>NC_091283.1:111258083-111559988 GCF_032444005.1 Ranitomeya imitator | reverse complement strand
GATGTTGACAAAGCTTAATTACATTATAGCTTAGGGCTGCAAGTATTGGGGGAAGGAGACATATTGTTACAGGTGAACTCCCAGCACAAGAAAATACATAAATTACAGCTAATAGAAACCAGAGAACAGTTACATACATCAAATGGCATATTATTCAAATACAGGACAGGGCAAAAGTACATATCATGACAGTAACCACTTTAAAGACCTATGGAATTAAATGCCCTTTTCTAACAGCCACTAAGGGTCTTTACTCACACCCAACAGGTATAATTAAAGGGAATCTATCAGTAGGATTAATCCTCCTAAGCTGTCTTTATTGGCATGCAGGTCATAGGAAGCTGAATAAAATGATACCTTGATATCTGTGATCTGATTCTCTTATTCCAGAGAATTCCATGTTATTATTAATATGTAAATGAGCTGCTCAGGACTATGAGATTATATTAAATGAAGGGGATTATTACCAGTGTGAGACCTGTAGATAAGAAGATCAGATTGTCAGTCATTACATATCTCACACAGATAATGCCACTCTTTAAGCTCCCCTCTTGACTCTTTTAGGCCGGTTTCACACGTCAGTGGCTCCGGTACGTGAGGTGACAGTTTCCTCACGTATCGGAGCCACTGAGACATGTAGACACATAAAAATCAATGCATCTGTTCAGATGTCATTGATTTTTTGTGGACCGTGTCTCCGTGTGCCAAACACAGACATGTCAGTGTTCGTGGGAGCGCACGTATTACACGGACCCATTAAAGTCAATGGGTGCAGTCCGTGTGCAGTCCGTGTGCCGTGCAGGGGACAGCGCTACATTAAGCGCTGTCCCCCCCACTGGTGCTGAAGCCGCGATTCATATCTTCCCTGCAGCAGCGTTTGCTGTACAGAAGATATGAATAATTGTGTTTAAAATAAAGATCTATGTGCCCCCCGCCCTCCCACTTCCTGTGCGCCCCCCTCCCCCCCTTCCCCCCGCTGTTCTGAAAATACTCACCCGGCTCACTCCCTCGCCGGCGCTGCTTCCTCTCCTGGCCGCATCTTCTCCTGTATGCGGTCACGTGGGGCCGCCGATTACAATCATGAATATGCGGCTCCACCTCACCTAGGGGTGGAGCCGCATATTCATTACTGTAAATGAGCGGCCCCACGTGACCCCTCATACAGTACAAGGTGCGGCCAGGACAGGACGCTGTGAGGGATCCGGAAGCTAGGTGAGTATTTTAATCACAGCGGGGGGGGGGGGGCGCATAGCGGGTGGGAGGGGGGTGATGACCTGAATCTGCATTTTACACACTAATATTCATATCTTCTCTACAGCAAACGCTGCTGCAGGGAAGATATGAATGGGGCTTCAGCACGATGCAGGGGACAACGCTAAACTTAAGCGCTGTCTCCAGCACGGTGCGTGTGGTACCCAGTGGGCACACGGGCGGCACACGTGTGCCGCACATGTGCCACACACACTGAAGTGCCACAGAAATGCACCGGCACATGGACACAGATAATTCCGGTACCGATTTTTCCGGTACCGGAATTGTCTGGACGTGTGAGACTGGCCTTATACAAATTCAAATAAAAACTAGCACAAGATAAATCCCCTCTATAGTTTTTTTTTCCTATGAATATAAACAATACCAGCCTGTATGCAATTCAGTCCTAATATTAGGGGTGTAATAGTCTCAGAAAAATAAAATTAATTTCATCAGGTTTTTTGTCAGATTATATGAGACACTTCCACCAACTGAAAGATATTCAATTTACATACCTTCTCCTATGAATTTGTCAGATTCTCAGGCTATAAAGTACAGTCGGAGAAATAAGTATTTGATCCGTTGCTGATTTTGTAAGTTTGCCCACTGACAAAAGACATGAACAGTCTATAATTTTATGGGTAGGTTAATGTTAATATTGAGAGATTGAATATCAAAAATAAAATCCAGAAAATCATCTCTCACTCGTGACAGTGACATAGAGGAGCATCATGGGTTCCCTGCGCGCTTCCATCAGGACAATGCGATGCGATGTGATGCGATCGCGTTGTCTTGATGGTCTCCATGGAGACCCCGGACGCAAGATGGCCGCGGGGTCCTTCAGGGAAGGTTACATATAAGTGCCTGCTCAGAGCAGGACCTGAGACGCATCCTCCCTGTCTGTCAGATCTTGGTCTAATGCCCTGCAGTACAGATGCATTGCAGAACATCAGATCAGCGATCTGATGTTATTATTTTATTATTATTATTATTATGCATTTTTATAGCGCCATTTATTCCATGGCGCTTTACATGTGAATACGGGGCAGATATAGACAAGTACACTATCATGAGCAGATAACAAGGCACACGAGTACATAAGGAGGGAGGACCCTGCCCGCGAGGGCTCACAGTCTGCAGGGGGTGGGTGAGGATACACTAGGAGAGGGAAGAGCTGGCTGTGCGGCTGTTCAGTAGGTTGAGGATCACTGCAGGCTGTAGGCTTGTCGGAAGAGATGAGTCTTCAGGTTCTTTTTGAAGGTTTCTATGGTAGGCGCGAGTCTGATGTGTTGGGGTAGAGAGTTCCAGAGTATGGGGGAAGCACGGGAGAAGTCTTGGATGCGGTTATGGGAAGAAGAGATGAGAGGGGAGTAGAGAAGGAGGTCTTGGGAGGATCGGAGGTTGCGTGTAGGTAGGTACCGGGAGACCATGTCACAGATGTATGGAGGAGACAGGTTGTGGATGGCTTTGTATGTCAGTGTGAGGGTTTTGAACTGGAGTCTCTGGGCGATAGGAAGCCAGTAAAGGGCTTGACACAGGGGAGAGGCTGGGGAATAGCGGGGGGACAGGTGGATTAGTCGGGCAGCAGAGTGTAGGATGGATTGGAGTGGTGCCAGAGTGCTCGAGGGGAGTCCAGAGAGTAGGAGGTTGCAGTAGTCGAGGCGGGAGATGATAAGGGCATGCACTAGCGTTTTTGCAGTGTTGCGGTCAAGGAAAGCACGGATCCGGGAAATATTTTTGAGTTTGAGACGACAGGAGGAGGCAAGGGCTTGGATATGTGGCTTGAAAGAGAGGGCAGAGTCGAGGATCACCCCGAGGCACCGGGCGTGTGGGACTGGGGATAGTGAGCAGCCATTGACATTGATGGATAGGTCTGCTGGAGGGGTAGAGTGAGATGGGGGAAAGATGATGAATTCTGTTTTGTCCATGTTCAGTTGTAGAAAGCGAGCAGAAAAGAAGGCTGAAATGGCAGACAGACAGTGCGGGATTTTGGTAAGCAAGGAGGAGAGGTCAGGTCCGGAGAGGTAGATCTGCGTGTCATCAGCGTAGAGATGGTACTGCAAACCGTGGGATTCTATGAGCTGTCCCAGGCCGAAAGTGTAGATGGAGAAGAGTAGGGGTCCTAGAACAGAGCCTTGAGGAACACCGACAGACAAGGGGCGAAGTGAGGAGGTGGTGTGGGGGAGGGAGACACTGAATGTTCGGTCTGTCAGATATGACGAGATCCAGGAAAGGGCCAAGTCTGTGATGCCAAGGGATGAGAGGATTTGTAGCAAAAGGGAGTGGTCTACAGTGTCAAAGGCAGAAGACAGGTCCAGGAGAAGGAGGACAGAGTAGTGTCGCTTGCTCCTGGCAGTTAGTAGGTCATTGGTGACTTTAGTTAGGGCAGTTTCAGTTGAGTGATGGGAACGGAAGCCTGATTGTAACCGATCAAAGAGGGAGCAGGAGGAGAAGTGGGAGGACAGTTCAAGATGGACGTGTTGCTCCAGCAATTTGGAGGCATAAGGGAGAAGAGATATCGGGCGATAGCTAGACACAGAGGATGGGTCGAGGGAGGGCTTTTTGAGGATGGGTGTGATCTTGGCATGCTTGAAGGATGAGGGAAAGACACCTGTTGTGAGTGAGAGGTTGAAGAGGTGCGTTAGGGTTGGGATGAAGACCGTGGAAAGGTTAGGGATGAGGTGGGATGGGAGCGGGTCAAGCGTGCAGGTGGTGAGGTGTGATCTTGACAGGAGGGTGGAGAGCTGATCTTCTGTCATGGTGGAGAAGCTGGTTTTTGAGGAGCAGGGCTGAGCAGCTAAGAGGGGTAGTGGGCGCTGTGGGCCAAAGCTTTCTCTGATCGTATCGATCGATGTTATACAGTAATGTCCCATACTGGGATAATGTGAAAAAAAGTAAAAAAAATATATATATATTAAAAAATGTACACATTTTTTTTTTAATCCCCAAATGAAGAATAAAAAAACAAATACTTTTCCTATAAATAAAAAAATAAACAATAAAGGTACGCAAATTTGGTATCGCCATATCTGTAACGACCCGCTCTATAAAACTGTCCCACTAGATAATCCCTTCAGAGACAAATGTAACTAAAAATGGTACCACTCAAAACTGCTTCTTGTCCCGCAAAAAAACAAGCCATCATACAGCTCTATCAGCAGAAAGTTAAAAAAGTTATAGCTCTCAGAACAAAGCGATGCAAAAATAATTTTTTCTATAAAATAGTTTTTATTGTGTGAAAGCACCAAAACATAAAAAAACAAATAAGATATAAATGAGGTATCGCTGTAAGCTTACTGACCAGAAGAATAAAGCTGCCTTACCAATTTTACCACACGCAGAACAGTATAAAAAAAGCAATTCCTGAATTGTTAGTTTTTGTCTCCCAAAAATTGGAATAGAAAGCGATCAAAAAATGTCATGTGCCCGAAAATGGTACCAATCAAAACAGCAACTCGGCCCCCAAAAAATAAGCCATAACATGACTGTCAGCCAAAATATGGAAAAAAATTTAGCTCTCAAAAATTATAGTTCTCAAAGTAAGGTGATGCAAAAACTAGTTTTCACAATTAAAAATGTTTTTTAGTGTGTGACAGCAGCCAAACATAAAAACCCGATATAAATCTGGTATCGCTGTAATCGCACCGACCCAAAGAATAAATTCACCTAATCACTTATACAGTAAAAGGAGTGGCATAAAAAATAAATAAAATCAATTCTTCACATGCTGTTGATTTTTTCATTCTGCCTCCCAAAGATCGCAGTAAGGCTTTATGCACAATTATACTGCGCTGAGCGCTTACACCGGGGTTTCTGTGTAAATCTGTGGAAAATATGTTATTCAGACAGAACTCCCGGTGGAAGATTCCCTATAATGAGGCAGATGGAGGCACAGTGAGTGCCATAGGACCTGTGATTTGGCGGTGTTCATCTTTTTAAGATTGCATAAAAGTGCCATCTGCCACAGTTTTGTGCACTTCTGAAAAGGACACCGCTGAGCAAAGGCCAGACAGAGTCCACAGTAACTCTGCTGCCTCACTATAGTGAATGGATCCATGGATCCAATGGATCATCTGCCATGTCACTCAGCGATTTAGATGGAAACTCTGATGTAAGTGCTCAGCGTAGAGTGCCGGATAAATGTGATAATAAATGCTACATAAAATGTTCCCAAAAAAGTTTCAACTCAATCCACAAAAAAGCAAGCCCTCACTTAGGTCCATCATCTGTTAAGAGAAATATGAGGGCTTCACGTTACTGGTAGCAAAAAAACACATTTAGCATCCACATGTTTGTCATTTCTGTAGTGATGAGAGCCTGCCTAATTTACAGGTGCGTGTCTCCAGAAGCACGAGCTGGGCACAATGTACTGGTCACTACAACGGCAGTTTGCAATTTTCACTCAGAAACATATGACATATGGGCTATCAGTAAACTCAATTTGCACAACAAATATTCGGGTCCATTTTCTCCTGTTATCATTATGAAAATACAAAATTTGGAGCTAAAAAAAGATTTTTGCGGGAAATATGTGTTTTTTTTATTTACACGGCTTAACGTTATAAATTTCTGTGAAGCACCCGTAGGTTCAATGTGCTCAATACACATCTAGATAAGTTTCCTAACGAGTCTAGTTTCCAAAATATTGTCATTTGTGTGGGGGTTCCACTGTTTTGGCACATCAGAGGCTCTTCAAACGTGACATGACATCCGTTAATTATTCCAGATAATTTTACATTCAAAAAGTCAAATGGCGCTCCTTCCCCTCCGAGCCCTGCTGTGTGTCCAAACAGTAGATTTCCCCCACATATGGGGTATCGACATGCTCAGGAGAAATTGCACAACAAATTGTATGGTCAATTTTCTCCTGTTGCCCTTGCAAAAGTAAAAAAAAATACCATATTTTTCGGACTATAAGACGCACTTTTTTCCTCCCAAAATGTGGAGGAATATGGGGGGATGTCTTATAGTCCGGATATATTGGCTCTGGCTGTGGTGGAGAGGTGAAGGAGCGATATTGGAGGAACAGCGGGTCAAAGAGGCAGGAGCTGGTGGTTCCAGCTAACTCCTGTGCCCGCTGCTAAAGAGAAATGAATATGCACTGCATTCCATGCCCATAGGCATGGAGGGCAATGAATATTCATTTCTTCCTGCCATCCTGGTATGATTGACTGAATATTAATTTCTCTCAAGTATCGGCACATGTGATCGCTAGCAGGAAGCAGGAGGCTGACCATGCGTGCTACTGAAGAGGAATGGATACTCATTGTGATCTCTGATGAACACCCGGTGAGTATTCCGGCAGCTGTGCTCTGCTCTTGACCAGCGCATGATGTCCCTGCCATGCGCTGTTTACAAGCATTAAGCAGCTGCTGGCACCGAAGCAAGACTGCGACTGCGAGGAAGCGGAGGAAGGTAAGAGTAAAGGTTTTTTTTTTAAATCTTTTCAGATGGGGCCATGGATACCAGGACTGGGATGGGACCAATCATACCAGCAAGGGGATGGGGCCAATCAATCATACCAGGAATTGGATGGGACCAATCAATCATACCAGGAACTGGATGGAGCCAATCAATAATACCAGGAACTGGATGGGGCCAGTCAATCATACCAAAAACTGGATGGGGCAAATAAATCATACTAGGAACGGGATGGGGCCAATCAATCATACCAGGAACTGGATGAGGCCAATTAATCATATCAGGGACTGGATGGGGCCAATCAATCATACCAGGAACTGGATGGGGCCAATCAATCATAACAGGAACAGGATGGGGCCAATCAATCATAGCAGGAACAGGATGGGGCCAATCAATCAAATCAGAATAAGAATGGAACCATGCATAACAGGACTGGGATGGGGCCAATCATACCAGAATAAGGATAGGGCCATGAATACCAGAATAAGGATGGAGCCATGCATACCAAGATGGGGATGAGGGCAATGCATACCAGGATAAAGATGAGGGGAACATATTTACCAGTATAGGTGATCTTAAATTGAACCTGTCACCCCCAAAATCGAAGGTGAGCTAAGCCCACCAGCATTAGGGGCTTATCTAAAGCATTCTGGAATGCTGTAGATAACCCCCCAATGTATCCTAAAAGATACATCAAAATTAATATCCCATGGAGGCCTGGATTTGGAATGATACTCAAAATCAAAGTGGAAAATCAAATTACAGGCTGATCCAACTTCAGTGGAAATGCCTCAAGACAAGGAAATGATGTTCTGTTGTCTGTGTGTGGCCTCCACGTGCCTGTATGACCTCCCTACAATGCCTGGGCATGCTCCTGATGAGGCAGCGGATGGTTTTCTGAGGGATCTCCTCCCAGACCTGGACAAAAGCATCCGCCAACTCCTGGACAGTCTGTGGTGCAACGTGACATTGGTGGATGGTGTGAGACATGATGTCCTAGATGTGTTCAATCGGATTCAGGTCTGGGGAACGGGCAGGCCAGTCCATAGCTTCAATACCTTTATCTTGCAGGAGCTGCTGACACACTCCAGCCACATGAGGTCTGGCATTGTCCTGCATTAGGAGGAATCCAGGGCCAACCGCACCAGCATATGGTCTCACAAGGGGTCTGAGGATCTCATCTCAGTACCTAATAGCAGTCAGGCTACCTCTGGCGAGCCCATGGAGGGCTGTGCGGTCCTCCAAAGAAATGCCACCCCATGCCATTACTGATCCACTGCCAAACTGGCCATGCTGAAGGATTACGCTCTCCACGGCGTCTCCAGACTCTGTCACATGTGCTCAGTGTGAACTTGCTTTCATATGTGAAGAGCACAGGGCACCAGTGGCGAATTTGCCAATCCTGGTGTTCTGTGGCAAATGCCAAGCATCCTGCACAGTGTTGAGCTGAGAGCATAACCCCCATCTGTGGAAGTCGGTCACTCAGATCATCCTCATGGAGTTGGTCTCTAACCATTTGTGCGGACACAATGCATTTTTTTCCGGACATTTCCCAATGCATTTTATAGTGGGAAATCCGCAAAAAAACACAAAATTAATGAACATGCTGCGTTTTTTACCGCAATGCGTTTTTTCCGTGGAAAAAAACGCATCATGTGCAGAAAACATGCAGAATTCATTCAAAATGATGGGATGCATATTGTATGCTGTTTTTTAATTTTGATTTACCTTGATCATTTTTATGTTTTATTGTTCTCAACATACTCCACTATGTATGAATAAAGATTTGCAACTTAAATATTTCATTCAGTGATATCTAGGATGTGGTATTTTAGTGTTCCCTTTATTTTTTTGAGCAGTGTATTTTGTGCGATATGACTCTCTGATTTAAGGTCATAAAAATTTAAAGTTTAAAAATTAGGAAATTTTCAAAAATTTTCCCCAAATTTCTATTTTTTCACAAATAAACGCAAGTCATATCCAAGAAATTTTACAACTATCATAAAGTACAATATGTCATGAGTAAACAATCTCAGAATAAGTGGGATCCATTGAAGCGTTCTAGAGTTATGACATCATAAAGTGACAGTGGTCAGAATTGTAAAAATTGGCCTAGTTAGGAAGGTGAAAACAGGCTTTGGGGCGAAGAGGTTTAAAACAGTCATGGTGAAAAATGTTGGAACCCTTGAAATTACTCCAGAAAATAAAGTATTTTTCCCAGAATTTTTTTGCAATTAGACATGTTTTGTTTCCTGTGTGTGTATTGGAAAAAGAAAAAGAAAAGAAAAAATGTGGGTCCGTCATACCTTATACACTGGAGTATAAGCCGAGATTCTCAGCCCAAAAATGGGCTGAAAGTGCCCCTCTCGGCTTATACTCGAGTCATGGTCGGAGAGGGGGTCAGCGGGTGAGGGGGAGCGACGATGGTCACATACTCACCTGCTCCTGGTGCTGTCCCTGCATGTCCCATGGTCTCCGGGGCCGGCATCTTCTTCCCCTGTTCAGCGTTCACATGGTACGGCTCATTAAAGTAATGAATATGGACTCCACTCCCATAGGGGTGGAACCGCATATTCATTCCTGTAATGAGCAGTACCACGTGACTGCTGAACAGAGGAAGAAGCTGCCGGTGCCGGAGACTAGAGTTGAGCGACCTTGACCTTTTTAGAGTCGAGCCGGGTTTCGCGAAACCCGACTATCTCAAAAGTCGGGTCGAGTGAAATCGGCCGATTATGACGTAAAGTCGGGATCGACCGAAACACGAAACCCAATGCAAGTCAATGGGGCAGCATAGTCGGCAGTGAGTGGGGGCCAGGAAAACACCTAGAGTGCCCATTTTAATGTCAAAACCATCCATTCTTCTTAATGAAGCTTGTCAAGCGTAATTTACCTCATAATAATTGGAAGGCATTTGAAATTGGGGGTCATTTGGCTAAAGTTGTGGTGGGTAGGGCTGGTTCAAGTAATTAGTGGGCCCAGGAAATCTGGACCACGTCACGGCAGTGGAGCAGGGAGAGGTAAGTATTTCAACTTTGCAAGTGCTGTGAACCTGAGCAAGCAGGGGGGGCCCACTCGTTGGCATTGGCACTGGCACAGGGCCCCTCAAAGTACAGCGGTGTGTTTGCACAGCGGGGGCGCCTCCCACCGGCAGCAACACTTTTGCGTACCATGAGAGGCCCTGTGCCAGTGACGTCGCCAACTAGTATTCCTCCCCCCACCTGATGAAGGAACCTGCACTTTCATCTGCACCTTCCTGTTTGTCCCCGTGTAAGGTGGTAAGGTATGCGGGAAGGGGGACCTGACTTTCAGCAGGGTCACAATCTTGCAGTGTAGCGTGCATGGGAAATGTTGCGTTATGGGTCAATGTACCAGCAGACTCATCTATCACTGGCTGGGCAATGGGCAGGATGAGGAGGAAACACAGATATAGGCCCAAAGAATAAAGTGGGCTAAATGCAGTTCAAAATTGGTAACACAGGACTAATCAGGGGGCATTGCAGTGGAGGACAACTGGAATGAGAGGCTGACACAGAGAGTAGGCCCAAATCAGTAAGTAGTCGAAATGCAGTTCAAAATTGGCAACAGTAGTAAACAGGCGGCACAGCTTTGTTCAGTGGAGGAGAACAGCAAGGAGTGGCAGACACCGATAGTAGGCCCCAACCCAACTAGTAGGCCAAATGCAGTCTAACATTAACAACTACTTAACGAGCGCCTGAAAACGGAATTTCAGGACAGGAAACCAGGAGAACAGCAAGGAGCGGCAGACACCGATAGTAGGCCCCAAACCAACTAGTACGCCAAATGCAGTTGTTCCGTTTAACCACAATTTAATGAGAGCCTGAAGATAGAAGTTCAGGAAAGGCAACCTGGAGAACACCTTGGAGTGGAACACACCATCTCTCTACACCCCATACCCAATTTGTAGGTCTAATGCAGCGTAGTTTCCAACAACTACTAAACGAGAGCATGATGATCGAAGCATTGGCGAGGAAACCTGGGGAACACCTTGGAGTGGAACACACCATCTCTCTACACCCCATACCCAATTTGTAGGCCTAATGCAGCGTAGTTTCCAACAACTACTAAACGAGAGCATGATGATCGAAGCATTGGCGAGGAAACCTGGGGAACACCTTGGAGTGGAACACACCATCTCTCTACAGTGGAACACACCATCTCTCTACACCCCATACCCAATTTGTAGGCCTAATGCAGCGTAGTTTCCAACAACTACTAAACGAGAGCCGGAAGATCGAAGCAATGGAGAGGAAACCTGGGGAACACCTTGGAGTGTAACACACCATCTCTCTACACCCCACACCCAATTTGTAGGCCTAATGCAGCGTAGTTTCCAACAACTACTAAACGAGAGCATGAAGATCGAAGCAATGGAGAGGAAACCTGGGGAACACCTTGGAGTGTAACACACCATCTCTATATACCCCATACCCAATTTGTAGGCCTAATGCAGCGTAGTTTCCAACAACTACTAAACGAGAGCCGGAAGATCGAAGCAATGGAGAGGAAACCTGGGGAACACCTTGGAGTGTAACACACCATCTCTCTACACCCCATACCCAATTTGTAGGCCTAATGCAGCGTAGTTTCCAACAACTACTAAACGAGAGCCGGAAGATCGAAGCATTGGCGAGGAAACCTGGGGAACACCTTGGAGTGGAACACACCATCTCTCTACAGTGGAACACACCATCTCTCTACACCCCATACCCAATTTGTAGGCCTAATGCAGCGTAGTTTCCAACAACTACTAAACGAGAGCCGGAAGATCGAAGCTCAGGAAAGGCAACCTGGGGAACACCTTGGAGTGGAACACACCATCTCTCTACACCCCATACCCAATTTGTAGGCCCAATGCAGCGTAGTTTCCAACAACTACTAAACAAGAGCCGGAAGATCGAAGCTCAGGAAAGGCAACCTGGGGAACACCTTGGAGTGTAACAAACCCTCTCTCTACACCACGGAAGGGCTGATTCTTAGGAAGGAAGGCTGTCGGAAAGAAGCAGGGCGCGTCCGAGGGTGATTATATTCTTATTAGGTATATACTCACCCTCGGACGCGCCCTGCTTCTTTATTTGTAATGAATGTTTATTTGCAATGTGGTTTTGACTTACTCTATTTTTTTGGTAAATAATGATTTTATTATTTTCATTGTTTTGCATCTTCTTGGCAATAATATAAAGAAGACGCGACAGGACAACACTCGGTGGATGCCATATCTGTGTTTAAAATTGAAAAAACCTTTCAGTTAACTACTTGCAGGAGAAAGTTATTGTAGCTGGTGGCCATTTTTAGTACTGTACCAGATTTTTGTTGTATGTGTTTGTTTTTAATGTTAAAATGTCTGCATTTGATATCTCTCCAGTATTTTCTTTTTTATAAGCAACATACTTATTTTTATATTTTCTGATGTTGGTTCCAGGGGTACACGGGCAGCAGTGGTGTGGTCAGTGGAGGCCTAGTGGAAGGAGTGACCGCAGACAGGCATCGAAGGCCTAAAATAATAACACATGGCTGTAGGCAATTTTAAATTGGTTACAGGGGTACACGGGCAGCAGTGGTGTGGTCAGTGGAGGCCTAGTGGAAAGAGTGACCGCAGACAGGCATCGAAGGCCTAAAATAATAACACATGGCTGTAGGCAATTTTAAATTGGTTCCAGGGGTACACGGGCAGCAGTGGTGTGGTCAGTGGAGGCCTACTGGAAGGAGTCACCGCAGACAGGCATCGAAGGCCTAAAATAATAACACATGGCTGTAGGCAATTTTAAATTGGTTCCAGGGGTACACGGGCAGCAGTGGTGTGGTCAGTGGAGGCCTACTGGAAGGAGTCACCGCAGACAGGCATTGAAGGCCTAAAATAATAACACATGGCTGTAGGCAATTTTAAACTGGTTACAGGGGTACACGGGCAGCAGTGGTGTGGTCAGTGGAGGCCTAGTGGAAGGAGTGACCGCAGACAGGCATCGAAGGCCTAAAATAATAACACATGGCTGTAGGCAATTTTAAATTGGTTACAGGGGTACACGGGCAGCAGTGGTGTGGTCAGTGGAGGCCTAGTGGAAGGAGTGACCGCAGACAGGCATCGAAGGCCTAAAATAATAACACATGGCTGTAGGCAATTTTAAATTGGTTCCAGGGGTACACGGGCAGCAGTGGTGTGGTCAGTGGAGGCCTAGTGGAAGGAGTGACCGCAGACAGGCATCGAAGGCCTAAAATAATAACACATGGCTGTAGGCAATTTTAAATTGGTTCCAGGGGTACACGGGCAGCAGTGGCCTGGTCAGTGTAGTAGTAGTAGAAAGAATGGACCGCAGACAGGCATCGAAGGCCTAAAATAAAAAAATTGGGCTGGCTGTAGGCAATTTTAAATTGGTTCCAGGGGTACACGGGCAGCAGTGGTGTGGTCAGTGGAGGCATATTGTAAGGAGTGACCGCAGACAGGCATCGAAGGCCTAACAATAATAACACATGGCTGTAGGCAATTTTAAATTGGTTCCAGGGGTACACGGGCAGCAGTGGTGTGGTCAGTGGAGGCCTAGTGGAAGGAGTGACCGCAGACAGGCATCGAAGGCCTAAAATAATAACACATGGCTGTAGGCAATTTTAAATTGGTTCCAGGGGTACACGGGCAGCAGTGGTGTGGTCAGTGGAGGCATATTGTAAGGAGTGACCACAGACAGGCATCGAAGGCCTAAAATAATAACACATGGCTGTAGGCAATTTTAAATTGGTTCCAGGGGTACACGGGCAGCAGTGGTGTGGTCAGTGGAGGCCTAGTGGAAGGAGTGACCACAGACAGGCATCGAAGGCCTAACATAACAAAAATGTCAATACAATGGTATTGTCAGTGGCAGGCATTGAAGGATGTCAGCACATAGACTAAACATTGGTGGAGCTGTCAGATAATTTTGCAAGTGGTAGAGCACTGTTTGAGCTGGGGTGGGGGGAAACTGTCTTGTGGCCGGCGGTACAGGCCCAGGGCCCCTCATATTACAACGGTGTGTCTGACGTTGGGTGCGCACCACCACCGCCAGAGACACTTTATTGTACTAGGAGGGACCCAGTGGCAGTGCCGTCGATCAAAAGCGGGCTCACCCACCTCTTCAGACAAACTGCACTCTCACGGGTGCTGTCGCCAAGTGTCGATACCACGGCCCCGTGTGGGGAGTTTGGCCATTTAGTGAGGTGTAAACATGTCGTATGCTGGACAATCAGGTGCAGAAAATTACGAGATTGGAAAAGGCATTCAGAATAGTCCACAGGCAAGACCTTTTCATAGGAAAGCTAGGTGTCAGCCGGGCAAGGTGGGGCAAAAGATTTCGAAATCCAGTTGTGGTTCATTTTAATGAAGGTTAGATCATCTACATTTTGGGTAGCCAGACGAGTCCTTTTTTCTGTTAGTATTGAACCTGCAGCACTGAATACTCTTTCTGATAGGACACTAGCTGCCGGGCAAGCAAGCTCCTGCAATGCATATTCTGCCAATTCTGGCCAGGTGTCTAATTTTGATGCCCAGTAATCAAATGGGAATGACGGTTGAGGGAGAACATCGATAAGGGATGAAAAATAGTTTGTAACCATACTGGACAAATGTTGTCTCCTGTCACTTTGAATTGATGCTGCAGTACCTGTCCTGTCTGCGGTCATAGCAAAATCACTCCACAACCTGGTCAAAAACCCCTCTGGCCAACGCCACTTCTGATTTCTGCCCCTCTAACTCCTCTGGTCTGCTGGCCCCTGCAGCTCGTGTGAGAACGATCACGGGCGCTGTGTGCAGGGAATGCCAGAAGCAAACGGTCAACAAGAGTTGATTGTTTGGTTGCTAATATTAGTTCCAAGTTCTCATGTGGCATTATATTTTGCAATTTGCCTTTATAGCGAGGATCAAGGAGGCAGGCCAACCAGTAATCGTCATCATTCATCATTTTAGTTATGCGTGTGTCCCTTTTGAGGATACGTAAGGCATAATCCGCCATGTGGGCCAAAGTTCCAGTTCTCAAATCTGCGGTTGTGCTTGGTTGAGGGGCAGTTTCAGGCAAATCCACGTCACTTGTGTCCCTCAAAAAACCAGAACCCGGCCTTGCCGCGCCACCAATTTCCAGTGGCCCCGGAAAAGCTTCCTCATTAAAAATATAATCATCCCCATCATCCTCCTCGTCCTCCTCCTCCTGTTCGCCCGCTACCTCGTCCTGTACACTGCCCTGGCCAGACAATGGCTGACTGTCATCAAGGCTTTCCTCTTCCTCAGCTGCAGACGCCTGATCCTTTATGTGCGTCAAACTTTGCATCAGCAGACGCATTAGGGGGATGCTCATGCTTATTATGGCGTTGTCTGCACTAACCAGCCGTGTGCATTCCTCAAAACACTGAAGGACTTGACACATGTCTTGAATCTTCGACCACTGCACACCTGACAACTCCATGTCTGCCATCCTACTGCCTGCCCGTGTATGTGTATCCTCCCACAAAAACATAACAGCCCGCCTCTGTTCACACAGTCTCTGAAGCATGTGCAGTGTTGAGTTCCACCTTGTTGCAACGTCTATGATTAGGCGATGCTGGGGAAGGTTCAAAGAACGCTGATAGGTCTGCATACGGCTGGAGTGTACGGGCGAACGGCGGATATGTGAGCAAAGTCCACGCACTTTGAGGAGCAGGTCGGATAACCCCGGATAACTTTTCAGGAAGCACTGCACCACCAGGTTTAAGGTGTGAGCCAGGCAAGGAATGTGTTTCAGTTGGGAAAGGGAGATGGCAGCCATGAAATTCCTTCCGTTATCACTCACTACCTTGCCTGCCTCAAGATCTACAGTGCCCAGCCACGACTGCGTTTCTTTCTGCAAGAACTCGGACAGAACTTCCGCGGTGTGTCTGTTGTCGCCCAAACACTTCATAGCCAATACAGCCTGCTGACGTTTGCCAGTAGCTGCCCCATAATGGGAGACCTGGTGTGCAACAGTGGCAGCTGCGGATGGAGTGGTTGTGCGACTGCAGTCTGTGGACGAGCTCTCGCTTCTGCAGGAGGACGAAGAGGAGGAGGAGGGGGTGCGAACGGCTACAGCCAATTGTTTCCTAGACCGTGGGCTAGGCAGAACTGTCCCAAACTTGCTGTCCCCTGTGGACCCTGCATCCACCACATTTACCCAGTGTGCCGTGATGGACACGTAACGTCCCTGGCCATGCCTACTGGTCCATGCATCTGTTGTCAGGTGCACCTTAGTGCTCACAGATTGCCTGAGTGCATGGACGATGCGCTCTTTAACATGCTGGTGGAGGGCTGGGATGGCTTTTCTGGAAAAAAAGTGTCGACTGGGTAGCTCGTAGCGTGGTACAGCGTAGTCCATCAGGGCTTTGAAAGCTTCGCTTTCAACTAACCGGTAGGGCATCATCTCTAACGAGATTAGTCTAGCTATGTGTGCGTTCAAACCCTGTGTACGCGGATGCGAGGCTAAGTACTTCCTTTTTCTAACCATAGTCTCATGTAGGGTGAGCTGGACTGGAGAGCTGGAGATCGTGGAACTAGCGGGGGTGCCGGTGGACATGGCAGACTGAGAGACGGTGGGAAATGGTATTGTTGCCACCGGTGCCCTAGATGCAGTGTTTCCTACTACGAAACTGGTGATTCCCTGACCCTGACTGCTTTGGCCTGGCAAAGAAACCTGCACAGATACTGCAGGTGGTGCGGAAAATGGTGGCCCTACACTGCCGGAAGGGATGTTGCGTTGCTGACTAGCTTCATTGGCCGAGGGTGCTACAACCTTAAGGGACGTTTGGTAGTTAGTCCAGTGTTATGGCTGGCAATCAGGCAACACAGCGTGCAGTAATCAGCGCACATACAGAGATCTGGCAATAACCAAAAACAATAGGACGAGCTCTGAGACGTGGAATCTCTGTAGACTGCAGTACCTGATCTATCCTCACACAACTATAAGCAGCAGTGGATTGCGCCTGACACTACCTATGCAACTCGGCACTGCCTGAGGAGCTGACTAGCCTGAAGATAGAAATACAAGCCTGACTTACCTCAGAGAAATACCCCAAAGGAATAGGCAGCCCCCCACATATAATGACTGTTAGCAAGATGAAAAGACAAACGTAGGAATGAAATAGATTCAGCAAAGTGAGGCCCGATATTCTAGACAGAGCGAGGATAGCAAAGAGAACTATGCAGTCTACAAAAAACCCTAAAACGAAAACCACGCAAAGGGGCAAAACGACCCACCGTGCCGAACTAACAGCACGGCGGTGCACTCCTTTGCTTCTCAGAGCTTCCAGCAAAAGTTAATAGCAAGCTGGACAGAAAAAACAGAAAACAAACTAGAAGCACTTATCTAGCAGAGCAGCAGGCCCAAGGAAAGATGCAGTAGCTCAGATCCAACACTGGAACATTGACAAGGAGCAAGGAAGACAGACTCAGGTGGAGCTAAATAGCAAGGCAGCCAACGAGCTCACCAAAACACCTGAGGGAGGAAGCCCAGAGACTGCAATACCACTTGTGACCACAGAAGTGAATTCAGCCACAGAATTCACAACAGTACCCCCCCCTTGAGGAGGGGTCACCGAACCCTCACCAAAACCCCCAGGCCGACCAGGATGAGCCACATGAAAGGCACGAACAAGATCTGGGGCATGGACATCAGAGGCAAAAACCCAGGAATTATCTTCCTGAGCATAACCCTTCCATTTGACCAGATACTGGAGACACGAGA
Source organism: Ranitomeya imitator (assembly GCF_032444005.1). Taxonomy (NCBI): domain Eukaryota; kingdom Metazoa; phylum Chordata; class Amphibia; order Anura; family Dendrobatidae; genus Ranitomeya; species Ranitomeya imitator. Next base: position 111,542,589 of record NC_091283.1, on the reverse strand, counting down.
ATCCAAAATCTTCTCCACAATATACTCCAATTCCCCCTCCACCAAAACAGGGGCAGGAGGCTCCACAGATGGAACCATAGGTGCCACGTATCTCCTCAACAACGACCTATGGAATACATTATGTATGGAAAAGGAGTCTGGGAGGATCAGACGAAAAGACACCGGATTGAGAATCTCAGAAATCCTATACGGACCAATAAAACGAGGTTTAAATTTAGGAGAGGAAACCTTCATAGGAATATGACGAGAAGATAACCAAACCAGATCCCCAACACGAAGTCGGGGTCCCACACGGCGTCTGCGATTAGCGAAAAGCTGAGCCTTCTCCTGGGACAAGGTCAAATTGTCCACTACCTGAGTCCAGATCTGCTGCAACCTGTCCACCACAGAATCCACACCAGGACAGTCCGAAGACTCAACCTGTCCTGAAGCGAAACGAGGATGGAACCCAGAATTGCAGAAAAATGGAGAGACCAAGGTAGCCGAGCTGGCCCGATTATTAAGGGCGAACTCAGCCAACGGCAAAAATGACACCCAATCATCCTGGTCAGCGGAAACAAAACATCTCAGATATGTTTCCAAGGTCTGATTGGTTCGTTCGGTCTGGCCATTAGTCTGAGGATGGAAGGCCGAGGAGAAAGATAGGTCAATGCCCATCCTACCACAAAAGGCTCGCCAGAACCTCGAGACAAACTGGGAACCTCTGTCAGAAACAATATTCTCAGGAATGCCATGTAAACGAACCACATGCTGGAAGAACAAAGGCACCAAATCAGAGGAGGAAGGCAATTTAACCAAGGGCACCAGATGGACCATTTTAGAAAAGCGATCACAGACCACCCAAATGACCGACATTTTTTGAGAAACGGGAAGGTCAGAAATGAAATCCATCGAAATATGTGTCCAAGGCCTCTTCGGGACCGGCAAGGGCAAAAGCAACCCACTGGCACGTGAACAGCAGGGCTTAGCCCTAGCACAAATTCCACAAGACTGCACAAAAGCACGCACATCCCGCGACAGAGATGGCCACCAGAAGGATCTAGCGACCAACTCCCTGGTACCAAAGATTCCTGGATGACCGGCCAGCACCGAACAATGAAGTTCAGAGATAACTTTACTAGTCCACCTATCAGGGACGAACAGTTTCTCGGCCGGACAACGATCAGGTTTATTAGCCTGAAATTTCTGCAACACTCTCCGCAAATCAGGGGAGATGGCAGACACAATGACTCCTTCCTTGAGGATACTCGCCGGCTCAGATAACCCCGGAGAGTCGGGCACAAAACTCCTAGACAGAGCATCCGCCTTCACATTTTTAGAGCCCGGAAGGTATGAAATCACAAAATCAAAACGAGCAAAAAATAATGACCAACGGGCCTGTCTAGGATTCAAGCGCTTGGCAGACTCAAGATAAGTAAGCTTCTTATGATCAGTCAAAACCACCACGCGATGCTTAGCACCCTCAAGCCAATGACGCCACTCCTCGAATGCCCACTTCATGGCCAGCAACTCTCGGTTGCCCACATCATAATTACGCTCAGCAGCAGAAAATTTCCTAGAAAAGAAAGCACATGGTTTGAACACTGAGCAACCAGAACCTCTCTGTGACAAAACCGCCCCTGCACCAATCTCAGAAGCCTCAACCTCGACCTGGAACGGAAGAGAAACATCAGGTTGACACAACACAGGGGCACAGCAAAAACGACGCTTCAACTCCTGAAAAGCTTCCACGGCAGCAGAAGACCAATTAACCAAATCAGCACCCTTCTTGGTCAAATCGGTCAATGGTCTGGCAATGCTAGAAAAATTACAGATGAAGCGACGATAAAAATTAGCAAAGCCCAGGAATTTCTGCAGACTTTTTAGAGATGTCGGCTGAGTCCAATCCTGGATGGCCTGAACCTTAACCGGATCCATCTCGATAGTAGAAGGGGAAAAGATGAACCCCAAAAATGAAACTTTCTGCACACCGAAGAGACACTTTGATCCCTTCACGAACAAGGAATTAGCACGCAGTACCTGGAAAACCATTCTGACTTGCTTCACATGAGACTCCCAATCATCTGAGAAGATCAAAATGTCATCCAAGTAAACAATCAAGAATTTATCCAGATACTCACGGAAAATGTCATGCATTAAAGACTGAAAAACAGATGGAGCATTGGCAAGTCCGAACGGCATCACCAGATACTCAAAATGACCCTCGGGCGTATTAAATGCCGTTTTCCATTCATCTCCCTGCCTGATTCTCACCAGATTATACGCACCACGAAGATCAATCTTAGTAAACCAACTAGCCCCCTTAATCCGAGCAAACAAGTCAGAAATCAATGGCAAGGGATACTGAAACTTAACAGTGATCTTATTAAGAAGGCGGTAATCAATACACGGTCTTAGCGAACCATCCTTCTTGGCTACAAAAAAGAACCCTGCTCCCAATGGTGACGACGATGGGCGAATATGTCCCTTCTCCAGGGACTCCTTCACATAACTGCGCATAGCGGTGTGTTCAGGTACGGACAAATTAAATAAACGACCCTTAGGGAATTTACTACCAGGAATCAAATCGATAGCACAATCACAATTCCTATGCGGAGGTAGGGCATCAGACTTGGACTCTTCAAATACATCCTGAAAGTCCGACAAGAACTCTGGGATGTCAGAAGGAATGGATGACGAAATAGACAAAAATGGAACATCACCATGTACTCCCTGACAACCCCAACTGGTTACCGACATAGAGTTCCAATCCAATACTGGATTATGGGTTTGTAGCCATGGCAACCCCAACACGACCACATCATGCAAATTATGCAGTACCAGAAAGCGAATAACTTCCTGATGTGCAGGAGCCATGCACATGGTCAGCTGGGTCCAGTACTGAGGTTTATTCTTGGCCAAAGGTGTAGCATCAATTCCTCTCAACGGAATAGGACACCGCAAAGGCTCCAAGAAAAATCCACAACGTTTAGCATAATCCAAATCCATCAGATTCAGGGCAGCGCCTGAATCCACAAACGCCATGACAGAATACGATGACAAAGAGCACATTAAGGTAATGGACAAAAGGAATTTGGACTGTACAGTACCAATAACGGCAGAGCTATCGAACCGCCTAGTGCGTTTAGGACAATTAGAAATAGCATGAGTAGAATCACCACAATAGAAACACAGTCTGTTCAGACGTCTGTGTTCTTGCCGTTCTACTTTAGTCATAGTCCTGTCGCACTGCATAGGCTCAGGTTTACTCTCAGACAATACCGCCAGATGGTGCACAGATTTACGCTCGCGCAAGCGACGACCGATCTGAATGGCCAAGGACATAGACTCATTCAAACCAGCAGGCATAGGAAATCCCACCATTACATCCTTAAGAGCTTCAGAGAGACCCTTTCTGAACAAAGCCGCTAGTGCAGATTCATTCCACAGAGTGAGTACTGACCACTTCCTAAATTTCTGACAATATACTTCTACATCATCCTGACCCTGGCATAAAGCCAGCAGATTTTTCTCAGCCTGATCCACTGAATTAGGCTCATCGTAAAGCAATCCCAGCGCCTGGAAAAATGCATCAACATTACTCAATGCAGAATCTCCTGGTGCAAGAGAAAACGCCCAGTCCTGTGGGTCGCCGCGCAAAAAAGAAATAATAATCAAAACCTGTTGAATAGGATTACCAGAAGAATGAGGTTTCAAGGCCAAAAATAGCTTACAATTATTTCTGAAGCTCAGGAACTTAGTTCTGTCACCAAAAAACAAATCAGGAATCGGAATTCTTGGTTCTAGCATCGATTTCTGATCAATAGTATCTTGAATCTTTTGTACATTTACAACGAGATTATCCATTGAGGAGCACAGAGCCTGAATATCCATGTCCACAGCTGTGTCCTGAAGCACTCTAATGTCTAGGGGAAAAAAAAGACTGAAGACAGAGCTAAGAAAAAAAAATGCTGTCAGGATTTCTTTTTTCCCTCTATTGGGAATCATTGGTGGGTCTCCTTGTACTGTTATGGCTGGCAATCAGGCAACACAGCGTGCAGTAATCAGCGCACATACAGAGATCTGGCAATAACCAAAAACAATAGGACGAGCTCTGAGACGTGGAATCTCTGTAGACTGCAGTACCTGATCTATCCTCACACAACTATAAGCAGCAGTGGATTGCGCCTGACACTACCTATGCAACTCGGCACTGCCTGAGGAGCTGACTAGCCTGAAGATAGAAATACAAGCCTGACTTACCTCAGAGAAATACCCCAAAGGAATAGGCAGCCCCCCACATATAATGACTGTTACCAAGATGAAAAGACAAACGTAGGAATGAAATAGATTCAGCAAAGTGAGGCCCGATATTCTAGACAGAGCGAGGATAGCAAAGAGAACTATGCAGTCTACAAAAAACCCTAAAACGAAAACCACGCAAAGGGGCAAAACGACCCACCGTGCCGAACTAACAGCACGGCGGTGCACTCCTTTGCTTCTCAGAGCTTCCAGCAAAAGTTAATAGCAAGCTGGACAGAAAAAACAGAAAACAAACTAGAAGCACTTATCTAGCAGAGCAGCAGGCCCAAGGAAAGATGCAGTAGCTCAGATCCAACACTGGAACATTGACAAGGAGCAAGGAAGACAGACTCAGGTGGAGCTAAATAGCAAGGCAGCCAACGAGCTCACCAAAACACCTGAGGGAGGAAGCCCAGAGACTGCAATACCACTTGTGACCACAGAAGTGAATTCAGCCACAGAATTCACAACAGTCCAGGCTTGCAAATGCATGGTGGTTAAATGTCTATGCATGCAACTTGTATTGAGACTTTTCAGATTCTGTCCTCTGCTTAAGGTAGTTGAACATTTTTGACAGATGACTTTGCGCTGATCAATTGGATGTTGTTTAAAAAAATGCCAGACTGCACTCTTTCTAGCATCGGATACCTTTTCAGGCATTGCAGACTGAGCTTTAACCGGATGGCCACGCTGTCCTCCAACAGGTTTTGGCTTTGCCACGCGTTTTGGGCAAGATACGGGCCCGGCAGATGGAACCTGTTGCGATGTTGATGCCTGCTGCGGCCCCTCCTCCTCCGCTTCAGAACTGCTGCCGCCTGCACCCTGTTCCCCCAATGGCTGCCAATCGGGGTCAAGAACTGGGTCATCTATTACCTCTTCTTGTAGCTCGTGTGCAACTTCGTCTGTGTCACCGTGTCGGTCGGTGGTATAGCGTTCGTGATGGGGCAACATAGTCTCATCAGGGTCTGATTCTTGATCAGCACCCTGCGAGGGCAATGTTGTGGTCTGAGTCAAAGGACCAGCATAGTAGTCTGGCTGTGGCTGTGCATCAGTGCACTCCATGTCAGATTCAACTTGTAATGGGCATGGACTGTTAACTGCTTCACTTTCTAAGCCAGGGACGGTATGTGTAAAGAGCTCCATGGAGTAACCCGTTGTGTCGCCTGCTGCATTCTTCTCTGTTGTTATTTTTGCTGAAGAGGACAAGGAAGCGACTTGTCCCTGACCGTGAACATCCACTAACGACGCGCTGCTTTGACATTTACCAGTTTCACGAGAGGAGGCAAAAGAGCTAGAGGCTGAGTCAGCAAGATAAGCCAAAACTTGCTCTTGCTGCTCCAGCTTTAAAAGCGGTTTTCCTACTCCCAGAAAAGGGAGCGTTCGAGGCCTTGTGTAGCCAGACGACGAACCTGGCTCCACAGCTCCAGACTTAAGGTACTGTCACACTAGACGATATCGTTAGCGATCCGGGACGTTGCAGCGTCCTCGCTAGCGATATCGTCCAGTGTGACAGGCAGCAGCGATCAGGCCCCTGCTGGGAGATCGCTGGTCGGGGAAGAAAGTCCAGAACTTTATTTCGTCGCTGGACTCCCCGTAGACATCGCTGAATCGGCGTGTGTGACACCGATTCAGCGATGTCTTCACTGGTAACCAGGGTAAACATCGGGTAACTAAGCGCAGGGCCGCGCTTAGTAACCCGATGTTTACCCTGGTTACCAGCGTAAAAAAACAAACAGTACATACTTACATTCAGCTGTCTGTCCCTTGCCGTCTGGTTCCTGCACTGACTGCTGGCCGTAAAGTGAAAGTGAAAGCACAGCACAGCGGTGAGTCACACAGCGGTGACTCACCGCTGTGGCTGTGCTCTGCTTTCACTTTACGGCCAGCAGTCAGTGCAGGAACCAGACGGCAAGGGACAGACAGCTGAATGTAAGTATGTACTGTTTGTTTTTTTACGCTGGTAACCAGGGTAAACATCGGGTTACTAAGCGCAGCCCTGCGCTTAGTTACCCGATGTTTACCCTGGTTACCGGGGACCTCGGGATCGTTGGTCGCTGGAGAGCTGTCTGTGTGACAGCTCTCCAGCGACCAAACAGCGACGCTGCAGCGATCCGGATCGTTGTCGGTATCGCTGCAGCGTCGCTAAGTGTGACGGTACCTTTAGGTGCAATATTTTTTTTCCCACGACCAGCTGATGCTCCACCACTACCACTACCCTCATTACCAGCTGACAATGAACGCCCCCGGCCACGACCTCTTCCACCATACTTCCTCATTGTTTTAAAAACGTAAACAAACTAACGGTATTTGTTGCTGTCACACAAATTACACGGTGAGCTATAACTTCAGTATGATTTAGCTACCCCTTTACAGGTGAGTGAGACCACAACGAAAATCAGGCACAATGTTACACACTCTGTTGTTGGTGGCAACAAATGAGAGAGATGCCACACACGCAGGACTGTCACTGAAGCACAAATGTAAATATTAATCTCCCACTGATTTGATTTTTTTTTTTTTTTAAGGGAGACTTTAGGAAAAAAAATAATAGAATAAAATGATTTTTTCAGGAAGAATTTAGAAACCAAATAAAATAAAATGATTTTTTCAGGGAGAATTTAGAAAACAAATAAAACAAAAAAAGGCTTTCTATGGCCCACTGAGTGAGAGATGACGCACACAGGAGTCAGGAGTGGCACACAAGCCCAGAGGCCAATATTTATCTCCCACTGATTGATGTAGTGATTTTTTCAGGTAGATTTTGGAACCCAAATCAAGCTAAAAAAAATAATAGGCTTTCTATGGCCCACAATTGGAGAGAGAGAGAGAGATGGCACACCCAGGAGTCAAGACTGGCACACAAGCAGAAAGGGCAATATTAATCTCCCACTGATTTGTTTTTTTTTGTTTTTTTTTCAGGGAGACTTTAGGGAAAAAAAAATAGAATAAAATGATTTTTTCAGGAAGAATTTAGAAACCAAATAAAATAAAATGATTTTTTCAGGGAGAATTTAGAAAACAAATAAAACAAAAAAAGGCTTTCTATGGCCCACTGAGTGAGAGATGACGCACACAGGAGTCAGGAGTGGCACACAAGCCCAGAGGCCAATATTTATCTCCCACTGATTGATGTAGTGATTTTTTCAGGTAGATTTTGGAACCCAAATCAAGCTAAAAAAAATAATAGGCTTTCTATGGCCCACAATTGGAGAGAGAGAGAGAGATGGCACACCCAGGAGTCAAGACTGGCACACAAGCAGAAAGGGCAATATTAATCTCCCACTGATTTGTTTTTTGTTTTGTTTTTTCAGGGAGACTTTAGGAAAAAAAAATAGAATAAAATGATTTTTTCAGGAAGAATTTAGAAACCAAATAAAATAAAATGATTTTTTCAGGGAGAATTTAGAAAACAAATAAAACAAAAAAAGGCTTTCTATGGCCCACTGAGTGAGAGATGACGCACACAGGAGTCAGGAGTGGCATACAAGCCCAGAGGCCAATATTTATCTCCCACTGATTGATGTAGTGATTTTTTCAGGTAGATTTTGGAACCCAAATCAAGCTAAAAAAAATAATAGGCTTTCTATGGCCCACAATTGGAGAGAGAGAGAGAGATGGCACACCCAGGAGTCAAGACTGGCACACAAGCAGAAAGGGCAATATTAATCTCCCACTGATTTGTTTTTTTTTGTTTTTTTTCAGGGAGACTTTAGGAAAAAAAAAATAATAGAATAAAATGATTTTTTCAGGAAGAATTTAGAAACCAAATAAAATAAAATGATTTTTTCAGGGAGAATTTAGAAAACAAATAAAACAAAAAAGGCTTTCTATGGCCCACTGAGTGAGAGATGACGCACACAGGAGTCAGGAGTGGCACACAAGCCCAGAGGCCAATATTTATCTCCCACTGATTGATGTAGTGATTTTTTCAGGTAGATTTTGGAACCCAAATCAAGCTAAAAAAAATAATAGGCTTTCTATGGCCCACAATTGGAGAGAGAGAGAGAGATGGCACACCCAGGAGTCAAGACTGGCACACAAGCAGAAAGGGCAATATTAATCTCCCACTGATTTGTTTTTTGTTTTTTTTTTTCAGGGAGACTTTAGGAAAAAAAAATACAATAAAATGATTTTTTCAGGAAGAATTTAGAAACCAAATAAAATAAAATGATTTTTTCAGGGAGAATTTAGAAAACAAATAAAACAAAAAAAGGCTTTCTATGGCCCACTGAGTGAGAGATGACGCACACAGGAGTCAGGAGTGGCACACAAGCCCAGAGGCCAATATTTATCTCCCACTGATTGATGTAGTGATTTTTTCAGGTAGATTTTGGAACCCAAATCAAGCTAAAAAAAATAATAGGCATTCTATGGCCCACAATTGGAGAGAGAGAGAGAGATGGCACACCCAGGAGTAAAGACTGGCACACAAGCAGAAAGGGCAATATTAATCTCCCACTGATTTGTTTTTGTTTTTGTTTTTTCAGGGAGACTTTAGGAAAAAAAAAATAGAATAAAATGATTTTTTCAGGAAGAATTTAGAAACCAAATAAAATAAAATGATTTTTTCAGGGAGAATTTAGAAAACAAATAAAACAAAAAAAGGCTTTCTATGGCCCACTGAGTGAGAGATGACGCACACAGGAGTCAGGAGTGGCACACAAGCCCAGAGGCCAATATTTATCTCCCACTGATTGATGTAGTGATTTTTTCAGGTAGATTTTGGAACCCAAATCAAGCTAAAAAAATAATAGGCTTTCTATGGCACACAATTGGAGAGAGAGATGGCACACCCAGGAGTCAAGACTGGCACACAAGCAGAAAAGGCAATATTAATCTCCCACTGATTTGTTTTTTTTTGTTTTTTTTTTCAGGGAGACTTTAGGAAAAAAAAAATAGAATAAAATGATTTTTTCAGGAAGAATTTAGAAACCAAAGAAAATAAAATGATTGTTTCAGGGAGAATTTAGAAAACAAATAAAACAAAAAAAGGCTTTCTATGGCCCACTGAGTGAGAGATGACGCACACAGGAGTCAGGAGTGGCACACAAGCCCAGAGGCCAATATTTATCTCCCACTTTTTTTTTTTTGTTCCAGGGAAAATTTATAAACCCAATAAAAAAAATAATAAATAGGCTTTCTATGGCCCACTATCTGAGAGACAGAGAGAGATGGCACGCTTAGGACTGGCACACAAGCCCAAAGGCCAATATTAATCTCCCTTTTTTTTTTAAGGGAGAATTTATAAAACCAAAAAAAAATAAATAAATAGGCTTTCTATGGCCCACTATTTGTGAGAGAGATGGCACGCTCAGGACTGGCACACAAGCCCAGAGGCCAATATTAATCTCCCACTTTTTTTTTTTCCAGGGAAAATTTATAAACCCAATAAAAAAAAATAAAAATAAATAGGCTTTCTATGGCCCACTATCTGAGAGAGAGAGATGGCACGCTTAGGACTGGCACACAAGCCCAAAGGCCAATATTAATCTCCCACTGATTGATTTATTGATTTTTTCAGGTAGAATTTAGAACCCAAATAAAGCAAAAAAAAAAAAAAATGGGCTTTCTATGGCCCACTGAGTGAGTGATGATGCACACAGGAGTCAGGAGTGGCACACAAGCCCTGAGGCCAATATTTTTCTCCCACTGATTGATGTAGTGATTTTTTCAGGTATATTTTAGAACCAAAATCAAGCAAAAAAATAAATAGGCTTTCTATGGCCCACTGAGTGAGTGATGATGCACACAGGAGTCAAGAGTGGCACACAAGCCCTGAGGCCAATATTTTTCTCCCACTGATTGATGTAGTGATTTTTTCAGGTAGATTTTATAACCCAAATCAAGCAAAAAAATAAATAGGCTTTCTATGGCCCACTGAGTGCGAGATGACACAGACAGGGATGGCACTCTAGCAGAAATGTCAATCTTAATCTCCCACAAAAAAAAAAAAAAAACAGGGAGTGTCCTTCAATTACTATCTCCCTGCAGTAATCTCAGCCAGGTATGGCAGGCAGCAATAAGGAGTGGACTGATGCACAAATTAAATAAAAAGTGTGTACAAACCAAAAAGATAGCTGTGCAGAAAGGAAGGAACAAGAGGATTTGTGCTTTGAAAAAAGCAGTTGGTTTGCACAGCGGCGTACACACAGCAATGCAGCTATCAGGGAGCCTTCTAGGGCAGCCCAATGAGCTACAGCGCTGAGGGGGAAAAAAAAAATGTAGCTTCCACTGTCCCTGCACACCGAAGGTGGTGTTGGGCAGTGGAAATCGCTACAGCACAAGCGGTTTGGTGGTTAATGGACCCTGCCTAACGCTATCCCTGCTTCTGACGAAGCGGCAGCAACCTCTCCCTAAGCTCAGATCAGCAGCAGTAACATGGCGGTCGGCGGGAACGCCCCTTTATAGCCCCTGTGACGCCGCAGACAGCAAGCCAATCACTGCAATGCCCTTCTCTAAGATGGTGGGGACCAGGACCTATGTCATCACGCTGCCCACACTCTGCGTTTACCTTCTTTGGCTGAGAAATGGCGCTTTTCGCGTCATTGAAACGCGACTTTGGCGCGAAAGTCGCGTACCGCATGGCCGACCCCGCACAGGGGTCGGATCGGGTTTCATGAAACCCGACTTTGCCAAAAGTCGGCGACTTTTGAAAATGAACGACCCGTTTCGCTCAACCCTACCGGAGACCATCTGTCCGGGAGAAGCTGCCAGGGCCTGCACCAGGAGCAGGTGAGTATTTCATATTCACCTTTCCTCGTTCCACTGCCACCCCATCTTCTGCATCCTCTGCAGTGACTGTTCAGGTCAGGTCAGAGGGCGCGATGACGTATTAGTGTGCATGCTGCCCTCTGCCTGAACAGTCACTGAGGAGAGATGGGATGCTGAGGAGCAGCGGGCAGCGAAGAGAGGTGAGTATGTCATTTTTTTTATTGCAGCAGCATTATATATGGCACATTGTTATGTGGAGCATCTTATGGGGCCATAAAGAACTGCATGGAGCATTATATGGGGCACATTGTTATATTTTTTTTGCGGTTTTATAGCGTTTTTATAGCGAAAAAAAACGCAAAAAATCAGCAACGTGTGCACACAGCGTTAAGCAACAAAATATAACTCCAAGTAAATCAAACTTCTGTGAAATCAAACTGTCCACTTAGGAAGCAACACTGTTTGACGATCAATTTCTCATGCTGTTGTGCAAATGGAATAGACAACAGATAGAAATTATTGGCAATTATCAAGACACGCTCAATAAAGGAGCGGTTCTGCAGGTGGGGACCACAGAACACATCTCAGTATCAATGCTTTCTGGCTGATGCTTTGGTCACTTTTGAATGTTTGGTTGTGCTTTCACACTCGTGGTAGCATGAGACGGACTCTACAACCCACACAAGTGGCTCAGGTAGTGCAGCTAATCCAGGATGGCACATCAATGCGAGCTGTGGCAAGAAGGTTTGCTGTGTCTGTCAGCATAGTGTCCAGAGGCTGGAGGCGCTACCAGGAGACAAGCCATTACAATAGAAGATGTGGAGGGGGCCGTAGGAGGGCAACAACCCAGCAGCCTTTGTGCAAGGAGGAACAGGAGGAACACTGCCAGAGCCCTGCAAAATGACCTCCAGCAGGCCAAAAATGTGCATGTGTCCGCATAAACGGTTAGAGACCAACTCCATGAGGATGATCTGAGTGCCCGACTTCCACAGATGGGGGTTGTGCTCTCAGCTCAACACTGTGCAGGACGCTTGGCATTTGCCACAGAACACCAGGATTGGCAAATTCGCCACTGGTGCCCTGTGCTCTTCACATATGAAAGCAAGTTCACACTGAGCACACGTGACAGACGTGACAGAGTCTGGAGACGCCGTGGAGAGCTTAATCCTTCAGCATGGCCAGTTTGGCAGTGGATCAGTAATAGCGTGGGGTGGCATTTCTTTGGAGATATACACCCTGCTGGATGACTCATGACCTAAGACACAAACCGAGCTTTCTGACACTAGGCACTGTAAGGGCTAATTACTAGTGATGATCGAGCATGCTCATCACTACTCGTTACTCGCTCGAGCATCAGTGTACAAGCACATGGCCAAGCGGCCATGCAAACCTTTTATAGTTGCAGCCTTCTGCGACCTTGCCAGTGGTCCAATCAGAGCCACTTGAGGACCTGGGCATGTGACCTCCGACCTCCAATGAGAGGTCGTCCCATGTAGGCAAAAAGTAGGACTTAGTCCTAGGAAGATCTGCTCCCACTGACTAATGCTGGTTACAATAGCTGGACCTGGGACGGCAGCAGTAACCAGGCACACAGCATCAGATTGAGCTAGACCGATGTCTCTGCTGAGCAGGCTCCTCTGCAGCTGGGGAAGAATAGGAGACCACAGAGGGCATAGTTCGAGATTCCTCCTGTGCAGAGGTGGGAACTCGGCACCTAACAATCGCTATATTGATACTGCAATCCAAGACTTCCATTTGAATTGGTCAAATTTTACTGGCATTGTAATACTGCAATTTCTTTCAACAGTGATATTTTATACAACGTTTATTGCGCTACAGTTGTGTCTCCAAACAAAAAAAATTGTTTGGCTACAAATAGCATCACTATATTGATACTGCAGTGAAAGATGTCCATCTGAAGTGGGCAAATTTTGCTGGCATTGTCATACTACAATTTTTTTCAGCCGACCAGACTCATCTGTGGCTCTTGCCCTTGAACCTACAACAACGCTTTGTCATGTGTGACAATGGCTGTAACCTGGAAGCAGCTCTGAAGCTTGGCAACTTTGCATACGTACCCTGCCTGGCCTATGTGCTCAACTTAGTAATTCAGCATTTTCTCAAAACCTGCCCATACCTGCCTGAGCTACTTGTGAAAGTATGCCACATTTGTGCCCATTTCCGCAAGTCAGCTACAGCTGCTGTCGCCCTGGCAGTGCTGCAGCAGTGTTTTGAAACTTCCCATTCACCAACTGGTGTGTGATGTCACCACATGTTGGAACTCAACATTACATATGTTGGCAAGGCTTTGTGAGCAGCAGAGGGCAGTAGTTGAATACCAGCTAAACCATGTCCATCGGTATTGCAGTCAGCCTCCGCACATAAGCGCTGATGAGTGGACATAGATGTCGGGCATTTGTACGGTTCTCCAAAACTTTGAGGACTCGATCAAGATGGGGAGTAGCCATAAACCCATAATCAGAATCACCATCCCGCTTCTGTCTACTAAAACGCTTGCTGCACACAATTAAAGAAAAAGCTTTGCAGGCGGAGCAAATTGACTGTTTTTCAGTACATACAATTTTTCTATATAATTTCTATAAAAAATTTTTTTTTTTTTAAATCTCCCTTATTGTTGGGGGTTTTCATTACCTATTGTGGTTATTTATATCTTCACCATATTTTTTCTTATATACCTACATGCTTATTTTCTATATATAATTCTACATACTGTCTTGGTTTTAAGCATGAACTTAGCCACCATCAGTATGGGATTAGGTCTAGGCTGGTCTACTGGCATCTATTCAGGAACAGCATTTGCATTGAAGTTTGTTTATTCGCTATTTTTTTGTCTTATATATGCTCTATGTTGGAGCCATTATCAGCTGCACATATTTAGCAGGAAACATTAGGGGTTTTCTTTCTATTGTAATAGTTATATTTGTTACCATGGATATAGAATAGTCATGATAGCCTATTAATAGAGCAGCCGCATATTCAGGTGCATATACACGTGTATTCTGTGATATTTTGAATGGTATCTGACGAATAATACTATATGCATTTTTTGCGAAAGTGTTTTGGTCTTGGGGGGCATACCCATTTGGGGGTATGTATTACTTTGTTTTTAAATATTTTTAAATTGTCTGGTGTGTCCTTTGACTTGAATAAAATTGCTTATTGTATCCATTTATTCTGGTGATCCCTGGTCTTGGTATGTTTCTTTTTTCTTTTTTCAATACAGGCGGAGCAAGTTGAGATGCAGTAAAAAACTATTTTGATGCTACACGGCCCAACCTCATCTCATTTTCTCAATGCCGATTGTGTGATAATAAGGAGGAGGAACAGGAGTTGGTTGCCTGCACTACAAACTGTAGTATCACACCACCCACATCCCATCTGTTCAGCGTGCATGGCCTGAAGATGAAGAGGACAACATGGGCAGTCATCCTCTTGGTGGGGACCGAGAATTCTTGGCTGTTGGCAGTCTGGCACACATGGCTGATTTTATGCTCCGCTGCCTTTTCCGTAACGTTCGTGTTGTACGCATTTTGGCGAAAAGGTCTAAAAAATGTTGCAGTACCAGAAGGTGCTAGTTGCAGAATTATTTAAACAAATTATATCTCACAACACTGGTGACAGAGGTCACAGCTCCATGGACAACCAAGGAGTGGAGAGACACACACCAGATGCATCAGAGGCAGGGGAACACTCTGAAAGGTCTGGGACCGTTTTCTCATACCCTCCCATTGACCAGGCCTTGATACGTGGGGTACTCTGACAAGGAGAGAAATGTTTTGGAAGATACTGATTTAGTACCTCGTCCTACATGATTCCTTACAACTTTTGGGTATTCAAACTAGACACAAGGTGTGACCTGTCTGTCTTTGCCTTGGTGATTCTGGCCTGCACTGCCGCGAGCATTTTGTCAGAGTGGGCTTTTAGTGCCGCCGGGGGTATTATAACCAATATGCATATCAGCATATCAACTGAAAAAGCTGACAGGCTGACTCTTATCAACATGAACAAGGGATGGATTGGGCCAGACTTCTGTATACCACTGGATGTCAGCAGCAAAACATAAACTCAAATGCATTGTTTTTTTGTTTGTTTTTTCTGGCGTATTCCCATGCACCCCTTCCCACCCAAACATGTGGGAACATGTTTTTTGTGGTGTTCTGTACTCAGTAATTCATCAAAGCAGGCAAAAGTAACTGATTTAATGTGTCCATTCAGTTTATCTCTAGCATCTATTTGTAAGAGGTAGTGTTGGGACACTTTACGTTACTGGAGCTGGAATTACCACTTCTGAACTCTCGAGTGCTTTGTTTCCATCTATTTCAGGGTGCTTCTTTAAGTATGTTTGGAATCATTATCCTGCTGGAAGACCCATGTCCTAGGATGCAAACCCAGCTTTCAGACCCCGGGCATTACATTGCAATCCAAAATCCTTTGGGAATCTTCACATTTCATGTTGCCTTGCACACAGTCAAGGCTCCCAGGGCCAGATCCTGCAAAACAACACATACATTTCTTTGAACCTGCACCATATTTGACTGTAACTTCTGTGTTTTTTTACTTGTAGGCCTCATTCTATTTACAGAAAACAGTAGAATGATGTGTTTTACCAAAAAAACTCTACCTTGGTCTCCTCTGTCCACAAGACACCTGTTGGCCCTCTAAAAATAGTGGGAGCTGCCTGCTATCTATCTATGAATTGTACACATTTTTAGACCCCCTCCAGATCTCTGGGGGGTGGGAAGGGAGGGGGGGAAGCACTGGAAAACTGCTCGAGTTTCTCATTGACTTCCATTATACTTGTTTCTTGGGTCGAATACCAGAGCATTTTAGTGCTCATTCATCACTATTAATCACAGTTTACTGTATTGTTGGAGATTTGTGATGTAATATATGATCTGGACAGTAGTAGAAGGCAGTAGCAAGAGGCTGTAGTTGAAGTGCGGGGGTTTTTGGTGGTTGGTGATGAGCAGTTGGGAGGAGTCGAACGACAGTCTGGGTGGAAGTGAAGCTGCAGATCCTTGGAGAAAGTCTGGATAGGGAAGTGCAACTCTGGATTGGTTGTTGGTGACTTTGGGATACATCGTTCGGCTTGACATGAGCCAACTAGGTGAGGACAACCAAGTACACAGCATCTTGGGCTATGCCATGTGAGCCTTTATCTCTAAAAACTTAGGGAACCCTGCATGGGAGAGATTGGCATTCCCTAAGCACTTCAAGACGACGTTTCTATCTGTAAGGACTTAGGGAAACCCTGTGTTGGAGAGATCAGTATTCCCTAAGAGCTTCATGATGGCGCTTCTGATTATTTGTGAGTCAGCCTAGCAAGGACACTTCTACTTCAGTTTCAGGATGTAACGGTGCCATCTTGGATCTGAACATATATATTTGTAATATATCAAAATTTCTCCAATTAGGAGAAAAAAACCCTTCTGTAAGAGACACTGCGAAAACTCCTCCGAGTAGTTAATAAAGTACTAGCACAATACTGTCATTTTTTTAAATTTATGCATAGAAAGAGCTAATAGCATTGTATTTAGCTCGCATGAAACTGTTAATTCTGTTTAACTGTACCTGTGTATACTCTTAGTTGGTGTTTTTGAGAGTAACTTCTGCCATTGTATTTTTTACTTATACACTGTTTACCTACCATCCTTTCCTTTGTTTTATAAACTAGTTAGTAAATATGATATTATATTATCTAATCTTTGTGCTTGTCTGCTGATCATTGCTGTAACCCTCGCTCTGTGGTCCTTCCTTGTCCACATTTCAGGAACTGCATTGTGAACCAATGACTAAGGACACAAACCCAGCTTTCTGACACTGGACACTACATTGAGACCCAAAATCCTTTGGTAATCTTCAGATTTCATGATTCCTTGCACACAACCGAAAAGGAAGAGAAAAGATTGGACTAATACAGGCCCGCACAACCATATAATGTAGAAAAGTAACAAACCTTTTATTAAGCACCACAACATGAACATAAAAACACTTAAAATCACAACAAGTGTATACAAAACACCCCTATTCAATAATATGTCTGCAGAGAATGTATATATTTATATGCACAACCAGGCTAACATTAGTACATAGCACCACATGTTTACAAGTATACATGCCATGGCCTTAAGGGAGATTTATATGGTAGATAACACAAACAAGTGAATAGGAAATATCCAGGAAAGTATATACTTGGTCCCCACGCTCCCTATTGGTGAGTAAATGCACCAAAATGACACAACAAAAGTAAGCTCATGAAATATAAATGTCTGGGCAAAGCTCACTATATGGCACACATGTGGGGTGAAGCCCAGAAAAGCAGAGCTCCTATATAAGCAATAAGAACGGCATCACGCTATAAATAGTCAGCTGAATCTGAGATGGAGCAGGTTGGAGCCAAAAGGCTACTTGGCTACAATAGCCCTGCAGATCCACATGCCATAAATGACCGGCATGTAGCGAGGATAGGGTGTGAGGAGAGGACCCCAGCGTATCGCTGCCGCAGCAGCTTCGTCAGGGGAAGTCAAGACATCCAGTGCAAGGGGCAATAAAACAACCCCAAAACATCTTTGAACCTCCACCATATTTGACTGGAAGTACTGTGTTCTTTTCTTTGTAGTCCGTTTTTAGTAAACAGTAGAATGATATCCTTTACCAAACAGCTCTATCTTGGTCTCATCTGTCCATAGGACATTTTCCCAGAAAGATTTTTGCTTGCTCACATACATTTTGGCAAACTGCATTCTAGCTTTTATATGTCCCTGTGTCAGCAGTGGGGTCCTGCAGGGTCTCCGGTCAAGGCATTTCATTTCATTTAAATGTCTACAGATAGTTCGCGCTGACACTATTGCACCCTGACCCTGCAGGACAGCTTGAATTTCTTTGGAATTTGATTGGGGTTGCTTATCCATCATCCTGACTATCCTGCGTTGCAGCCTTTCATCAATTTTTCTCTGGTGTTCATTTCCATGGAGATTAGCTACAGTGCCATCTGTTGTCAATTTATTGACTACGTTGCGCACTGTTGACAAATAAACATCAAGATCTCTGGAGATGGATTTTTATCCTTGAGATTGTTGATATTTTCAACAATTTTAGTTCTCAAATCCTCAGACAGTTCTGTACTCCTCTTTCTGTTCTTCATGCATACTGTGGAACACTCAGACACACAATGCAAAGATTGAATAAACATCTCCCCTTCTTAATAATAATAATAATGATAGTAATAATCTTTATTTTTATATAGCGCTAACATATTCCGCAGCGCTTTACATTTTGCACACATCATCATCACTGTCCCCGATGGGGCTCACAATCTAAATTCCCTATAGTATGTCTTTGGAATGTGGGAGGAAGCTGGAGTGCCCGGAGGAAACCCATGCAAACACGGGGAGAACATACAAACTCTTTGCAGATGTTGTCCTTGGTGGGGTTTGAACCCAGGACTCCAGCGCTGCAGTGCTAACCACTGCGCCACCGAGCCGCCCTTCTTATCTGGTTTAAGGTGATATTTTCATATTGCCCACATCTGTTACCTGCCACAGGTGAGTTCATTCCCCAGTGGTTCTCAGTCTGGATGGTCACATCTTGGCACCGTCCAGGTTGAAAACTAGTTATCCCCCAGACATGGCTTATGGCGTGGGACAGAACGATGGTCAGGTATGGTATATTGTTTTTTTATTCTTGGTTTATTGCAGGAGAACGAGGGCTTCGGTGGAATTAGACGAGGTCGTAAGTATGTTTAATTGAGATTATTAAAGTAGTTTGTGTCATTCCTTCAATTAAAGGACTTTATTCTTGGTGTCTGTGTTTTCTTACAATGTGACTATGGGGTTAGTAATAGAGGCATCTTATTGACACCTCTCTATTACTAACCTTGGGGTTTTATGGCACCTGACGGTGACATCAACCCCCCCCCAACTATCAACCCACTGGCCACCACTACAAGGCAAGAGGGAAGAGTCGGGCAAAGTGCCAGAATTGGTGCATCTAATAGATGTGCCTTTTCTGGGCATCTGCGGGCTGCTATTTTTAGGCTAGAGGGGGCAAAATCCATGGCCCCTTACCAGCCTGAGAAAACCAGCCCCCAGCTGTCTGCTTTAGCAAGGTTGGTTATCAAAAATGGGGGCCACCTCATGCCATTTTTTAAATTATTTATTTAAATAATTAAAAAATACGGCATGGAGACCCCTCTGTTCTTGATAACTAGCCTTGCTGAAGCTGACAGCTGAGGGTTGCAGCCCCCAGCTGTGAGTTTTGCCTGGCTGGTTAGTTAACAAAAATATAGGGGAACCCATGCTGGGCTTATTTGTAATTATTTATTTACAGTGCAGGATCGGCTGATGAATACTCCCATCTACCGTTCCTGCTCTCGTTATTAGTGGCAGCAGGTGCCGGATGATGGGAGCAGTGTTCCATCAGCTGACACCAGTGACTGGAGGTAAACTGTATACCTCCGATCACATCTGAGCACTCGCGCTGTCTTCTGACAGCATGGGAACCACGACTCTCTGACCTGCGGGGTTGATTTCACCGCCGATCAGAAGCAGTGTTTGCCACGCTGTCATGCACATTACAGCACAACAAACACTGGATGTTTAGGCCCCCCATTCAAGTAAATGGGGTCCGGGTTCTGGAACCCAAACCCAAACTTTTTGTAACTGTTTGGCCGAACCCGCCAGACCCGAACATCCAGGTGTCCACCCATCTCTAGTTGGGACAGAACTCATCTCCTGAAGAAAAAGGAACTAGAATGGATATTTAAATTAAATTCACTAAAACCCAATCGTCTTAGTGTGGACTTCAAAATCAACTCTATTTTATAGTCGCATGCCACCATTACCCCACTTTTTTTTGTGATTTTTCCATGATATAATTAGGCAATTTTTAATTTCTATGTGACACTTGTATTTATGTGATTTTAATCACTCTTGCTTTATGCTCACAGATCAACACCACACAGCACGAACACACGAGAAGAGATAGACTCATCCATATAAAATTATATTTTTTATGTATATTTTTCTGTATTGTTTATGTTTTATTAAATATGCATTTTTATTTAAATAATTTTTGCCATAATCAACCACCATATTGAGCCCCAACAATAGGGAAGCAATAGAGCCAAGGTGTCTATCCTGAATGGGTTTGCTCTATAAAATGAAATTATCTATTGTTCTCTATCTCCAACCAAGTGACACAAGTGATATATTTGTTCCTTAGAGGGACATTATTCTATATCTTGCATCTCTGGCTATGCAATCCTAAATCCACTAGCGGTGATGTTTTGCTGGGCCCTAGTTGTGAAAAGATGTATACAGTAAGAGATTAAAAAAATTAAAAAGTTAACCCACAATGAAAATATATATATATATATATATATATATATATATATATATATATATATATATATATATATATATTACTTCAATTACATAAGTAATAACTGCAACAAATATAAAGTGGGAAAGGGATTACTGATACGCAAAAGATGAGTGGCAGAGCACTTGGAGTACTAACAACAAACAAACCGGGATCAGGAGTAAAATAACGGTAAAATAAGGCCAAAAGAAATATATATAAAATTGTCTTTATTTAGTTTCTGGCAGCTGGCACTACAGCATGTGCCCTTCACCCTGAATTCATCTATACGGTGCTGTTCCATTTTCTTCTTCTATCTATCTATTTATCTATCATCTATTTTAAATTAAATATGACGCTGGCCCAGCTTATTGGGATCTGATGTAAGCCACTTTTTTGCCTTAAATTATATTTTACGATGCTGAAGGCAGTAGGGAACAGCACAGTATCAATCTATTCTCATGAAGAGAAATGTGCACAGTCAGGTTAAATTTATCTCACTAATCAATGATTATGTAAATAAATGCTAACCCATGTTGTCATTGACAGACACACAACATGTCCTTATCATCCAGGTCTACAATTTGACCTATCTCATCTGCCCTTTAGAAATACAGTAAAAGCGTCACCTTGTATTGATCCGTACCCTTGTGCAGTGTAGGATTATGTCTCATAAGCATTTTTCTGAACTGGTATTAGCCTACAATCGTCTGTCAGTGATAATGCTTTCACACTTTAAGAAACACATTATTACCAGTCTGTACAAGTGCTGTGAAATGACTACTGGGGTTCGCACTAGCACCATGCCTTGTGTTTATAATGGAAGTCGTGACAATTTTATGGATACATTTTCCAATGAATCCAATGTAAGTCTGACAAGTCCTTTTGACTTGAATGAAATATGTTTGGATTCTAGTATTTTTGACAGCAAGAACAACACTTCGAACTCCGCTATTCCTAGCATCAAATATATAAGAATGGCTGACACAACGTCAGAAAGATGTCCTCAAAGCGAGTTTTAAAGGGAACCTGTCACTCCTAAAATCGAAGATGAGCTAAGCCCACCAGCATCAAGGGCTTATCTACAGCATTCTGCAAATGTATCCTGAAAGATGAGAAAAAGAGGTTAGATTATACTTCCCTGGGGCGTTCCCCGCTACGGTCCAGTCCAATGGGTGTCGCGGTCCGAGGCCTCCCATCTTCACAGGATGATGTCCTCTTCTTGTCTTCACGCTGTGGCTCCGGTGCAGGCGTACTTTGTCTGCCCTGTGGAGGGCAGAGCAAAGTACTGTAGTGCGCAGGCGCTGGGCCTCTCTGACCTTTCCCGGCGCCTGCGCACTACAGTACTTTGCTCTGCCCTCAACAGGGCAGACAAAGTACACCTGCGTCGGAGTCACAGACAAGAAGAGGACGTCATCATGAGAAGATGGGAGGCCCCAGACCGCGACGCACATCGTACCAGGACCGCCCCTGGGTGAGTATAATATAACCTCTTTTTCTCATCTTTCAGGATACATCGGGAGCTTATCTACAGCATTCCAGAATGCTGTAGATAAGCCCCTGATGCTGGTTGGCTTAGCTCACCTTCGATTTTGGGGGTGACAGGTTCCCTTTAAACAGATTTTTGTATGTTGTGTCTAGAAGTCATGCTATTGTAAATTAGGTTAAATAATAATACTGATGGTTGAAGCTGTATGGGATTTTGTATAAAAAGACCAAGAAAACATAATTTTAGTGAATACCCAATATCCACACTCACTACACTTGTTGAGATACTGTATATAAGTATCAGGTGAATCTACATGTCAACTAGAATAATACGTGGTAATTGCCTTCTAAGATACATTATATGTATATAATGCATTGTGTTGTAGGTGGTCAAATGACCAGCAGATGAAAGACACATGCTTACTTATCTTCGAAAATGGAAGATGTCCAGCAGTTCCATCAGATCAGAACTGGCAGAAACCAGTGTGACTCAGCCAGGGATGGACTTGGACTAAATTTCAGCCCTGGCATTTGAAAGCACACAATCCCAATGCTGGCTCCATCCCCTTCCCGAGATTGGTGTCTCAGTAACATATATTACCCTGTCTGCAGGAAATCAAGATTTACTATAAGACCTATATTTCCAATAATACCGGTGTAACAGGCCAGATTAACCCCCCCACCCCAGAATATACCCAGGGTTAAAGTGGCCTAAGCCAGTTTATACCCCTCTGGGTCACAATATACCCCAGCTGCTGTAGATCAGATTTTTCATGCTTTTGTGAACCATTGAGTGATATGCTTAATAACGGGGCCCGAGTCAGTGCACAGAGGTCCCAGGCAGCAAATAGGGGCCCCAGGCAGTGCACAGAGGGGCAGAGACAGCACATGGGGCCCCAGACAGTGCAAAGGGCCCCAGATATGGCACAGGGGCCCCAGACATTGCACAAGGGCCCCAGATATTGCACAGGATTGAGAGATATACTCAAGAACGTGGCCCCAGGCAGCACACAGGGGGGCAGAGACAGCGAACAGGGTCCCAGGCAGCACACAGGGAGGCAGAGACACCGAACAGGGCCCCAGGCAGCACATGGGGAGCAGAGAGAGCAAACGGGGCCCCAGGCAGTGCACAGAGCCCCAGGCAACACATGGGGGCAGAGACAGCGAACGAGGTCCCAGGCAGCACACGGACCCCAGGCAGCACACAGGCCCCAGGCAGTGCACACGGGCCGCAGGCATCATACAGAGGGCCCTAGGCAGCACACGGGGGCCCCAGGCAGTGCACAGGGCCCCAGGCAGTACACAAAGGGCAGAGACAGTGAACGGGGTCGCAGGCAGCACATGTGGCCCCAGGCCATGCACGGGGTCCCGAGCAGCACATGGGGGCCCCAGGCAGTGCACCGGGGCCCCAGATATCACACAGGGGCCCCAAACATCACACATCACACGGGGCCCCAGACATTGCACAGGATTGAGTGATATACTCAAAAACTGGGCCCCAGACATCGCACAGGGGGTCCCACACAGCACACGGGGGCAGAGACAATGCACAGGGGCCCTGCGTGCTGTCTCTCCCCCATGTGTGCTGTCTCTCCCCCCTTTGTGTGCTGTCTCTGCCCCCTTGCAAGCTGTCTCTGCCCCCCTGTGCGCTGTCTGGGGTCCCATACACTGTCTCTGCTCCTCTGTGCACTGCCTGGGGCCCCTGTGTGCTGCCTGGGACCCATGTGCACTGCATGGGGCTCCATGTGCTGCTAGGGGCCACTATATGCTGCCTGGGGCCCCTGTGCGCTGCCTGAGGCTCCCGTGCGCTGCTTAGGGCCCCTGTGTACTGCTTGGGGCCCTGTGCGCTGCCTGAAACCCTTGTGTGCTGCCTGGGGCCCTCGTGTGCTGCCTGGGACCACGTTCGCTGTCTCTGCCCCATGTGCAGCCTGGAGCCACTGTCTGCTGCCAGAGGCCCCCATGTGCTGCCTGGGGCTCTGTACGCTGCCTGGGGCTCTGTACCGATACTAAAAAAAAAACCCCAATGAACTCTTGCCCCAGGTGGGAGGAAGATTGTCCCTCTTTCTCTCAGCCTGGGAAAAGATAACCAGCAGGAACTGGATTCTGGATTTAATAAAATCGGGACTAAAATTCAAATTCCACACTTTTCCTCAGCCATCCTTCCGGGTAACATCTCGAAGATTCTCAGCGCAGGAGCTAATAGCCCTGGAACAAGAAGTCACTGTACTGCTAAACAAAGGGGTTCTTCTAGAAGTCCCTCCCCAAGAAAAGGAGAAAGGGTTCTACTCTCCAGTTTTTCTCAGGAAGAAACCAGACGGGTCTTTCAGAACAATTATCAATTTAAAAGGCCTAAACAAATACCTGATAGTGGAACCATTCAAGATGGAAACAATAAAAACATCGGTGAAAATGTTGTTTCCGCTTTGTTTTATGGCAGTACTAGACTTAAAGGACGCATACTACCACGTCCCCATTCACAGAGACTTCCAAAAGTTCCTCAGGGTAGCGATCGAGATTGGGGGTATAAGACATTTCCAGTTTGCAGCTCTTCCTTTTGGGCTCGCAATAGCTCCCTGGGTGTTCACCAAACTGATAGCAGAAGTCATGGCACATCTGAGAGAACAAAACACCCTAATCGTCCCATACCTAGACGATTTCCTGGTGATCGGCAACTCTCCCCAACATTGCAAAAACCAGCTGGAGAGGGTCATGGATTCTTTAAAAAACTTAGGTTAGCTTCTAAATCTGGAAAAATCCAAACTAATACCAAGTCAAATCCAGGAATACCTAGGCATCACGCTAGATTCCATTTCCCAAGAGTGCCGCCTACCCCTAGGAAAAATACAAAAAATGGTGGGGTTAGTGTCCCGGGCAAGAGAACTTCCCTCCATATCTCTACGAGATGCAATGTCCCTCCTGGGGTCCATGACAGCCTGCATACCTGCGGTTCAGTGGGCTCAGTTACATACGAGGGAACTTCAGTGGCAGATCTTGTCAGAGGAAATTTATCTGGGAGGAAATTTAGAAAGTCAATTCAGTTTCTCATCAAACACAACTCTCTCACTAGAATGGTGGGCAAAGGAGAGCAATTTGACCCAGGGTATTCCATGGGTAATCCCAATATCAAAGGTGGTAACCACAGACGCAAGCCCCAAGGACTGGGGGGCTCACCTAAACAATTTAGTGGCCCACTAAAACTTGAAACCAGTTTCTTCAAACATGAAAGAACTACTAGCAGTGAAATTCACGCTTATAGAATTCCTGAAACCTCTTCGCTCACATGATGTTAGAACATTTTCAGACAACAGAGTAGTGGTGGCATACCTAAATCACTAGGGGGGTAGCCACTCTCAGCCATTGATGGAAGAAACACAATCAATCTGCCAGATAGCCAAGAGCAACCTAGCATCCTTGTCGGCCCTTCACATAAAAGGGGTGGACAATTTCAGGGCAAACTTCTTAAGTCGGTCTCGTTTGAAGCAAGGGGAATGGGAGTTGAACCAATCCATATTCAACCAGATCACGGAGAAATGAGGGACACCCGATATAGATCTTTTCGCGAACAATCTGAATCGGAAGGTGGCCACTCTTTGTTCCATAGCTCCAGCAGGGAACCCTGTTGCATTAGACGCTTTTCTAATTCCATGGAATTACAAGCTAGCATATTCATTTCCCCCAATCGCATTAATACCAGCAGTTCTGGGGAAGAAAAGGGAAGACAGGTCACGGGTAGTATTAATAGCCCCCTTTTGGCCGAAAAGAATTTGGTTTTCCTGGGTCAGGAGGATGTCCATGTCCGATCCTTGGGTACTCCCAGACTTGCCCAATCTCCTATTCCAGGGACCAGTAGCACATCCGCAGGTGGCAAGGCTACACATGACAGCTTGGTATTTGAAAGGGGGTTACTAAAGGAAAAGGGGTTTTCACAAAGTTTAGTATCAACCCTCCTAAAGAGTATGAAACTAACAACTACCAAGCAATACGGTAACATTTGGAAGAAGTTCCTTTCTTCTTCAGGCTCTAAAGTGTCTGAGGGAATCCCGCTTAAAGCCGTATTAGAATTCCTATAAAATGGGTTAGAAAAAGGTCTAGCTACAAGCACCCTTTAAGTTCATGTCGCAGCACTAGGAGCACTGTTTAACTACAACCTAGCAAGGAATCACTGGGTTTCCAGGTTTATTAAGGCAGCAGAAAAATCTAGACCCCTACCCTTACGGAGGGCCCCACAGTGGGACTTAAATTTAGTTCTCACAGCCTTAACTAAACCCCCTTACCTTTGGTAAAAGGGTTCTAGAAGCGGTGGTCCCTCCCTAAATGTTCAGTCTCTGCAATTCTCTCCATGGTGCCGTCATGGGGGACAGAGAAAAGTGTAGTTACTCACCGATAACGGTGTTTCTCTGAGCCC
Source organism: Ranitomeya imitator (assembly GCF_032444005.1). Lineage (NCBI taxonomy): Eukaryota > Metazoa > Chordata > Amphibia > Anura > Dendrobatidae > Ranitomeya > Ranitomeya imitator. The sequence goes on along the minus strand of NC_091283.1, from coordinate 111,516,323 downwards.
ATGATGGCACCCGTACATTCCCTCTCTTCATGTGTGGGTGTGCACACTAGTACAGTGTGTAGCTAGTAACTAAGTAATAATCACGCGGTATCTCTACTAAGACTTAGTAATCTTGAAATACTTTAATTATTAACCTGATATTTCCTTCATGCTCTGTAAACAAACTGATGTGGGAGAGAGGTATCACCTTTTTATCTGTAGGTTTCCTGTCCTTAGTGGGCGGATCCCCTCTCTCCGTGGTGCCGTCATGGGCTCAGTGAAACACCGTTATCGGTGAGTAACTGCACTTTTTTCTTGTGAAATTCTCAATAAGGTTGATGTGTCACATGACCCTCTTCCCATTGGAAAAAATAAAGTTGCATCCAATGACCGACTTCAAAATGGCCGCCATGGTGACCACCCATCTTTAAAAGTTTTCCCTCTCCCATATACAAATATGCCACAAACAGGAAGTTGATATCACCAACCATTCCCATTTTATTTTGGTGTGTCCATATACATGGCCCACCCTGTATGCTGTACAGGTTCTCACCAGTGATGTTCTCGATTATCATAGTCATTCAATTTACCTTGTCTTTTCCATTTGGTTCCAACCAGCATGTCCTCTTCTTCCATCCGTAACATGTCCCTGTAAAATGATAAAAAAAAGTCCTGAGAAGAAAGAGGGGGGAAAAGAGAGCACTACCTAAGCAGGCACATCTATGAAAGGAACGTGTCTTCAATATGGATCCCCGATGGTGGTTTTCTGCCAGCATGGTTGCCGTGGATGATTATGGGAATGTTTTTTTTTTTGTTTTTTTTTAACCAATAAATGTTTATTGAAATTTTGCATGTTAAACAACACATCAGTAAACTTCGGAGGGGGAGGGAGGGAGAAAGGGGTGATCGGGAGGGGGGGAAGGGGGATGAGGGAAAAGGTCCAATGCATAAAATTTAAAGACCACAATATGATCAATACAAAATACACAGATACAGTGTCAGATGAAGCAAAAAAAAAAAAAAAGAGGAATTAGAGAAGCATACGATTTAAATGAGGGAGAGAGCAGACTGAGATATATATGCCGAGGACACCCAGGGATCCCACCACGAGAGGACCCTAGTTCTCCTCGACAGATCCTGAGCCATGATAATCTCATAGCAGAAGTGTAAGTCAATCCTGGCGATCAGTTCGACTCTGGAGGGGAGATCTGAGGATTTCCAATGCTTCGCTATACATTGTCTAGCGGCAACTAGGATATTTGAGATTAAGGGCCGGAGAGGGGAAGGAAGATCCATGAGGGAAATACCTAGAACAGCTAGTTGACCGCTCAGCGCTAGGGGGAGACGGGTCAGATCGACAATCAAAGCCTCCACCTCACGCCAGAAGACCCGAATCTGCGGGCACGACCACCAGACATGAGAGGAGGACCCCAAGGCGCCACACTTCTTCCAGCAGAGAGGGGAGGAAGATGGGAAAACCTTCGCCAGGCGAACGGGGGTAAGGTACCAATGCAGCTGAATTTTTTTTCACCTGCTCCAAGTGGCCAAGACATGAAGAGAACCTGGAAGGGTGCACCATAGCAAATTGCCAATTCTCCAGGGAGGCCTCGAAACTCAGTGAGGACTCCCATGAGGTCATGAAAGGGAGCTTGTCAGTAGAACTAAAGGAAATGAGGGCTTTATAGATTATGGAGATGCCATGGGGCAATATGGTGGCCGGTCTGAAGAATCTATGAGCCGGGTCCTCTGTCAGAGGCGGGGGCGCTCCGAATGACCGACATGACCTGAGAAAGCTGCGGAGCTGCAGGTATTGAAAGAAGTCAGACCCAGTAAGAGAGAATCTCCCTGAGAGGTCCTCAAACGACAGAAGGCCATTCGAGCCGAAAAGGTCTGCCACCCGGAGTACCCCGCGACCCGTCCAGGAGGAAAGAGAAATGTGCCCGATAGCATACTCCAAAGCCTGCAAAGAAACATAGTCAAACATAAACACCAGATGGGAGGTGCTGAGCAACGCCCACAGTTTAGAAGCATTCCTAATAGAACGGAGACAAGGGCCCACCAGAGGTACCTGAAGCAGCTGAAGCTCCAAGAGCAATCTAAGCGAGTTTTTGGGAGCAAAATGAGATTCAATCAGGAACCAGGGAAAGCATGAGTTCCCCTCCCACCATATTTTAAGGGGCTCAAGGATCGCCGCCCTATAGTATGACTGCACTGCAGGAGCGCCCAACCCACCCATACAATACGGTAGGGACATAATCCGACGCCTGACCCTATGAGGCTTCTTATTCCAAATAAACCGGTCTATAAGAGATTGAAAAGCTGAGATAAACTTCGAGGGGATAAAAAGGGGGAGGCACCGGAAAAGATACATTATTTTGGGTAGGAATAGCATTTTCGCCGTTTGTATGCGGGCCATCCAGGAGAGCGATGCACTCGACAGATGATCCATGCCCTTCCTGACTTCCGCAAGAGTTTCTTCACAATTTGCACGAACTATGTTGTCCAGCCTAGTTATCCTGATGCCTAGGTACGTAAAGCCCAGGGGGGCCCAAATGAACGCGTATTGCGATTGAATTTGGATTTGAAGGGGGGCCGGGAGAAAAAGGGGGAAAATTGTGGATTTGGTCAGATTAAGTTTATAATATGAAACCGCCGAAAACTCAGTTAAAATGGAGGTAATCGCGTTCAGCGATGCTAACGGAGAGGCACAAGTCAGGACCACGTCGTCGGCATAGAGACCAATTTTGTGTTCAGTTCCCCCCACCCGGATTCCCCTTATGTCCGCACTCTGCCTGACCATGGCAGCCAAAGGCTCCATGACCAGAGCAAAGATGATAGGGGAGAGGGGGCAGCCCTGACGAGTACCATTCCGAATAGGAAATGTCCGAGACCTAAATCCCGCCGAACGAACCGACGCGCAGGGGTTGGAATATAATGCCATAACCGCTTTACCGATTTGCCCGGTGAGCCCAAATTTCTCCAGTGTGAGTTCAATATAACCCCAGTGTACCCTGTCGAACGCCTTTTCGGCATCAAGCGAGAGAAATACACTGGGGAGGCTCCCCCTCTCCACCACATCCAAAAGATCTATCAGGCGCCTGGTACCATCCCTGGTCTGTCTGCCAGGAACACACCCAACCTGGTCGGGGTGGATGAGACTAGGGAGAACCGAGAACAGTCTGTTGGCCCAGATTTTTGCATAAATCTTAACGTCGCAGTTTAAAAGTGCTATCGGGCGGAAGTTCCCCGGAGATGTTGGGGGTTTCCCTTGTTTGGGGAGAGTCGCTATGGAAGCCTCCAACCCCTCAGCCCTAATACTGCCCACCGACAACCAATTATTAAAAAGGCGGAAGAGATAGGGGGAGAGGACAGAGAAGAATTGAGCATAGTAAAGGAAAGAAAAACCATCAGGCCCCGGGGAGGAACCCTTATTGGCTTCTCTGACAATCTGCGAGAGTTCAGACTCGACAATGGGAGAGTTTAGGAAGGAGAGCTGCTCCTGGGTGACTGAGGGGAGATTAGCCTTCTCCAAGAACGCCAAAATTGACTCCCGCGAAGGCTGGGGAATCCCTAGGTCAGACCCGAGATCATAGAGCGAGGAATAATAAGATGCAAACTCCTCCGCGATATGAATCGGATTACACACCCGGGAACCGTCAGGCTTGAGCAAAAATGGGATCTTGGATTGAGCCTCTCTCTTCCTAACACGTCTGGCCAGAACAGCACCCGCTCGATCCCCCATTGTGTAAAATTTAGCTCTAGTTTTCCTCAGGGCCCTCTCAGCTTTATGGAGAAGCAGATTGCGAACATGCATGCGCGCTTTAGAGAGGTCGGAGAGAAGCGCTGGGGTAGGAGATAATTTGTGAGCAGACTCCAGGCGACTTAATTCATCTAGGGTGGACTGGAGAGCTGCATTATACTTTCTTTTGGCCCTTGCTGCCAGCTTAATAAAGTGACCCCTAATTACCGCCTTGTGGGCAAACCAAAGGGTGTCGTCACCTATGTCAGGGGTATCATTGGAGGCAAAAAATTCCCCCAAGGCCTCCTCAATACACTGGGAGTTGGAATGGTCAGCAAGGAGATGGGGGTTGAGACGCCAGTGCAAGGGGGGCCTAATGGCCAAGGGATCTCTCAGGGTAAGGGACACCGGGGCATGGTCCGACCAGGTGATACTGCCTATATCTGCTGAAATGCAGTGAGGGAGAGCCACGTCATTCACCAGCACAAAATCAATCCTGCTGTAGGAGCCGTGCCTGGGAGACAGGAACGTGTAGTCTCTCTCGCCGCAATGCAAATATCTCCAGATATCATGCAGGTTGAAAGAATTAGTCAGGGGACCTGCTTCGCATCTTGACAGGGAAGAGGCAGAGCAGTCCAAGTCCCTAAACATTGGAGCATTGAAATCACCAGCAATCAGTTTATGACCATGTTGGATATCGTGCAAAGTTTGGAAGACCCCCTCCAGAAACTTAAGCTGCCCTACATTGGGGGCGTAGATCGAGGCAATGGTATAGGGGGCATTATTAATAAGGCATAGAACCACAATGAACCTACCCAACGGATCCGCTATGGAGCGAACCAGCTGGAAGGAGTTGGACTTGCTGAAAAAAATGGCTACACCCGCCTTTTTTGAGGGGCCATTGGCAAAAAATTGATGCGGGTATAAACCTGACTGCATTCTGGGATTATCACATTCCAGCAGGTGTGTTTCCTGAAGACACAGGATATCATGACGGGATTTGCCCAACTGACGCCATACCACAGACCTCTTGCCCGGCGAGTTGAGACCATTAACATTAATTGAATACAGCGATATACTCATAATGAGGGCATGTAAACAGTTTTGTAAACTTCAGGACACCAATAACCTGTGTAAAAGAGTCGAGGACATGTGGCCAATAGGCTAGAGCATAAGTAGGGGGAGACCGGGAGAAGGGAATGGAAAAAAAGGGAAACCAACAAGACATACAACAAGTAAACCAGTGGACCGAGGTCCATTCAGGGATACCCTGAGTCCAAGAGGTGAGAATCAGAAAAACAGTTCACCTATGGGGCAAACAAATGCTGCGGATACTCTCGAGAGAGGAATCGACGCAGCTTAAAAAAAAAGAAAACCAAGTGAATCCGTGCGGGAAAATAGCCAGGAACCATTGTTGCAGTGGGCTCAGGCCACCTCCCAGTCCGGTGTAATGCGGGCCCTGAGGCCTCCACCAGCTCCATGCTTAGGAAGGGTCACGGCGATCGGAGAGTCAGGAGTTGAGAGTCCCCATTTGGCGAAAGCAGTAGCTGCATGGGACGGAGTTAGGCAGGTGGTGATTGATCCATCTTTACGGATGAGGAGCTTGGTAGGAAACCCCCAGCGGTACGGGATGCCCTTCTCTCTGAGGGTGGTAGTATAGGGGGCAAAGGCCCTCCGTAGGGCCAAAGTGCCCGGGGAGAGGTCTGGAAAGACAGAGATGCTTGCAAATCTTTCAGGAAGAGCTGGACCCTTCCTTAAGGCCTGGAGAAAATCCTCCTTCATTTCGAAGAAGTGTATGCGTGCCAGCACATCTCTCGGGATGGAGGGCCCTAGGCCAGACGGTTTAGGGATCCTGTGCACTCGGTCAATTATAATGTCCTTTGGAGCAAACTGCGGGAGAGCTGCGGCCACAAATTCCTGCAAAAATAGCTTCAAATCCCCCACCAGGACAGATTCCTCAATGCCTCTAAGTTTGACGTTATTTCTCCTGGACCTATCTTCTAGGTCCAGGGCTTTAGCGTGGGTTTTAGTGGCCAGGGTTTGCAGGGTCTCATGAGCGTCCCAGAGTTCATTATGAGAAGAGACCAGCTCCACCATCTTGCGTTCCAAACGGTCAGTGCGATTACCCAGCTCCGCCACTTCCCCTCTCAATTCAGCCAGCATAGTGCGCATATCCTCTTGGATGGAGGTTCTGAGGTCTCCAAGCAAGCCCTTGAGGAGAGAAGCAGTCACCGGACCGTCAGCCGAATCAGACGCTGTACCGCCTGAATGCAACGCTGCTCCGCCTAAATGCGACGCTGCTCCGCTTGGATGCGACGCCGCAGCGCCCGATTGCGACGCCTGAGCGTTGCGTTGTGAAGAGCGGGAAGGCCTGGGAGAGGGCGGCGCCATCTTGGATTCCGGCGGTGGCTGTGAGGAGGCCGCAAAGAAGTCAGGAATTCTCCTGGTGGGATCACGGGAGCCAGTTTTGGATTTCCCCATACACTCACCACCGCACCGGGGACCGGCACCGAAGTCGTGGAGGTGAGGAAGGACACCGGAGAGGTAGATATGAGCCGCTTTAAGATTCCTGGACACGGAGCTCCCACTCTGTGCGACCTACTCCATCGGCAGATAGGCCACGCCCCTATGGGAATGGTTTTAACGTGACGGGTAGAGCAAAGAAACAGAAGACCAGGTTATAAGGTGCTTCCACTCAGATGCATCGAGGACCCAGAGGTATGCATAGCTCTTCATCCCTATCCTTGTATGCACGGCCCCCTCATCCCTATCCTGATCTGCATGGCTCCTCATTCCTATCCTGATGTGCATTGGCTGTAAGCCATAATCATCAACAATAACAGAAATAAACACTTGAAATAGATAATTTGCAATGACACTGTATAACATGAGTTTCACTTTTTGTATTGAAGAACTGAAATAAATTAACTTTTTGGTAGTGGAGAGAAGTCAGTATTCATTTCTCTTAAGTAGCGGGCACATTTGATTATCTGGCCGCTGCAGGAAGCCGGTGGCTGCGACTACTAGGCCCACTATTACAGAGAAATAAATACTCACTGCCAGTGCAGTGAATATTCATTTTTCTTTAGCAGCGGGCACAGGCTTTAGCCGCAGCAGCCGGTTCCTGCCACCTGTGACCCGCTGCTCCGCTGCTGCCATTCCCCCTCCATCTTCTGGAACCTTCACTTGAGTATAAGCCGAGGGGGGAGTTTTCAGACCCCAAAAAGTGCTGAAAAACTTGGCTTATACTTGAGTATATATGGTACTTTTTTTTTTTCAGGACCCTCCTCATGACGTCCCCCTCCTCAACGCAAGCCATATAGTGCTTTAACCTATACCCTAGACAGTAATAATGCCTCTTCTGTGTCCTGCACAGAAACAGTACCCTCCTGTGACTCACACAATAATAGTGCCCCCAAACAGTAATATTGTTTCCCTTTGTACTTCCTCATAGTAATAGAGCTGCCGTGCGCCACTTTACATTTATGTAGCACCCTATAGAAATAATGTCCCACAGTGCCTCTTATTAATAATAATAATAATAATAATTTCCCTTGACCCCTTAAAATAAAATGGTGCAGAATAATCAGGGCTGTGAAGTTGGTAAACTAAACCTCCGACTCCTCAATTTCCTCGACCCCACAGCACTGGTCACTACTGAGCATGTACACAAAGTGCAGCACAGATTCATCTCACCTATGAGTCCACAGCACTGCCTCACTACTGAGCATGTACATAAAGTGCAGCACAGATTCATCTCATCTACGACTCCACAGCACTGGTCACTACTGAGCATGTACATAAAGTGCAGCACAGATTCATCTCACCTATGACTCCACAGCACTGGTCACTACTGAGCATGTACACAAAGTGCAGCACAGATTCATCTCACCTATGACTCCACAGCACTGGTCACTACTGAGCATGTACATAAAGTGCAGCATGGATTCGCCACAACTAAAAGCTGAGATCCGTAGATCAGGAATAGAACAGACATTTACAGGACATTTTATGACTTTCCCAAATTCTTAAAAAACATTTACAGCACATCCTGCATTGAACTATGAAAACAATTTATTATACACTGCTCAAAAAAATAAAGGGAACACTAAAATACCACATCCTAGATATCACTGAATGAAATATTCAAGTTGTAAATCTTTATTCATTACATAGTGGAATGTGTTGAGAACAATAAAACCTAAAAATTATCAGCGTAAATCACAACTAATATCCCACGGAGGTCTGGAGTTGGAATGATGCTCAAAATCAAAGTGGAAAATGAAGTTAAAGGCTGATCCAACTTCAGTGGAAATGCTTCAAGACAAGGAAATTATGCTCAGTAGTGTGTGTCCACGTGTCTGTATGATCTCCTTACAGTGCCTGGGCATGCTCCTGATGAGGCGGCAGATGGTCTCCTGAGGGATCTCATCCCAGACCTGGACTAAAGCATCCACCAACTCCTGGACAGTCTGTGGTGCAACATGACATTGGTGGATGGTGCGAGACATGATGTCCCAGATGTATTCAATCGGATTCAGGTCTGGGGAATGGGCGGGCCAGTCCATAGCTTCAATGCCTTCATCTTTCAGGAACTGCTGACACACTCCAGCTACATGAGGTCTGGCACTGTCCTGCATTAGAAGGAACCCAGCGCAAACTGCACCAGCATATGGTCTCACTACGGGTCTGAGGATCTCATCTCGGTACCTAATGGCAGTCAGGCTACCTCTGGCGAGCACATGGAGGGCAGTGCAGCCCTCCAAAGAAATTCCACCCCACACCATTACTGACCCACTGCCAAACCGGTCATGCTGAAGGATGTTGCAGGCAGCAGATCGCTCTCCACGGCATCTCCAGACTGTGACGTCTGTCACATGTGCTCAGTGTAAACCGGCTTTCATCTGTGAAGAGCACAAGGCGCCAGTGGCAAATTTGCCAATCCTGGTGTTCTGTGGCAAATGCCAAGCGTTCTGCACGGTGTTGGGCTGTGAGCACAACATCCATCTGTGGACGTTGGGCACTCAGACCATCCTCATGGAGTCGGTTTCTAGCTGTTTGTGCAGACACATGCACATTTGTGGCCTGCTGGAGGTCATTTTGCAGGGTTCTGGCAGTGCTCCTCCTGCTCCTCCTTGCACAAAGACTGAGGTAGCGGTCCTGTGCTGGGTTGTTGCCCTCCTACGGCTCACTCCACATCTCCTGGTGTACTGGCCTGTTTCCTAGTAGTTCCTCCAGCCTCTGGACACTACGCTGACAGATACAGCAAACCTTCTTGCCACAGCTCACATTGATGTGCCATCCTGGATGAGCTGCACCAACTGAGCCACTTGTGTTGGTTGTAGAGTCCGTCTCATGCTACCACGAGTGTGAAAGTACAACTAACATTCAAAAGTGAAGAAAACCTCAGCCAGTAAAGCATTGGTACTAAGATGTGGTCTGTGGTCCCCAACTGCAGAACCACTCCTTTATTGAGTGTGTCTTGATAATTGCCAATAATTTCCATCTGTTGTATATTCCATTTGCACAACAGCATGTGTAATTGATTGTCAAACAGTGTTGCTTCCAGTTTGAGTTCACAGAAGTTTGATTTACTTGGATTTATATTCTGTTGTTTGTGTTCCCTTTATTTTTTTTGAGCAGTGTATATTTTAGGGGTCAGTCAGTCCATTTTATACCAACACCACCAAAATGGACAGGAACTCCACAGCCTGCCTACAATATTACAAACACCTCCTGTTCTTTCTTATAATAATAATGCCTCCTGCGCTCTGCTTGCATTGATAATGGTTCCCCAGAGTGCCACCTCCGTAGCTATGCTACTGACTACCGAGAGCGACACATAACTATGGGCAGGGATTTCATTTGTTCCTCAGGTAGGCCAATATGCAAAGCTGAACGTTTTAGGCAGTTTTTCAGAGCTTAGGAGATATCTAAGCAAGTGGCTATTATCAAAGTCCAGACCGACATGAAAGAAATGTGAACTCTAAGGCTATGTGCACACGTTCCGGATTTTTTGCATTTTTTGCGCACTTTTTTGGCGGTTTTCCATGGCAAAAACGATTAAACGCATACAATAAGCATCCCATCATTTTTTAATGCATTCCGCAATTTTTGTGCACATGTGTTTTTTTCCGCAATAAAAACGCATCGCGGAAAAATAGGCAGCATGTTCATTAATTTTGCGGATTTTTCCTGCTATTTATTGCATTTTGAAGCTCCGGAAAAAAACGTGAAAAATCTGCACAAAAAAACGCACAAAAATCACGAAAAAACCACATGAAAAACGCATGCAGATTTCCTGCAGAAAAAGTCCGGTTTTGTTCAGGAAATTTCTGCATAAAATACTGACGTGTGCACATAGCCTAAAATGTTAGGTAAACTACAGCAGCAGTCCTCAAAGAAAAATGGAAAATTAATGGAGCAACGTGTGTGTGTGTGTGCGTGCGTGCGTGCGTGCGTGCATGCGTGCGTGTGTGTGTGTGTGCGTGTGTGTGATTTGAGGAGATTGGGTGAAAAGTGTTGTTTTCCCAGATCACACTTTCTTATGATTGCCAATTTGAAGCATTGTCTAACTCATTGTCCTTAAAAAAAGCCATGGTTAATAGTCAACATAGGCTAGTACCAGGGTTCAATCAAGCCACTATTGCATGTGTTTTGACTGTGCTGTCTGTGCCCTCCACAACCCAACAAAGACTGTAATGACCTGCAATCATGCACCCAAGGTCATTGTGCTCATTCCTGTGACAGCAGATTAATTTCATACAATTACATAAGGTAGTCATATTTGAGTTCTTGTCTGTGTGGATCTCTTTTCAGGATGGCCTGGGGTCTTGCCCTGTGTAAAAGCAATGTCCTTGGCAGACACCAAGTAGCTGATGTCAGAAGTAGTATGCCATCCTCAGCTAAACTGGAAATAAAGACCTCAGTGGTTGATACCTTTTAATGGCTAACTGAAAAGATGGTAATAAACTGCAAGCTTTTGAGACAGCTCAGCTCTCTTCATCAGGCACAGACTAAGGCCGCCGTCACACATGCGAGTTTTACGGACGTAAGAGCACAGAATCTACGTCCGTAAAACTCGCAAAAAATACGGCACAATTATTCTCTATGCCCCTGCTCCTATTTGCCGTATTTTACTGATCAGTATTATACGGCTTTCTACGGCCGTACAAAATCGCAGCATGCTGCGTTTGTCACCGTACTGCGCAAGAAATACGCCAATGAAAGTCTATGGAAGCGTGAAAAATACGGATTACACACGGACAAGCAGTGTGACTTGCGAGAAATACGCAGCGCTGTTAGAGAGAAAAGCCGGTAATTCAGTGCGGTGTACAGTAAAATCACACTGACAGCTTCCAGTCCAATAGATATAATAAATGTGTACACATAGAATAGGTATATATATATATGTCAGTAGACACATATATGTATATATATTAATATTTATTCCAGCGCTATACAGCTTGAAAGCCGGTAATTCAATTACCGGCTTTTTCTTTCTCCTTCATAAAACCCGACATGATTTGAGACATGGTTTACATACAGTAAACCATGTCTTCTCTCCATTTTTTTTGCAGATTCCACACTACTAATGTCAGTAGTGTGTATCTGCAAAATTTGGCCGTTCTAGCTCTTAAAATAAAGGGTTAACTGGCGGAAAAAATTGGCGTGGGCTCCCGCGCAATTTTCTCCGCCAGAGTAGTAAAGCCAGTGACTGAGGGCAGATATTAATAGCCTGGAGAGGGTCCACGGTTATTGGCCCCCCCCTGGCTAAAAATATCTGCCCCCAGCCACCCCAGAACAGGCACATCTGGAAGATGCGCCTATTCTGGCACTTGGCCACTCTCTTCCCATTCCCGTGTAGCGGTGGGATATGGGGTAATGAAGGGTTAATGCCACCTTGCTATTGTAAGGTGACATTAAGCCTAATTAATAATGGAGAGGCGTCAATTATGACACCTATCCATTATTAATCCAATTGTAGTGAAGGGTTAAATAAAACACAAACACATTCTTTAAAATTATTTTAATGAAATAAAAACAATGGTTGTTGTAGTATTTTATTCAACGCCCAATCCAGTCACTGAAGACCCTCGTTCTGTGAGTAAAGAAACATAATAAACCAACAATATACTTACCCTCCGCAGATCTGTAACGTCCAACGATGTAAATCCTTCTGAAGGGGTTAAAACATTTTGCAGCAAGGAGCTGTGCTAATGCACGCTGCTCCTCGCTGCAAAACCCCAGGGAATGAGGCTAAAAATAGATCAATGATCTATATTTAGCATCATTTGCGGTGAGGCGCCCTCTGCTGGCTGTTCATAGATCGTGGGAAATTACCTAGAAAGCTCCCTGGCTCCCTGGCTTTCTAGGTAATTTCCCACGATCTATGAACAGCCAGCAGAGGGCGCCTCACCGCAAATGAAGCTAAATATAGATCATTGATCTATTTTTAGCCTCATTCCCTGGGGTTTTGCAGCGAGGAGCAGCCTGCATTAGCACAGCTCCTTGCTGCAAAATGTTTTAACCCCTTCAGAAGGATTTACATCGTTGGACGTTACAGATCTGCGGAGGGTAAGTATATTGTTGGTTTATTATGTTTCTTTACTCACAGAACGAGGGTCTTCAGTGACTGGATTGGGCGTTGAATAAAATACTACAACAACCATTGTTTTTATTTCATTAAAATAATTTTAAAGAATGTGTTTGTGTTTTATTTAACCCTTCACTACAATTGGATTAATAATGGATAGGTGTCATAATTGACGCCTCTCCATTATTAATTAGGCTTAATGTCACCTTACAATAGCAAGGTGGCATTAACCCTTCATTACCCCATATCCCACCGCTACACGGGAATGGGAAGAGAGTGGCCAAGTGCCAGAATAGGCGCATCTTCCAGATGTGCCTGTTCTGGGGTGGCTGGGGGCAGATATTTTTAGCCAGGGGGGGGCCAATAACCGTGGACCCTCTCCAGGCTATTAATATCTGCCCTCAGTCACTGGCTTTACTACTCTGGCGGAGAAAATTGCGCGGGAGCCCACGCCAATTTTTTCCGCCAGTTAACCCTTTATTTTAAGAGCTAGAACGGCCAAATTTTGCAGATACACACTACTGACATTAGTAGTGTGGAATCTGCAAAAAAAATGGAGAGAAGACATGGTTTACTGTATGTAAACCATGTCTCAAATCATGTCGGGTTTTATGAAGGAGAAAGAAAAAGCCGGTAATTGAATTACCGGCTTTCAAGCTGTATAGCGCTGGAATAAGTATTAATATATATACATATATGTGTCTACTGACATATATATATATATATATATATATATTCTTTTCTTTTTGGGACACATGGATCACTTCTATAGCGGTATGTTGGTTTTGCAAGCCTGCGAGAAAACCACGCAGTACGGATGCCATACGGATTACATACGGAGGATGCCATGCGCAAAAAACGCTGACACAGCCTGCCTACGGAGGAGCAACGGACCATTTTTTTGGGGACTTTTCAGCGTATTACGGCCGTAATATACGGACCGTATTGTTTTACGCTGTGTGTGACGCCGGCCTAATACAAAATCTGAAGAATCACATTTATACACAACACAGCACAGAAATAATGCAATAGATAAGACAAGTGATGTGAAGCAGAGCTATCATTATGGGAGAGGGATAAAGTTGTGTCCATAAATATTGGAAGAGTTCATAACTAAGGAGTGTGAAAGTTTTATTGTCCTCTGATTGGGGCCTGGTTCTGTGTTGTGATGTCACCACTAGGGTTGAGCGAAACGGGTCGAACATTTTCAAAAGTCGCCGACTTTTGGCGAAGTCGAGTTTCATGAAACCCGATCCGACCCCTGTGCGGGGTCGGCCATGCGGTATGCGACTTTCGCGCCAAAGTCGCGTTTCAATGACGCGAAAAGCGCCATTTCTCAGCCAATGAAGGTAAACGCAGAGTGTGGGCAGCGTGATGACATAGGTCCTGGTCCCCACCATCTTAGAGAAGGGCATTGCAGTGATTGGCTTGCTGTCTGCGGCGTCACAGGGGCTATAAAGGGGAGTTCCCGCCGACCGCCATGTTACTGCTGCTGATCTGAGCTTAGGGAGAGGTTGCTGCCGCTTCGTCAGAAGCAGGGATAGCGTTAGGCAGGGTCCATTAACCACAAAACCGCTTGTGCTGTAGCGATTTCCACTGCCCAACACCACCTTCGGTGTGCAGGGACAGTGGAAGCTACATTTTTTTTTTTTCCCCCCTCAGCGCTGTAGCTCATTGGGCTGCCCTAGAAGGCTCCCTGATAGCTGCATTGCTGTGTGTACGCCGCTGTGCAAACCAACTGCTTTTTTCAAAGCACAAATCCTCTTGTTCCTTCCTTTCTGCACAGCTATCTTTTTGGTTTGTCCACACTTTTTATTTAACTTGTGCATCAGTCCACTCCTTATTGCTGCCTGCCATACCTGGCTGAGATTACTGCAGGGAGATAGTAATTGAAGGACACTCCCTGTTTTTTTTTTTTTTTTTTTGTGGGAGATTAACCCCTTACCGGCATCGGACGTACTATACCGTCCGATGCCGGCTCCCCTGCTTTGATGCAGGGCTCCGCGGTGAGCCCGCACCAAAGCCGGGACATGTCAGCTGTTTTGAACAGCTGACATGTGCCCGTAATAGGCGCGGGCAGAATCGCGATCTGCCCGCACCTATTAACTAGTTAAATGCCGCTGTCAAACGCAGACAGCGGCATTTAATTACCGCTTCCGGCCGGGCGGCCGGAAATGACGTCATCGCCGACCCCCGTCACATGTCCGGGGGTCGGCGATGCGTCTCCATTGTAGCCATAGAGGTCCTTGAGACCTCTATGGTTACTGATTGCCCGTCGCTGTGAGTGCCACCCTGTGGTCGGCGCTCACAGCACACGTGCAATTCTGCTACATAGCAGCGATCAGCAGATCGCTGCTATGTAGCAGAGCCGATCGTGCTGTGCCTGCTTCTAGCCTCCCATGGAGGCTATTGAAGCATGGCAAAAGTTAAAAAAAAAAGTTTAAAAAAATGTGAAAAAAATAAAAAAAAACATAAAAGTTTAAATCACCCCCCTTTCGCCCCAATCAAAATAAATCAATAAAAAAAATATCAAATCTACGCATATTTGGTATCGCCGCGCTCAGAATTGCCCGATCTATCAAATAAAAAAAAGTATTAACCTGATCGCTAAACAGCGTAGCGGGAAAAAAACTCGAAACGCCAGAATTACGTTTTTTTGGTCGCCGCGACATTGCATTAAAATGCAATAACGGGCGATCAAAAGAACGTATCTGCACCGAAATGCTATCATTAAAAACTTCATCTCGGCACGCAAAAAATAAGCCCTCAACCGACCCCAGATCACGAAAAATGGAGACGCTACGAGTATCGGAAAATGGCGCAATTTTTTTTTTTTTTTTTTTAGCAAAGTTTGGAATTTTTTTTCACCACTTAGATAAAAAATAACCTAGTCATGTTTGGTGTCTATGAACTCGTAATGACCTGGAGAATCATAATGGCAGGTCATTTTTAGCATTTTGTGAACCTAGCAAAAAAGCCAAACAAAAAACCAATGTGGGATTGCACTTTTTTTGCAATTTCACCGCACTTGGAATTTTTTTCCCGTTTTCTAGTACACGACATGCTAAAACCAATGATGTCGTTCAAAAGTATAACTCGTCCCGCAAAAAATAAGCCCTCACATGGCCAAATTGACGGAAAAATAAAAAAGTTATGGCTCTGGGAAGGAGGGGAGCGAAAAACGAACACGGAAAAACGAAAAATCCCCTGGTCATGAAGGGGGTAAGATTGACATTTCTGCTAGAGTGCCATCCCTGTGTGCATCATCACTCAGTCAGTGGGCCATAGAAAGCCCTTTTTTTTTTTTTTTTTTGCTTTATTTGGGTTCTAAATTCTACCTGAAAAAATCAATAAATCAATCAGTGGGAGATTAATATTGGCCTTTGGGCTTGTGTGCCAGTCCTAAGCGTGCCATCTCTCTCTCTCTCAGATAGTGGGCCATAGAAAGCCTATTTTTTTATTATTTTATTGGGTTTATAAATTTTCCCTGGAAAAAAAAAAAAGTGGGAGATTAATATTGGCCTCTGGGCTTGTGTGCCAGTCCTGAGCGTGCCATCTCTCTCACAAATAGTGGGCCATAGAAAGCCTATTTATTTTTTTGGTTGATTTGGGTTCATAATTCTACCTGAAAAAATCAATCAATCAATCAGTGGGAGATTAATATTGGGCTTTGGGCTTGTGTGCCAGTCCTAAGCGTGCCATCTCTCTCTCTCTCTCAGATAGTGGGCCATAGAAAGCCTATTTATTATTATTTTTTTTATTGGGTTTATAAATTTTCCCTGGAAAAAAAAAAAATGGGAGATTAATATTGGCCTCTGGGCTTGTGTGCCAGTCCTGAGCGTGCCATCTCTCTCACAAATACTGGGCCATAGAAAGCCTATTAATTTTTTTGCTTGATTTGGGTTCCAAAATCTACCAAAAAAAATCACTAAATCAATCAGTGGGAGATTAATATTGGCCTCTGGGCTTGTGTGCCACTCCTGACTCCTGTGTGCGTCATCTGTCACTCAGTGGGCCCTAGAAAGCCTATTTTTTGTTTTATTTGTTTTCTAAATTCTCCCTGAAACAATCATTTTATTTTCTTTGGTTTCTAAATTATTCCTGAAAAAAATCATTTTTTTTGTATTTTTTTTTCTCTCAAGTCTCCATGAAAAAAAAAAAAAAAAAAATCTGTGGGAGATTCATATTGCCCCTTCTGCTTGTGTGCCAGTCTTGACTCCTGGGTGTGCCATCTCTCTCTCTCTCCCCAATTGTGGGCCATAGAAAGCCTATTAATTTTTTTGCTTGATTTGGGTTCCAAAATCTACCAAAAAAAATAACTAAATCAATCGGCGGGAGATTAATATTGGCCTCTGGGCTTGTGTGCCACTCCTGACTCCTGTGTGCGTCCTCTCTCACTCAGTGGGCCCTACAAAGCCTTTTTTTTTTTTTTTTTTCCTAAATTCTCCCTGAAACAATCATTTCATTTTATTTGTTTTATAAATTCTTCTGTAAAAAATAATTTTTTTTTAATTTTTTTTTTTCTGAAGTCTCCCTTTTAACCCCTTCCCGACCCATGACGCCACGTAGGCGTCATGAAAGTCGGTGCCATTCCGACCCATGACGCCTATGTGGCGTCATGGAAAGATCGCGTCCCTGCAGATCGGGTGAAAGGGTTAACTCCCATTTCACCCGATCTGCAGGGACAGGGGGAGTGGTAGTTTAGCCCAGGGGGGGTGGCTTCACCCCCTCGTGGCTACGATCGCTCTGATTGGCTGTTGAAAGTTAAACTGCCAATCAGAGCGATTTGTAATATTTCACCCATTATAACGGGTGAAATATTACAATCCAGCCATGGCTGATGCTGAAATATCATCGGCCATGGCTGGAAATACTAATGTGCCCCCACCCCACCCCTCCGATCGCCCCCCCAGCCCTCCGATCTGGCCGGTACACTGCTCCGGCTCCCCTCCGCCCTGTGCTCCGCTCCCCCCCGTGCTCGTGTCCGCTCCCCCCGTGCTCCAATCACCCCCCCGTGCTCCAATCACCCCCCCTGCACTCCGATCCACCCCCCCGTGCTCCGTTCCACCCCCCCGTGCTCCATTCCAGCCCCCCCGTGCTCCGTTCCACGCCCCCCGCGCTCCGTTCCACCCCTCCCGCGCTCCGATTCCCCCCCCATGCTCCGATCCCCCCCCCGTGGTCCCCCCCCCCACCCTATCATACTTACCGATCCAGCCGTGGTCCCGTCCGTCTTCTCCCGGGCGCCGCCATCTTCCAAAATGGCGGGCGCATGCGCAGTGCGCCCGCCGAATCTGCCGGCCGGCAGATTCGTTCCAAAGTGCATTTTGATCACTGAGATATAATCTATCTCAGTGATCAAAATAAAAAAAATAATAAATGACCCCCCCCCTTTGTCACCCCCATAGGTAGGGACAATAAAAAAATAAAGAAATTTTTTTTTTTCCACTAATGTCAGAATAGGGTTAGGGTTAGGGGTAGGGTTAGGGGTAGGGCTAGGGGTAGGGTTAGGGTTAGGGTTAGGGGTAGGGTTAGGGGTAGGGTTAGGGCTAGGGTTAGGGCTAGGGTTAGGGCTAGGGTTAGGGTTAGGAATGTGCACACGTATTCTGGTCCTCTGCGGATTTTTCCGCTGCGGATTTGATAAATCCGCAGTGCTAAACCGCTGCGGATTTATGGCGGATTTACCGCGTTTTTTTCTGCGCATTTCACTGCGGTTTTACAATTGCGATTTTCTATTGGAGCAGTTGTAAAACCGCTGCGGAATCCGCACAAAGAAGTGACATGCTGCGGAATGTAAACCGCTGCGTTTCCGTGCAGTTTTTCCGCAGCATGTGTACAGCGATTTTTGTTTCCCGTAGGTTTACATTGAACTGTAAACTCATGGGAAACTGCTGCGGATCCGCAGCGTTTTCAGCAGCGTGTGCACATACCTTTAGAATTAGGCTATGTGCACACGGTGCGGATTTGGCTGCGGATTCGCAGCAGTGTTCAATCAGGTTTACAGTACTATGTAAACATATGAAAAACCAAATCCGCTGTGCCCATGGTGCGGAAAATACCGCGCGTGAACGCTGCGTTGTATTTTCCGCAGCATGTCAATTCTTTGTGCGGATTCCGCAGCGTTTTACACCTGTTCCTCAATAGGAATCCGCAGGTGAAATCCGCACAAAAAACACTGGAAATCCGCGGAAAATCCGCAGGTAAAACACAGTGCCTTTTACCCGCAGATTTTTCAAAAATGGTGCGGAAATATCTCACACGAATCCGCAACGTGGGCACATAGCCTTAGGGTTAGGGTTGGAATTAGGGTTGTGGTTAGGGTTAGGGGTGTGTTGGGGTTAGTGTTGTGGTTAGGGGTGTGTTGGGGTTAGGGTTGTGATTAGGATTATGGCTACAGTTGGGATTAGGGTTAGGGGTGTGTTGGGGTTAGTGTTGGAGGTAGAATTGAGGGGTTACCACTGTTTAGGCACATCAGGGGTCTCCAAACGCAACATGGCGCCACCATTGATTCCAGCCAATCTCGTATTCAAAAAGTCAAATGGTGCTCCCTCACTTCCGAGCCCTGACGTGTGCCCAAACAGTGGTTTACCCCCACATATGGGGTACCAGCATACTCAGGACAAACTGCGCAACAATTACTGGGGTCCAATTTCTCCTGTTACCCTTGTGAATCTAAAAAAATGCTTGCTAAAACATAATTTTTGAGGAAAGAAAAATGATTTTTTATTTTCACGGCTCTGCGTTGTAAACGTCTGTGAAGCACTTGGGGGTTCAAAGTGCTCACCACATATCTAGATAAGTTCCTTGGGGGGTCTAGTTTCTAAAATGGGGTCACTTGTGGGGGGTTTCTACTGTTTAGGCACACCAGGGGCTCTGCAAACGCAACGTGACACCCGCAGACCATTCCATCAAAGTCTGCATTTCAAAAGTCACTACTTCCCTTCTGAGCCCCGACGTGTGCCCAAACAGTGGTTTACCCCCACATATGGGGTATCAGCGTACTCAGGAGAAACTGGACAACAACTTTTGGGGTCCAATTTCTCCTGTAACCCTTGGGAAAATAAAAAATTCTGGGCTAAATAATTATTTTTGAGGAAAGAAAACGTATTTATTATTTTCACGGCTCTGCATTATAAACTTCTATGAAGCACTTGGGGGTTCAAAGTGCTCACCACACATCTAGATAAGTTCCTTTCAGGGTCTAGTTTCCAAAATGGGGTCACTTGTGGGGGGTTTCTACTGTTTAGGCACATCAGGGGCTCTGCAAATGCAACGTGACGCCCGCAGAGCATTCCATCAAAGTCTGCATTTCAAAACGTCACTACTTCAATTCCAAGCCCCGGCATGTGCCCAAACAGTAGTTTACCCCCACATATGGGGTATCACCGTACTCAGGAGAAACTGGACAACAAATATTGGGGTCAAATTTCTCCTGTTACCCTTGGGAAAATTAAAAAATTCTGGGCTAAATAATTATTTTTGAGGAAAGAAAACGTATTTATTATTTTCACGGCTCTGCATTATAAACTTCTATGAAGCACTTGGGGGTTCAAAGTGCTCACCACACATCTAGATAAGTTCCTTTGGGGGTCTAGTTTCCAAAATGGGGTCACTTGTGGGGGGTTTCTACTGTTAAGCCACATCAGGGGCTCTGCAAACGCAACGTGACGCCCACAGAGCATTCCATCAAAGTCTGCATTTCAAAACGTCACTACTTCACTTCCGAGCCCCGGCATGTGCCCAAACAGTGATTTACCCCCACATATGGGGTATCAGCGTACTCAGGAGAAACTGGACAACAACTTTTGGGGTCAAATTTCTCCTGTTACCCTTGGGAAAATAAAAAATTGCAGGCTAAAAGATCATTTTTGAGAAAATAATTTTTTTTTTTATTTTCATGGCTCTGCGTTATAAACTTCTGTGAAGCACTTGGGGGTTCAAAGTCCTCACCACACATCTAGATTAGTTCCTTTGGGGGTCTAGTTTCTAAAATGGTGTCATTTCTGGGGGATCTCCAATGTTTAGGCACACAGGGGCTCTCCAAACGTGACATGGTGTCCGCTAATGATTGGAGCTAATTTTCCATTTAAAAAGCCAAATGGCGTGCCATCCCTTCCGAGCCCTGCCGTGCGCCCAAACAGTGGTTTACCCCCACATATGGGGTATCAGCGTACTCAGGACAAACTGGACAACAATATTTGGGGTCCAATTTCTCCTATTATCCTTGGCAAAATAGGAAATTCCAGGCTAAAAAATCATTTTTGAGGAAAGAAAAATTATTTTTTATTTTCATGGCTCTGCGTTATAAACTTCTGTGAAGCACCTGGGGGTTTAAAGTGCTCAATATGCATCTAGATAAGTTCCTTGGGGGGTCTAGTTTCCAAAATGGGGTCACTTGTGCGGGAGCTCCAATGTTTAGGCACACAGGGGCTCTCCAAACGCGACATGGTGTCCGCTAACAATTGGAGCTAATTTTCCATTCAAAAAGTCAAATGGCGCGCCTTCTCTTCCGAGCCATGCCGAGTGCCCAAACAGTGGTTTACCCCCACATATGAGGTATCGGCGTACTCGGGAGAAATTGCCCAACAAATTTTATGATCCATTTTATCCTACTGCCCATGTGAAAATGAAAAAATTGAGGCGAAAAGAATTTTTTTGTGAAAAAAAATTACTTTTTCATTTTTACAGATCAATTTGTGAAGCACCTGAGGGTTTAAAGTGCTCACTAGGCATCTAAATTAGTTCCTTGGGGGGTCTAGTTTCCAAAATGGGGTCACTTGTGGGGGAGCGCCAATGTTTAGGCACACAGGAGCTATCCAAAGGCGACATGGTGTCCGCTAACGATGGAAATAATTTTTCATTCAAAAAGTCAAATGGCGCTCCTTCCCTTCCGAGCCTTACCATGTGCCCAAACAGTGGTTTACCTCCACATGTGAGGTATTGGTGTACTCAGGAGAAATTGCCCAACACATTTTAGGATCCATTTTATCCTGTTGCCCATGTGAAAATGAAAAAATTGAGGCTAAAAGAATTTTTTTGTGAAAAAAAAGTACTTTTTCATTTTTACGGATCAATTTGTGAAGCACCTGGGGGTTCAAAGTGCTCACTATGCATCTAGATAAGTTCCTTGGGGCGTCTAGTTTCCAAAATGGGGTCACTTGTGGGGGAGCTCCAATTTTTAGGCACACGGGGGCTCTCCAAACGTGACATGGTG
Organism: Ranitomeya imitator; assembly: GCF_032444005.1. Lineage (NCBI taxonomy): Eukaryota > Metazoa > Chordata > Amphibia > Anura > Dendrobatidae > Ranitomeya > Ranitomeya imitator. The sequence goes on along the minus strand of NC_091283.1, from coordinate 111,494,798 downwards.
TCCGCTAAAGAGTGGAGCCAATTTTTGATTCAAAAAGTCAAATGGTGCTCCTTCCCTTCCAAGCCCTGCCGTGCGCCAAAACAGTGGTTTACCCCCACATATGAGGTATCAGCGTACTCAGGACAAATTGGACAACAACTTTCGTGGTTCAGTTTCTCCTTTTACCATTGGGAAAATAAAAAAATTGTTGCTAAAAGATAATTTTTGTGACTAAAAAGTTAAATGTTCATTTTTTCCTTCCATGTTGCTTCTGCTGCTGTGAAGCACCTGAAGGGTTAATAAACTTCTTGAATGTGGTTTTGAGTACCTTGAGGGGTGCAGTTTTTAGAATGGTGTCACTTTTGGGTATTTTCAGCCATATAGACCCCTCAAACTGACTTCAAATGTGAGGTGGTCCCTAAAAAAAATGGTTTTGTAAATTTCGTTGTAAAAATGACAAATCGCTGGTCGAATTTTAACCCTTATAACTTCCTAACAAAAAAAAATTTTGTTTCCAAAATTGTGCTGATGTAAAGTAAACATGTGTGAAATGTTATTTATTAACTATTTTGTGTCACATATCTCTCTGGTTTAACAGAATAAAAATTCAAAATGTGAAAATTGCGAAATTTTCAAAATTTTCGCCAAATTTCCGTGTTTATCACAAATAAATGCAGAATTTATTGACCTAAATTTACCACTTACATGAAGCCCAATATGTCACGAAAAAACAATCTCAGAACCGCTAGGATCCGTTGAAGCGTTCCTGAGTTATTACCTCATAAAGGGACACTGGTCAGAATTGCAAAAAACGGCAAGGTCTTTAAGGTCAAAATAGGCTGGGTCTTGAAGGGGTTAAAAAAAACAAACACAAATCAGTGGGAGATAAATATTTACATTTGCGCTTCAGTGACAGTCCTGCGTGTGTGCCATCTCATTTGTTGCCAACAACAACAGAGTGTGTAACATTGTGGCTGATTTTCGTTGTGGTCTCACCCACCTGTAAAGGGGTAGCTAAATCATACTGAAGTTATAGCTCACCGTGTAAGTTGTGTGACAGCAACAAATACCGTTCGTTTGGTAACGTTTTTAAAACAATGAGGAAGTCTGGTGGAAGAGGTCGTGGCCGGGGGCGTTCATTGTCAGCTGGTAATGAGGGTAGTGGTAGTGGTGGAGCATCAGCTGGTCGTGGGAAAAAAAATATTGCACCTAAGTCTGGAGCTGTGGAGCCAGATTCGTCGTCTGGCTACACAAGGCCTCGAACGCTCCCTTTTCTGGGAGTAGGAAAACCGCTTTTAAAGCCGGAGCAGCAAGAGCAAGTTTTGGCTTATCTTGCTGACTCAGCCTCTAGCTCTTTTGCCTCCTCTCGTGAAACTGGTAAATGTCAAAGCAGCGCGTCGTTAGTGGATGTTCACGGTCAGGGACAAGTCGCTTCCTTGTCCTCTTCAGCAAAAACAACAACAGAGAAGAATGCAGCAGGCGACACAACGGGTTACTCCATGGAGCTCTTTACACATACCGTCCCTGGCTTAGAAAGTGAAGCAGTTAACAGTCCATGCCCATTACAAGTTGAATCTGACATGGAGTGCACTGATGCACAGCCACAGCCAGACTACTATCCTGGTCCTTTGACTCAGACCACAACATTGCCCTCGCAGGGTGCTGATCAAGAATCAGACCCTGATGAGACTATGTTGCCCCATCACGAACGCTATACCACCGACCGACACGGTGACACAGACGAAGTTGCACACGAGCTACAAGAAGAGGTAATAGATGACCCAGTTCTTGACCCCGATTGGCAGCCATTGGGGGAACAGGGTGCAGGCGGCAGCAGTTCTGAAGCGGAGGAGGAGGGGGCGCAGCAGGCATCAACATCGCAACAGGTTCCATCTGCCGGGCCCGTATCTTGCCCAAAACGCGTGGCAAAGCTAAAACCTGTTGGAGGACAGCGTGGCCATCCGGTTAAAGCTCAGTCTGCAATGCCTGAAAAGGTATCCGATGCTAGAAAGAGTGCAGTCTGGCATTTTTTTAAACAACATCCAATTGATCAGCGCAAAGTCATCTGTCAAAAATGTTCAACTACCTTAAGCAGAGGACAGAATCTGAAAAGTCTCAATACAAGTTGCATGCATAGACATTTAACCACCATGCATTTGCAAGCCTGGACTAACTACCAAACGTCCCTTAAGGTTGTAGCACCCTCGGCCAATGAAGCTAGTCAGCAACGCAACATCCCTTCTGGCAGTGTAGGGCCACCATTTTCCGCACCACCTGCAGTATCTGTGCAGGTTTCTTTGCCAGGCCAAAGCCGTCAGGGTCAGGGAATCACCAGTTTCGTAGTAGGAAACACTGCATCTAGGGCACCGGTGGCAACAATACCATCTCCCACCGTCTCTCAGTCTGCCATGTCCACCGGCACCCCCGCTAGTTCCACGATCTCCAGCTCTCCAGTCCAGCTCACCCTACATGAGACTATGGTTAGAAAAAGGAAGTACTTAGCCTCGCATCCGCATACACAGGGTTTGAACGCACACATAGCTAGACTAATCTCGTTAGAGATGATGCCCTACCGGTTAGTTGAAAGCGAAGCTTTCAAAGCCCTGATGGACTACGCTGTACCACGCTACGAGCTACCCAGTCGACACTTTTTTTCCAGAAAAGCCATCCCAGCCCTCCACCAGCATGTTAAAGAGCGCATTGTCCATGCACTCAGGCAATCTGTGAGCACAAAGGTGCACCTGACAACAGATGCATGGACCACTAGGCATGGCCAGGGACGTTACGTGTCCATCACGGCACACTGGGTAAATGTGGTGGATGCAGGGTCCACAGGGGACAGCAAGTTTGGGACAGTTCTGCCTAGCCCACGGTCTAGGAAACAATTGGCTGTAGCCGTTCGCACCCCCTCCTCCTCCTCTTCGTTCTCCTGCAGAAGCGAGAGCTCGTCCACAGACCGCAGTCGCACAACCACTCCATCCGCAGCTGCCACTGTTGCACACCAGGTCTCCCATTATGGGGCAGCTACTGGCAAACGCCAGCAGGCTGTATTGGCTATGAAGTGTTTGGGCGACAACAGGCACACCGCGGAAGTTCTGTCCGAGTTCTTGCAGAAAGAAACGCAGTCGTGGCTGGGCACTGTAGATCTTGAGGCAGGCAAGGTAGTGAGTGATAACGGAAGGAATTTCATGGCTGCCATCTCCCTTTCCCAACTGAAACACATTCCTTGCCTGGCTCACACCTTAAACCTGATGGTGCAGTGCTTCCTGAAAAGTTATCCGGGGTTATCCGACCTGCTCCTCAAAGTGCGTGGACTTTGCTCACATATCCGCCGTTTGCCCGTACACTCCAGCCGTATGCAGACCTATCAGCGTTCTTTGAACCTTCCCCAGCATCGCCTAATCATAGACGTTGCAACAAGGTGGAACTCAACACTGCACATGCTTCAGAGACTGTGTGAACAGAGGCGGGCTGTTATGTTTTTGTGGGAGGATACACATACACGGGCAGGCAGTAGGATGGCAGACATGGAGTTGTCAGGTGTGCAGTGGTCGAAGATTCAAGACATGTGTCAAGTCCTTCAGTGTTTTGAGGAATGCACACGGCTGGTTAGTGCAGACAACGCCATAATAAGCATGAGCATCCCCCTAATGCGTCTGCTGATGCAAAGTTTGACGCACATAAAGGATCAGGCGTCTGCAGCTGAGGAAGAGGAAAGCCTTGATGACAGTCAGCCATTGTCTGGCCAGGGCAGTGTACAGGACGAGGTAGCGGGCGAAGAGGAGGAGGAGGACGAGGAGGATGATGGGGATGATTATATTTTTAATGAGGAAGCTTTTCCGGGGCCACTGGAAATTGGTGGCGCGGCAAGGCCGGGTTCTGGTTTTTTGAGGGACACAAGTGACGTTGATTTGCCTGAAACTGCCCCTCAACCAAGCACAACCGCAGATTTGAGAACTGGAACTTTGGCCCACATGGCGGATTATGCCTTACGTATCCTCAAAAGGGACACACGCATAACTAAAATGATGAATGATGACGATTACTGGTTGGCCTGCCTCCTTGATCCTCGCTATAAAGGCAAATTGCAAAATATAATGCCACATGAGAACTTGGAACTAATATTAGCAACCAAACAATCAACTCTTGTTGACCGTTTGCTTCTGGCATTCCCTGCACACAGCGCCCGTGATCGTTCTCACACGAGCTGCAGGGGCCAGCAGACCAGAGGAGTTAGAGGGGCAGAAATCAGAAGTGGCGTTGGCCAGAGGGGTTTTCTGACCAGGTTGTGGAGTGATTTTGCTATGACCGCAGACAGGACAGGTACTGCAGCATCAATTCAAAGTGACAGGAGACAACATTTGTCCAGTATGGTTACAAACTATTTTTCATCCCTTATCGATGTTCTCCCTCAACCGTCATTCCCATTTGATTACTGGGCATCAAAATTAGACACCTGGCCAGAATTGGCAGAATATGCATTGCAGGAGCTTGCTTGCCTGGCAGCTAGTGTCCTATCAGAAAGAGCATTCAGTGCTGCAGGTTCAATACTAACAGAAAAAAGGACTCGTCTGGCTACCCAAAATGTAGATGATCTAACCTTCATTAAAATGAACCACAACTGGATTTCGAAATCTTTTGCCCCACCTTGCCCGGCTGACACCTAGCTTTCCTATGAAAAGGTCTTGCCTGTGGACTATTCTGAATGCCTTTTCCAATCTCGTAATTTTCAGCACCTGATTGTCCAGCATACGACATGTTTACACCTCACTAAATGGCCAAACTCCCCACACGGGGCCGTGGTATCGACACTTGGCGACAGCACCCGTGAGAGTGCAGTCTGTCTGAAGAGGTGGGTGAGCCCGCTTTTGGTCGACGGCACTGCCACTGGGTCCCTCCTAGTACAATAAAGTGTCTCTGGCGGTGGTGGTGCGCACCCAACGTCAGACACAATGTTGTAATATGAGGGGCCCTGGGCCTGTACCGCCGGCCACAAGACAGTTTCCCCCCACCCCAGCTCAAACAGTGCTCTACCACTTGCAAAATTATCTCACAGCTCCACCAATGTTTAGTCTATGCGCTGACATCCTTCAATGCCTGCCACTGACAATACCATTGTATTGACATTTTTGTTATGTTAGGCCTTCGATGCCTGTCTGTGGTCACTCCTTCCACTAGGCCTCCACTGACCACACCACTGCTGCCCGTGTACCCCTGGAACCAATTTAAAATTGCCTACAGCCATGTGTTATTATTTTAGGCCTTCGATGCCTGTCTGCGGTCACTCCTTCCACTAGGCCTCCACTGACCACACCACTGCTGCCCGTGTACCCCTGGAACCAACATCAGAAAATATAAAAATAAGTATTTTGCTTATAAAAAAGAAAATACTGGAGAGATATCAAATGCAGACATTTTAACATTAAAAACAAACACACAACTAAAATCTGGTACAGTACTAAAAATGGCCACCAGCTACAATTACTTTCTCCTGCAAGTAGTTAACTGAAAGGTTTTTTAAATTGAAAACACAGATATGGCATCCACCGAGTGTTGTCCTGTCGCGTCTTCTTTATATTATTGCCGAGAAGATGCAAAACAATGAAAATAATAAAATCATTAATTACCAAAATAATAGAGAAAGTCAACACCACATTGCAAATAAACATTCATTCCAAATAAAGAAGCAGGGCGCGTCCGAGGGTGAGTATATACCTAATAAGAATATAATCACCCTCGGACGCGCAATGCTTATTTCCAACAGCCTTCCTTCCTAAGAATCTGCCCTTCCGTGGTGTAGAGAGACGTTGTGTTACACTCCAAGGTGTTCCCCAGGTTGCCTTTCCTGAGCTTCGATCTTCCGGCTCTCGTTTAGTAGTTGTTGGAAACTACGCTGCATTAGGCCTTCAAATTGGGTATGGGGTGTAGAGAGATGGTGTGTTACACTCCAAGGTGTTCCCCAGGTTGCCTTTCCTGAGCTTCGATCTTCCGGCTCTCGTTTAGTAGTTCTTGGAAACTACACTGCATTAGGCCTTCAAATTGGGTATGGGGTGTAGAGAGAGGGTGTGTTACACTCCAAGGTGTTCCCCAGGTTGCCTTTCCTGAGCTTCGATCTTCATGCTCTCGTTTAGTAGTTGTCGGAAACTACGCTGCATTAGGCCTACAAATTGGGTATGGGGTGTAGAGAGAGGGTTTGTTACACTCCAAGGTGTTCCCCAGGTTGCCTTTCCTGAGCTTCGATGTTCCGACTCTCGTTTAGTAGTTGTTGGAAACTACGCTGCATTAGGCCTTCAAATTGGGTATGGGGTGTAGAGAGAGGGTGTGTTACACTCCAAGGTGTTCCCCAGGTTGCCTTTCCTGAGCTTCGATATTCCGGCTCTCGTTTAGTAGTTGTTGGAAACTACACTGCATTAGGCCTACAAATTTGGTATGGGGGAAACATTGGCGCATCTGCGGTCCCTCCTTCCTCTAGGCCTCCACTGACCTGTCTACTGCTGCCCGTGTTCCCCTGGAACCAATTTTAAATTGCCTACAGGCAGCCCAATTTATTATGTTAGGGCTTCGAAGCCTGTCTGCGGTCCCTCCTTCCACTAGGCCTCCACTGACCTGTCTACTGCTGCCCGTGTACCCCTTGAACCAACATCATAAAATAAAAAAAAAGTATTTTGCTTATAAAAAAGAAAATACTGGTGAGATATCAAATGCAGACATTTTAACATTAAAAACAAACACACAACTAAAATCTGGTACAGTACTAAAAATGGCCACCAGCTACAATTACTTTCTCCTGCAAGTAGTTAACTGAAAGGTTTTTTAAATTGAAAACACAGATATGGCATCCACCGAGTGTTGTCCTGTCGCGTCTTCTTTATATTATTGCCGAGAAGATGCAAAACAATGAAAATAATAAAATCATTAATTACCAAAATAATAGAGAAAGTCAACACCACATTGCAAATAAACATTCATTCCAAATAAAGAAGCAGGGCGCGTCCGAGGGTGAGTATATACCTAATAAGAATATAATCACCCTCGGATGCGCAATGCTTATTTCCAACAGCCTTCCTTCCTAAGAATCAGCCCTTCCGTGGTGTAGAGAGACGTTGTGTTACACTCCAAGGTGTTCCCCAGGTTGCCTTTCCTGAGCTTCGATCTTCCGGCTCTCGTTTAGTAGTTCTTGGAAACTACACTGCATTAGGCCTACAAATTGGGTATGGGGTGGAGAGAGATGGTGTGTTACACTCCAAGGTGTTCCCCAGGTTTCCTTGCCATTGCTTCGGTCTTCCGACTCTCGTTTAGTAGTTGTAGAAAAGTACACTGCATTAGGCCTACAAAATGGGTATGGGGTGGAGAGAGATGGTGTGTTACACTCCAAGGTGTTCCCCAGGTTGCCTTTCCTGAGCTTCTATCTTCAGGCTCTCATTAAATTGTGGTTAAATGGAACAACTGCATTTGGCGTACTAGTTGGTTTGGGGCCTACTATCGGTGTCTGCCACTCCTTGCTGTTCTCCTGGTTTCCTGTCCTGAAATTCCATTTTCAGGCTCTCGTTAAGTAGTTGTTAATGTTAGACTGCATTTGGCCTACTAGTTGGGTTGGGGCCTACTATCGGTGTCTGCCACTCCTTGCTGTTCTCCTCCACTGAACAAAGCTGTGCCGCCTGTTTACTACGGTTGCCAATTTTGAACTGCATTTCGACTACTTACTGATTTGGCCCTACTCTCTGTGTCAGCCTCTCATTCCAGTTGTCCTCCACTGCAATGCCCCCTGGTTATTCCTGTGTTACCAATTTTGAACTGCATTTAGCCCACTTTATTCTTTGGGCCTATATCTGTGTTTCCACTTCATCGTGCCCATTGCCCAGCCAGTGATAGATGAGTCTGCTGGTACATTGACCCATAACGCAACATTCCCCGTGCATGCTACACAACAACATTGTGACCCTGCTGAAAGTCAGGTTGCTCTTCCCGCATACCATACCACCTTACACGGGGACAAAGAGGAAGGTGCAGATGAAAGTGCAGGTTCCTTCATCAGGTGGGGGGATGAATACTAGTTGGCGACGTCACTGGCACAGGGCCTCTCATAGTACGCAAAAGTGTTGCTGCCGGTGGGAGGCGCCCCCGCCGTGCAAACACACCGCTGTACTTTGAGGGGCCCTGTGCCAGTGCCAATGCCAACAAGTGGGCCCCCCCTGCTTGCTCAGGATCACAGCACTTGCAAAGTTGAAATACTTACCTCTCCCTGCTCCACTGCCGTGACGTGGTCCAGATTTCCTGGGCCCACTAATTACTTGAACCAGCCCTACCCCACACAACTTTAGCCAAATGACCCCCAATTTCAAATGCCTTCCAATTATTATAAGGTAAATTACGCTTGACAAGCTTCATTAAGAAGAATGGATGGTTTTGACATTAAAATGGGCACTCTAGGTGTTTTCCTGGCCCCCACTCACTGCCGACTATGCTGCCCCATTGACTTGCATTGGGTTTCGTGTTTCGGTCGATCCCGACTTTACGTCATAATCGGCCGATTTCACTCGACCCGACTTTTGAGATAGTCGGGTTTCGCGAAACCCGGCTCGACTCTAAAAAGGTCAAGGTCGCTCAACTCTAGTCATCACAAGGTCTGAGGAGCAATTTCCTTAATTGATGTAGAAAGTCATAAATAGTGTTGAGCGATACCTTCCGATATCGGAAAGTATCGGTATCGGTTTGGATCGGCCGATATTCAAAAAATATCGGATATCGCCGATACCGATACCCGATCCCAATGCAAGTCAATGGGACCAAAATATCGGAATTAAAATAAACCCTTTCTTTCCTTGTAGGTTCATTCTACCTGAAGGAAAACAACTAAGAATAATGTAGGATGTATGGGGGAGGTGGCGGAGACATTAAAGGCAATGAGGATTAGTCCAATCAAATAGAATAGCATGTTTTTTTTTTTTTTTTAAAGACGTTCGGATTGAAAAAGATATTGAGTATGTAAATTTTTTTTATTTTGTCAGATATTGATGTTTCACTATTCCACGCCCTTCCCCTTCTTTTTTTTCTTTTTTTTTTTTCTTTTCCCACACTTTCATCTTCATCATCATCAGCATCCTTGACATCAACTTCTTCACCTTATTCATCTTCTTCTTCATCTTCTACCTATTTTTTTTTTTTATTACATTCTTCATATTCATTTTCTTCAACTATTATTATTCTTCCTATTCTACATATTCTTTTTATTCCACTGTTATTATTCTTCCTATTCTACTTCTTCATCATATTCTCATTTGTGACAGGCATTCCCGTAGTTGTTATCTATAAAAGTTGGAAGATTACACCTTCCGTTCTGCCAGTCACAAAAGTTACATTTGTCCGCGTTCAGTTTGGCCTGCAGCATCAGGCTTTATCCAGGGGCACCACGAGGAGGAACGGACTCACCCCCATACACTGCTTAGTCTTCTTCTGCATATAATTTAGATAATATCTTTTGCTCTGATATTAAGTCTTATGCTTAATGTTCTTCTGCTCTTTGTTCTGCAGCCTCTTGTTCTTCTGCTTCTCGGTCTTCCATGTTGTCGTCTCCAGGGTCTTCGTCTCCAGTGTCGTCATCTCCGCCGTCGTCGTCTCAGCCGTCGTCGTCTCCGCCGTCGTCGTCGTCGTCGTCATCGGGGTGGTCTTCCGGGTCGTCGTCATCGGGGTGGTCTTCCGGGTTGTCGACGTTAGGGTCTTCAACTTGGAAATGTAGCAGAAGGTACAAGAAGGCTGAGAAAATGCCAAGAACCAGCTGATGGAACTGGAACTCGGATGGCTACCCGAAGGTTCAAGAGCCTATGGAACTACCGAGGACCAGCTGACGTTACTGGAACCCGGTTACTAAGCAGGAGGTACCCGTGCTAAAAAGCACTACCAAGGACCGCCTGACGTTGGCGGAACTCGGATACCCAGAAGGAGGCACCTAAGCCAAAGGCTCTGCCCGGAACCAGATGACGTTACTGGAACCAGGATGGGGAGCAGAAGGTACAAGAGCAAAAGACACTGCCGAGAACCAGCTGACGGTACTGGAACCCGGATGGGTAGCCGAATGTCCAAGAGCCAATGGAACTACCAAGGACCAGCTGACGTTACTGGAACCCGGTTACTAAGCAGGAGGTACCCGTGCCTGAAAGCACTACCAAGGACCACCTGACATTGGTGGAACTTGGATACCCAGAAGGAGGCACCTAAGCCAAAGGCTCTGCCCGGAACCAGCTGACGGTACTGGAACCAGGATGGGGAGCAGAAGGTACAAGAGCAAAAGACACTGCCGAGAACCAGCTGACGGTGCTGGAACCAGGTGGTGGACCCCAAGGCCCACAGGAGAGGAGAGAACAGCTAGGCCGCGAGGCAGCCGCAGTTACCGAACCCCAACAGTCCTACAGGGGGAGCTGGGCCTACTGGCACTACAGAACCAGCCTTGACTACCAGTTCACGCAGCCCACATAGGAAGCTCCTAAACTGGAGGCACCCTGGAGTTGGCTAACTCGACCGCCCCACGACGGGGCAAGCATAGGCGTCTCAGTGAAGTTGACACAACCCGGAAACAGCTGACGGTGCTGAAACCAGGCTTGGCACGAGGGAGTACCTGTGACAAGAACACTGCCGAGAACCAGCTGGCGGTGCTGGAACCCGGATGCGTTGCCCCAGTGTGCAAGAGCCAATGGCACGACCGAGGACCAGCTGACGGTGCTGGAACCCGGTTACTAAGCTGTAGGTGCCCGCGCTTAAAAGCACTACCAAGGACCGCCTGGCGTTGGCGGAACTCGGATACCCAGGAGGAGGCACCTAAGCCAAAGGCTCGGCCCGGAACCAGCTGACGGTGCTGGAACCAGGTGGTGGACCCCAAGGCCCACAGGAGAGGAGAGAACAGCTAGGCCGCGAGGCAGCCGCAGTTACCGAACCCCAACAGTCCTACAGGGGGAGCTGGGCCTACTGGCACTACAGAACCAGCCTTGACTACCAGTTCACGCAGCCCACATAGGAAGCTCCTAAACTGGAGGCACCCTGGAGTTGGCTAACTCGACCGCCCCACGACGGGGCAAGCATAGGCGTCTCAGTGAAGTTGACACAACCCGGAAACAGCTGACGGTGCTGAAACCAGGCTTGGCACGAGGGAGTACCTGTGACAAGAACACTGCCGAGAACCAGCTGGCGGTGCTGGAACCCGGATGCGTTGCCTTGCCTATTAAAGATTGTCTTCCTAGAGCCCCAACTAGCGGTGTTGGAGCAAAGGGTAAGCAGGGGGAGATGAGTGTAGGCCGAAGCCTGCACTGGAGGCAGCTTTGTGTCTGCGTTGCGTTTGCAGGACACTTTGCCGGCTACACACTGGGGGAACAGCTGGCGTTGCTGAACCCCACTAACACAATGGCGTGTGTTTTTATCTGTGCAGCTAGCACTTGCGGGCAAAAACTAGCGATGTTAGAGCCCGTGTTGAAGCAGGAGGAGGAGGAGAGGAGCAGAGTGTAGGCCGAAGCCTAGTTGAACCAATTTCAAAGGAAACCTTTAACCCCCCCCTCAGGTGTTACAAAGTACAAGAGACACACCTTGTGCAGTATTAATGCTGCACAAGTGAAAGGTTGCTCTATTAATTTGTCTACTTGCACACGCTGAATGAAAGACATACACAATTTACCCCATTCTACAGTCAAACTGTAGTGGATGCGTGACTTGGTTTTTTGATGAGACGCAGCACAGGTGTCCAAAATAACGCCTTGGTGCTTGGCGCAGCTTCCTGAGCGTTGTTATTTGCTGTACAGGAGTCTGCGCTCTTGTGTTATCCCTTGGCAATGCCCTGTTAGCGCTGCCCATCTTATGACCTCATTTCATGTTGGCCGGTGCGGTTAACGATGGCCATAAATCCCAGACCCACAGTGTCTTTTCATAAAGCCACACTGCGGTGCTGGGATTCGTGGCCTTGAGCAGTAAATATTTTGGCCGCTCACACACGTCCTTACACCTGCTTCAGACTGGGCGGCCTCTGCTGATCCCTTCTCGCATGCCGCGGCCATGAGGCTGCACAGTCTGAAGAAGGCGGAAGGAGATGAGTTAAGACAGGCGAAGATATGCACTGCTCGTGCCCATCAATCACACCCTCGCAGTCAAAATAATTAAGACAACGAGGAGCATTTTATTCAGGCAGGGCGGACGAACAGGCGCAAGTAGCCAACCAATGATGTCAGAAGACGGGAAGCGCTACCAAGGGGGGTGCTGCGTATCATTAGAAAGGAAAGTCACACCTCAGGGACAGTGGAATGGTCTCAAAGAGACACATTTTGTACGTGTTGAGTTCCACGTGGGCAAGGAGAAAACATCAGCCACCTTGTACAAATGCAGCAGTACTGCTGTACAAGGTGGCTGTTATACATAGAAACACCTGGGGGTGGGGGCCAGGCTCCCTTCAATTTCAGTTCATGTGCCTGCGTGGCGTTTGCAGGTCACGTTGCAAGCTGCACAGCAGGGGAACAGCAGGCGGTGCTGAACCCCACTAACACATTGGCTGGTGTTTTTCTCTGTGCAGCTAGCATGTCCGGGCAGAAACTGGCGTTGTTTGAGCCCAGGGTCAGCAGGAGGAGGAGAGGAGCAAAGTGTAGGCCGAAGCCTGCACTGGTGGCAGCTTTTGTTCTGTTGTGCCAGCGTGGCTTGTGCTGGACACGTTGCCGACTACACAGCAGGGGAACAGCTGGCGGTGCTGAACCCCACTAACACATTGGCTGGTGTTTTTCTCTGTGCAGCTAGCATTTCCGGGCAAAAACTAGCGGTGTTTGAGCCCAGGGTCAGCAGGAGGAGTAGAGGAGCAGAGTGTAGGCCGAAGCCTAGTTGAACCAATTTCAAAGGTTACCTTTAACCCCCCCCTCAGGTGTTGCAAGGTACAAGAGCCACACCTTGAACAGCATTAATGATGCACAAGTCAAAGGTTGCTCTATTTAATTTTGCTCCTTGCACACGCTGAATTAAACACGTACACTATTTAGCCCATTATACTGTCAAACAGTAGTGGAGGCGTGACTACTAGTCTTTTTAAGGAGACGCAGCACAGGTGTACAAATTTACACCTAGGTGCTGTGCGCAGATTCCTTACCGTTGTTATTTGCAGTACAGGAAACTGCGCTCTTGTGTTATCCCTTGGCAATACCCTGTTAGTGCAGGCCGTCTCATGACCTCATTTCATGTTGGCCGGTGCGGTTAACGATGGCCATAAATCCCAGACCCACAGTGGCTTTTCCTAAAGTCACACTGCGGTGCTGGGATTCGTGGCCTTGTGCAGTAAATATGTTCGCCGCTCACACATGTCCTTACACCTGCTTCAGACTGGGCGGCCTCAGCTGATCCCTTATCGCATGCCGCGGCCATGAGGCCGCACAGTCAGAAGAAGGCGGAAGGAGGGGAGTGAAAACAGGGGAACATATGCACTGCTCGTGCCCATCAATCACACCCTCGCAGTCAAAATATATGAGACAACGGGGGGCGTTGTGTCGGGCAGGGGGGACGCACAGGCACAGCCAGCCAACCAATGATGTCAGGAGACGGGCAGCGCTAACAATGGGGGTGCTGCGTGTCATTAAAAAGGAAAGTCACACCTCAGGGACATTGTAATGGTCTGTAATGAGACACATTTTGTACTTGTTGAGTTCCACGTGTGCAAGGAGAAAAAGTCAGCCACCTTGTACAAATGCAGCAGTACTGCTGTACAAGGTGGCTGTTATACATAGAAACACCTGGGGGGGTGGGGGGCAGGCTCCCTTCAATTTCAGTTCATGTGCCTGCGTGGCGTTTGCAGGTCACGTTGCAAGCTACACAGCAGGGGAACAGCTGGCGTTGCTGAACCCCACTGACACATTGACTGGTGTTTTTCTCTGTGCAGATTGCATGTCCGGGCAAAAACTAGCGGTGTTAGAGCCCAGGGTCAGCAGGAGGAGGAGGAGAGGAGCAAAGTGTAGGCCGAAGCCTGCACTGGTGGCAGCTTTTGGTCGGTTGTGCCAGCGTGGCTTGTGCTGGACACGATGCCGGCTACACAGCGGGGGAACAGCAGGCGGTGCTGAACCCCACTAACACATTGGCTGGTGTTTTTCTCTGTGCAGCTAGCATGTCCGGGCAGAAACTGGCGTTGTTTGAGCCCAGGGTCAGCAGGAGGAGGAGAGGAGCAAAGTGTAGGCCGAAGCCTGCACTGGTGGCAGCTTTTGTTCTGTTGTGCCAGCGTGGCTTGTGCTGGACACGTTGCCGACTACACAGCAGGGGAACAGCTGGCGGTGCTGAACCCCACTAACACATTGGCTGGTGTTTTTCTCTGTGCAGCTAGCATTTCCGGGCAAAAACTAGCGGTGTTTGAGCCCAGGGTCAGCAGGAGGAGTAGAGGAGCAGAGTGTAGGCCGAAGCCTAGTTGAACCAATTTCAAAGGTTACCTTTAACCCCCCCCTCAGGTGTTGCAAGGTACAAGAGCCACACCTTGAACAGCATTAATGATGCACAAGTCAAAGGTTGCTCTATTTAATTTTGCTCCTTGCACACGCTGAATTAAACACGTACACTATTTAGCCCATTATACTGTCAAACAGTAGTGGAGGCGTGACTACTAGTCTTTTTAAGGAGACGCAGCACAGGTGTACAAATTTACACCTAGGTGCTGTGCGCAGATTCCTTACCGTTGTTATTTGCAGTACAGGAAACTGCGCTCTTGTGTTATCCCTTGGCAATACCCTGTTAGTGCAGGCCGTCTCATGACCTCATTTCATGTTGGCCGGTGCGGTTAACGATGGCCATAAATCCCAGACCCACAGTGGCTTTTCCTAAAGTCACACTGCGGTGCTGGGATTCGTGGCCTTGTGCAGTAAATATGTTCGCCGCTCACACATGTCCTTACACCTGCTTCAGACTGGGCGGCCTCAGCTGATCCCTTATCGCATGCCGCGGCCATGAGGCCGCACAGTCAGAAGAAGGCGGAAGGAGGGGAGTGAAAACAGGGGAACATATGCACTGCTCGTGCCCATCAATCACACCCTCGCAGTCAAAATATATGAGACAACGGGGGGCGTTGTGTCGGGCAGGGGGGACGCACAGGCACAGCCAGCCAACCAATGATGTCAGGAGACGGGCAGCGCTAACAATGGGGGTGCTGCGTGTCATTAAAAAGGAAAGTCACACCTCAGGGACATTGTAATGGTCTGTAATGAGACACATTTTGTACTTGTTGAGTTCCACGTGTGCAAGGAGAAAAAGTCAGCCACCTTGTACAAATGCAGCAGTACTGCTGTACAAGGTGGCTGTTATACATAGAAACACCTGGGGGGGTGGGGGGCAGGCTCCCTTCAATTTCAGTTCATGTGCCTGCGTGGCGTTTGCAGGTCACGTTGCAAGCTACACAGCAGGGGAACAGCTGGCGTTGCTGAACCCCACTGACACATTGACTGGTGTTTTTCTCTGTGCAGATTGCATGTCCGGGCAAAAACTAGCGGTGTTAGAGCCCAGGGTCAGCAGGAGGAGGAGGAGAGGAGCAAAGTGTAGGCCGAAGCCTGCACTGGTGGCAGCTTTTGGTCGGTTGTGCCAGCGTGGCTTGTGCTGGACACGATGCCGGCTACACAGCGGGGGAACAGCAGGCGGTGCTGAACCCCACTAACACATTGGCTGGTGTTTTTCTCTGTGCAGCTAGCATGTCCGGGCAGAAACTGGCGTTGTTTGAGCCCAGGGTCAGCAGGAGGAGGAGAGGAGCAAAGTGTAGGCCGAAGCCTGCACTGGTGGCAGCTTTTGTTCTGTTGTGCCAGCGTGGCTTGTGCTGGACACGTTGCCGACTACACAGCAGGGGAACAGCTGGCGGTGCTGAACCCCACTAACACATTGGCTGGTGTTTTTCTCTGTGCAGCTAGCATTTCCGGGCAAAAACTAGCGGTGTATGAGCCCAGGGTCAGCAGGAGGAGTAGAGGAGCAGAGTGTAGGCCGAAGCCTAGTTGAACCAATTTCAAAGGTTACCTTTAACCCCCCCCTCAGGTGTTGCAAGGTACAAGAGCCACACCTTGTGCAGCATTAATGCTGCACAAGTAAAAGGTTGCTCTATTTGTTTTGCTCCTTGCACACGCTGACTAAAACACGTACACTATTTAGCCCATTATACTGTCAAACAGTTGTGGAGGCGTGACTTGTCTTTTTAACGAGACGCAGCACAGGTGTCAAAATTTGCACCTAGGTACTGGGCGCAGATTCCTGAGCGTTGTTATTTGCTGTACAGGAGTCTGCGCTATTGTGATCCCTTGGCCATGCGCTGTGAGCGCTTCCTGTCTTCAGACCTCATTTCATGTCGGCCGTTGCGGTTAGCGATGGACATGAATCCCAGACCCACAGTGTGTTTTTAAAAAATCACACTGCGGTGCTGGGATTCGTGCCCTGGTGCACTAAATATGTTTGCCGCTCACACATGTCCTTACACCTGCTTCAGACTGGGCGGCCTCATCTGATCCCTTATCGCCTGCCGCGGCCATGAGGACACCCAGTCTGAAGAAGGCGGAAGGAGATGAGTGAACACAGGCAAACATATGCACTGCACATGCCCATCAATCACACCCTCGCTGTCCAAAAAAATAAGACACCGAGGGCCGTTGTTTCGAGCAGGGGAGATGCACAGGCGCAGCCAGCTAACCAATGATGTCAAAAGACGGGCAGCGCTAACAAGGGTGGTGCTGCGTGTCATTACAAAGGAAAGTCACACCTCAGGGACATTGTAATGGTCTCTAATGAGACACATTTTGTACGTGTTGAGTTCCACGTGGGCAAGGAGAAAAAGTCAGCCACCTTGTACAAATGCAGCAGTACTGCTGTACAAGGTGGCTGATATACATAGAAACACCTGTGGGTGGGGGGCAGGCTCCCTTCAATTTCAGTTCATGTGCCTGCGTGGCGTTTGCAGGTCACGTTGCAAGCTACACAGCAGGGGAACAGCTGGCGTTGCTGAACCCCACTGACACATTGACTGGTGTTTTTCTCTGTGCAGATTGCATGTCCGGGCAAAAACTAGCGGTGTTAGAGCCCAGGGTCAGCAGGAGGAGGAGGAGAGGAGCAAAGTGTAGGCCGAAGCCTGCACTGGTGGCAGCTTTTGGTCGGTTGTGCCAGCGTGGCTTGTGCTGGACACGATGCCGGCTACACAGCGGGGGAACAGCAGGCGGTGCTGAACCCCACTAACACATTGGCTGGTGTTTTTCTCTGTGCAGCTAGCATTTCCGGGCAAAAACTAGCGGTGTTTGAGCCCAGGGTCAGCAGGAGGAGTAGAGGAGCAGAGTGTAGGCCGAAGCCTAGTTGAACCAATTTCAAAGGTTACCTTTAACCCCCCCCTCAGGTGTTGCAAGGTACAAGAGCCACACCTTGTGCAGCATTAATGCTGCACAAGTAAAAGGTTGCTCTATTTGTTTTGCTCCTTGCACACGCTGACTAAAACACGTACACTATTTACCCCATTATACTGTCAAACAGTTGTGGAGGCGTGACTTGTCTTTTTAACGAGACGCAGCACAGGTGTCAAAATTTGCACCTAGGTACTGGGCGCAGATTCCTGAGCGTTGTTATTTGCTGTACAGGAGTCTGCGCTATTGTGATCCCTTGGCCATGCGCTGTGAGCGCTTCCTGTCTTCTGACCTCATTTCATGTCGGCCGTTGCGGTTAGCGATGGACATGAATCCCAGACCCACAGTGTGTTTTCAAAAAATCACACTGCGTGGCTGGGATTCGTGGCCTTGTGCAGTAAATAGGTTTGCCGCTTACACATGTCCTTACACCTGCTCCAGACTGGGCGGCCTCAGCTGATCCCTTATCGCCTACCACGGCCAGGAGGCCACACAGTCTGAAGAAGGCGGAAGGAGATGAGTTAAGACAGGCGAACATATGCACTGCTCGTGCCCATAAACCACACCCTCGCTGACAAAATAAATATGACAACGAGGGGCGTTGTTTCTAGCAGGGCGGATGCACAGGCGCAGCCAGCTAACCATGATGACAAAAGACGGGAAACGCTACCAAGGGGGGTGCTGCGTATCATTACAAAGGAAAGTCACACCTCAGGGACAGTGGAATGGTCTCAATGAGACACATTTTGTACGTGTTGAGTTCCACGTGGGCAAGGAGAAAAAGTCAGCCACCTTGTACAAATGCAGCAGTACTGCTGTACTAGGTGGCTGTTATACATAGAAACACCTGGGGGGGTGGGGCCAGGTTCCCTTTTAATTTCAGTTCCTGTGCCTGCATGGCGTTTGCAGGTCACGTTGCCGGCTACACAGCAGGGGAACAGCTGGCGTTGCTGAACCCCACTAACACATTGGCTGGTGTTTTTCTCTGTGCAGCTAGCACTTCCGGGCAAAAACTAGCGGTGTTTGAGCCCAGGGTCAGCAGGAGGAGGAGAGGAGCAGAGTGTAGGCCGAAGCCTGCACTGGTGGCAGCTTTTGTTCTGTTGTGCCAGCGTGGCTTGTGCTGGACACGTTGCCGACTACACAGCAGGGGAACAGCTGGCGGTGCTGAACCCCACTGACACATCACCTAGTGTTTTTTTCTGTGTAGACAACACTTCCAGGTGGCAACTGACAGTGTTGAAACCCAGGGAATCAAAGAGGAGCAGAGTGTAGGCCGAAGCCTGCAGTGGAGCAAGTTGAAAGGGAACCTTTAACCCCCCCCCCCCAGGCATTTGTTGCTGAAAGAGCCATCTTGTACAGCAGTAATACTGCACATGGAAAATGGTGGCTCCGAAAATTATGCTCCTTGCAAACGCTGAAGTACACACTCATATAATGTGTCCCCTCACACCGTCAAACCATCCCGGAAGTGGGACTTTCCTTTGTAATGTGACACAGCACAGCCGTCATTCCAACCCCCTTGGTGCCGGGCACCACCTCCTCAACGTTGTTTGGTTCTGTCACGGAGCCCGCACTGTAATGTTATCCCTTGGCCATGCACAGTTAGCGGTGCCCGTCTTCTGACATCATGTAGGTGTCAGGCTGGCAGTGCCTGTGCGTCCAAGCTGCCCGAGATCCAACCTTGCAGTGTCATCTAATGTAGTCCCACTGCGGGCCAGGGATCCATGGGCATGCGCAGTGCATATCATCGCCTCTCACTCACCTCCTTCCTGCTTCTTCAGACTGTGCGGCGTCACGGCCGTGGCATGCTATTAGGGATCAGCTGACGCCGCCTAGTCTGAAGAAGCGTGAAGAAGGGGAGTGAGAGGCTAGTATATGCACTGCGCATGGCCATGGATACCAGGCCCACTGTGGGATCACATTAGACGACACTGCGAGGTGTGATTTCGGGCAGCGTGGACGCACAGGCGCAGCCAGGACGACAACAAATGATGTCAGAGGACGGGCAGCGCAAACTGTGCATGGCCAAGGGATAACATAACAGCGCAGGGTCCATGACGGAATCAAACAACGCTAAGGAGGCAGCGCACGGTGCCAAGGGGGTAGCAATGACGGCTGTGCTGCGTCACATTACAAAGGAAAGTCCCACCTCCGGGACGGTTGGACGGTGTGAGGGGACACATTACATGAGTGTGTAGTTCAGCGTTTGCAAGGAGCATAATTTCAAGAGCGACCTTTCCCTTGTGCAGTATTAGTGCTGCACATGGTGGCTCTTTCAGTAACAAACGCCTAGGGGGGGGGGGGGACAGGTCCCCTTACATTTTAGTTGTGCCAGCGTGGCGGTCGCATGACACGTTGCCGGATACACAGCTGGGGATCAGCTGACGTTACTGAACCCCAATAACAGAGGAGCGACTGTTGACTGTGCACACAGCACTTCCAGGCACCAACTGGCGGTGTTAGAGCCCAGGGACAGCAGGAGGAGCAGATTGGAGGTATTGCCGCACACACAGCTGGGGATCAGCTGACGTTACTGAACCCCAATAACAGAGGAGCGACTGTTGACTGTGCACACAGCACTTCCAGGCACCAACTGGCGGTGTTAGAGCCCAGGGACAGCAGGAGGAGCAGATTGGAGGTATTGCCGCACACACAGCTGGGGATCAGCTGACGTTACTGAACCCCAATAACAGAGGAGCGACTGTTGACTGTGCACACAGCACTTCCAGGCACCAACTGGCGGTGTTAGAGCCCAGGGACAGCAGGAGGAGCAGAGGAACAGAGTGTAGGCCGAAGCCTGATTGGAGCAAGTTGAAAGGAAACCTTTAACCCCCTCCCCCCAAGACGTTTGTAGCTGAAAGAGCCATGTTGTGCAGCACTAAGGATGCAAAAGGAAAAGGTTGCTCTTTTAATTATGCTCCTTGCAAACACCGAAGTAAACACTAAAAATGTGTCCCTTTATACCGTTAAACCGTTCCGGAGGTGCGAATTTCCTTCGTAATGGGACACAGCACAGCTGTCATTCCTATCCCCTTGATGCCGTGCGCTGCCTCCTCAGCGTTGTTTTAAGCTGCCACGGAGCCTGCGCTGTTCTGTTAGCCCTTGGCCATGCCCAATTAGCGCTGCCTGTCTTCTGACATAATTTGGTGTCAGGCTGTCAGTGCCTGTGCGTCCACGCTGCTCCAGATCCCACCTCGCAGTCTCATCTAACGTAATCCCACTGCGGGCCTTGGAACCATGGGCATGCACAGTGCATAACCTCGACTCTCACTCCCCTCCTTCCCTCTTCTTCAGACTGTGCGGTGTCACGGCCGTGGCATGCTAGGGATCAGCTGACGGCGCACAGTCTAAAGAAGGCGGAGGGAAATGAGCGAGAGCCCGAGGGGAAGATATGCACTGCGCATGCCCATGGATCCCAGGCCCGCAGTGTGACTCAATCAGAAGACACTGCGAGGCGGGATCTCGGGCACCGCGGCCGCACAGGCGCAGCCAGCCTGACACCAAATTATGTCAGAAGACAGGCAGCGCAAATAGGGCATGCCCAAGGGATAACAGAACAGCGCAGGCTCCGTGACAGCTTAAAACAACGCTGAGGAGGCAGCGCATGGCACCAAGGGGGTAGGAATGACGGCTGTGCTGCGTCACATTACGAAGGAAAGTCCCAGCTCCGGGACGGTATAACGGTATCAGTGAACACATTTTATAAGTGTTAAGTTCTGCGTGTGCAAAGAGCTAAAAAAAAAGAGCTACCTTTTCCTTGTGCAGCATTACTGCTGCACAAGATGGCTCTTTCAGTAACAAACGACGGGGGGGGGGGGGGGGGACAGGTTCCCTTACATTTAGGTTGTTGTGCCAGCGTGGCGGTCGCAGGACACATTGCCGGCTACACAGCTGGGGATCAGCTGACGTTACTGAAACCCAATAACACTGGGTCGTATGTTTTTACTGTGCAGCCTGCACTTCTGAGCCGCAACTGGCGGTGTTGGAGCCCAGGAATAGCAGTTCAGGTGGTAGAAAGATGAACACAGCAGGAGACCTGGATGACACCCAATTACTTAATCAGGCAGAGGAGTGGCAAATTCCTGCGAGATCCAGGCCTGGTTCATTTTCAGGAAAGTAAGCCGGTCAACGTTATCGGAGGATAGTCGCATGCGACGGTCTGTTAGTACACCACCTGCGGCACTAAAGACACGTTCCGATAAGACACTAGCCGCAGGGCAAGCCAGCACCTCCAATGCATACTGGCTTAGCTCTGGCCATGTATCCAGCTTAGAGACCCAAAACTTGAACGGGGAAGAGCCGTCTGGGAGTACAGTAAGAGGGCAAGCCATGTAGTCTGTCACCATCTGACGGAACCGTTGCCTCCTGCTGACTGGAGCCGCCGGTGATGGTGTAGACATTTGGGGCGGGCACACAAAAGTGTGCCAGAGTTGTGCCATACTGGGCTTGCCTTGGGCAGAGGCACTGCTTCTGCTCCCTCTTTGGGCAGAGCCTCCCCCACTGCCTCGACGCACTGAGCTGCTTTGTAAAGCACTAGCAGCACTCCTCTCAGTTGGACAGGAGAAGATGATGGAATTCACCAGTGTGTCGTGGTACTCCCGCAATTTACGCTCCCGGGTCAACGCAGGGATGAGGTTTTGGACGTTGTCCCGGTAGCGAGGATCGAGGAGGGTGAACACCCAATAATCAGGCATGTTGAGAATGTGGTCGATGCGGCGGTCGTTTCTCAGGCACTGCAGCATGAAATCCACCATGTGCTGCAGAGTGCCAACCGGCCCAGAAACGCTGTCCCCTGCTTGAGACATGATCTCTGCCCGCTCGTCATCACCCCACCCTCGCTGTACACACTGACCACTGGACAATTGTGTCGCTCCCTCCTCTGGACGGAGCTCTTCCTCCTCCATTGACTCCTCCTCATCCTCCTCACAAATTGGCCCCTGCGTACCCCTTTGTGAGGAACCACGTGGCGCTGACTCTCCAGAAGCTGATGGAAAAGGTGACTCCTCATCCTCCACCTCTTCCACCACATCATCCCTTAACCCTTGCAAAGTTTGCTGAAGCAGGCAGATAAGGGGGACAGTCATGCTGACTAGTGCATCATCTGCACTTGCCATCCGCGTGGAATAATCAAAAGGACGCAAAACCTGGCAGACGTCCTTCATAGTGGCCCACTCTGTGGTTGTGAAGTCTGATCGGCGCTGACTGCGACTTCTTTGCGCCTGATGCAGCTGGTACTCCATAACTGCTTGCTGCTGCTCACACAACCGCTCCAACATATGTAACGTGGAATTCCACCGGGTAGGTAGGTCACATATGATGCGGTGTTCCGGAAGGCGGAATCGGCGCTGCAGAGCAGCAATGCGGGATCTGGCCAAGCTGGAACGCCGCAAGTGAGCACACTCTAGGCGGACCTTGTGCAGCAGGGCATCAAGATCCGGATAGTCCCTCAGAAAACTCTGCACAACCAAATTGAGCACATGTGCCAGACATGGGATGTGAGTGAGGTTGCCAAGGGCCAAAGCTGCCACCAGATTTCGGCCATTGTCACACACTACCATGCCTGGCTGGAGATTCGCTGGCAGTAACCACACATCGCTCTCCTGCTTTATGGCATTCCAGAGCTCCTGCGCTGTGTGGCTTCGATGCCCCAATGAAACTAGTTTCAAGACGGCCTGCTGACGTTTGGCCACGGCTGTGCTCATGTCGGTCATAGGTAAACGTTCACGGGTCCATGTGGGGGTGGACTGTGACGGATCCTGCAGAGAGGAATCAGAGGAACTGGTGTAAGAGGAGGAGTCGATGCGTACAGACTGGATTCCTGCAATCCTTGGAGTGGGCAGGACACGTCCTGCGCCACTCGCACGATCTGTACCTGGCTCAACAACATTAACCCAATGGGCAGTGAGGGAAACATATCGCCCCTGTCCATGCTGACTGGTCCACGCATCGGTGGTGAGGTGGACCTTGCTACTGACGGCGTTCAGTAGCGCATGTTTTATGTTTGCCTCAACATGCCTGTGCAGGGCAGGGACAGCCTGCCTGCTGAAGTAAAAGCGGCTGGGCACCTTGTACTGTGGGACTGCCAATGCCATCAAGTCACGGAAGCTGTCAGTCTCCACCAGCCTGAACGAGAGCATTTCCAGGGACAACAGTTTGGCAATGCCTGCATTCAGAGCCTGTGCTCGGGGGTGGTTGGCCGAGAATGCCCGCCTTTTCTCCCATGCCTGGACTACCGATGGCTGTAGAGTAGACTGGGAGTGTGAGGATGACTGGGAAGGTGGTGCTGTGGGTGGAATTACACAAGGTCTCTGGGAGGAAGCCAAACCAGCTGTGCGTGAGCTGGAGGAAGAGGCAACACGAGCTGAAGAGGTGGTAGCTGCCGCTGTTGGTTGGCCTACATCTTCAGTGTGTTTCTGTAACTCCACCGCGTGCCTGGTCCGCACATGTTTCCACATATTTGTGGTATTGAGGTTGCTGACATTTTTCCCTCTTTTTACTTTATGATGACACAGCTTGCATTTGACAAAACAAATGTCATCTGCAACTGTGTCAAAAAAGGACCAGGCACTGCAAGTCTTGGGAGCGCCCTTTTTGGCTTTGGAAAGAGACAGGCTCCTAACGGGTGCCAAAGTGGAGGCTACAGGCTCCGCAGTCTTCCCCCTCCCTCTCCCTCTTTGGCCCGTAAGAGGAAGCTCTTCCTCTGAGCTGCTCCCACCACCTTCCTGTTCCTCACGCCACGATGGGTCAAGGACCTCATCATCTCCACTACCCTCTGCCACCAACTGCTCCTCCTGGGTAGTCTCAGCAGCACAGTACGCACGAGAAAGCGGCACCTGAGTTTCATCATCAGATGCGTACTGCGCTGTGGTCACCGGAGGCACTGGCCCACCTGCCTCTTCAGAGTCAGAGAGAAAAAGGTGTTGGGCATCACTGCACACTGCCTCTTCTTCCATTTCTCCAATGCTGCTTGGCTGGCCCCCTGTTTCCAAGCCAAGAGATTCAGAGAACAGAAGTAGAGACGGCTCCTGTCCTGGGCTCTCTGACTGCCTGGCCAATTTGGCAGGTGGTGAAGAGACAGATGGCTGCTCTCCAGTGCTCTGTGCCTGAGAGGATGTGGCACTAACTGAAGTCGATGCCGAGGCGTTAGCTGCCATCCACCCGACAACGGCTTCAATTTGGTCTTCACGCAGCAGCGGTGCACGGCGCTCTCCGACAAAGCTGCGCATGAAGGACTGTTCCCTGCTGAAACTGAGTGACGACGAGTCACCGGCGCCCGCAGCAGGCACAGAATCACCACGTCCTCTCCCTGCTCCTCTCCCTGCTCCGCGCCCACGCCCACGTGCCTTACTCCCTGCCCTCTTCATCTTGGTTGACAGATAAAGATAAGCAGAAAAGTACTAAGGCCTTAGTGTGCTTATTCCTGTAATGCTCCTCCTAACAGGTGTAAGAAACACTAATGTTGTAAATTGTGGACTAAACTTTATTATTTTTCAAATGTGGCCTACACAAGTGTAAGTTGTGTTTGGTGAACTTAACCTTTTTTTTGGTGCAGATCGGGCTACAGAGCTAGTTTAAATCACACGGAGACCGTGCAGACAGCCGTAAACGGCGCTGCAAGGCCAAGAAACCCTCCTCTAGGTTATCCTATATAGTGTTTTTCCACTATTTAGCTGGATACAAGTGGAAAGACACTAATAGGAATTTTTTTTTTCAAATTTTAAACTGGCTGCACTATTTGAAAAAAAGGAAATTGTTTTTCAAGGTATGAGGCAGTAACGCACCCTGAGCTGAATCCAACCGGCTATGGCTGCACACAGACTACAGGGCGAGCTGCGCTCACACAGAGACCGTGCAGACAGCCGTAAACGGCGCTGCAAGGCCCCCAAAAAAACCTCTAGGTTATCCTATGTAGTGTTTTTCCACAATTGAGCTGGAGACTGGTGGAAAGACACTAATAGGAATTTTTTTTTTTTTCAAATTTTAAACAGGCTGCACTATTTGAAAAAAAGGAAAATTTTTCTCAAGGTATGAGCCAGTAACGAACCCTGAGCTGAATCCAACCGGCTATGGCTGCACACAGACTACAGGGCGAGCTGGGCTCACACGGAGACCGTGCAGACAGCCGTAAACGGCGCTGCAAGGCCAAAAAACCCTCCTCTAGGTTATCCTATATAGTGTTTTTCCACTATTTAGCTGGATACGAGTGGAAAGACACTAATAGGAATTTTTTTTTTCAAATTTTAAACAGGCTGCACTATTTGAAAAAAAGGAAAATTTTTCTCAAGGTATGAGCCAGTAACGAACCCTGAGCTGAATCCAACCGGCTATGGCTGCACACAGACTACAGGGCGAGCTGGGCTCACACGGAGACCGTGCAGACAGCCGTAAACGGCGCTGCAAGGCCCAAAAACCCCCCTCTAGGTTATCCTATGTAGTGTTTTTCCACAATAGAGCTGGAGACTGGTGGAAAAACACTAATAGGAAATTTGAGAAAAAATGTGCAGCAGGCTGCACTAAGAGCAAAAAAGAACAACTGTGTGAGGCAGTGTGAACCCCCCCTGAGCTGAATACAACCGGGTATATGGCTGCACACAGACTACAGAGTGAGCTGCACACACACACACACACACACAGAGACCTTGCAGAACGCTGTTAAAACAGCGCTGCAAGGCAAGAGCAAGGTGAACAGTGAAGAACACACAGCGTTTTGCTAAATTAGCCTTTGGAAAGGAAAATAAAGCAATTAGCTAGCTCAACTGGCCCTCAGTTAGAACACAGCGTCCTGTCCCTAACTGAAATCACAGCAGAGTGAGCGCAAAATGGCGGCAGCGCTTTTTTATAGTGCAGAGTGACATCATTTCAGCAGCCAATCCAAGCCTTGCCAGTACTTACATGCCCACCATGCTAAACAGGATGTGCCCACACTTTCATTCATTCCTCATTGGCTGCTGCGTTCAATTTGAATTCTGGGAACTTCCGATTCCGGTATCCGATACGCGGGAAGTATCGGAATTCAGTATCGGAATTCCGATACCGCAAATATCGGCCGATACCCGATACTTGCGGTATCGGAATGCTCAACACTAGTCATAAATCATTCATTCCTGCACTGAGTGTGTCAAAGGTTGTCATGAGTTTATACTCACAGATCCTTCTGTCTCTCTGAGATTTGAATTTACCTTTTAATACAAGTAATTTCAGGGCTACAAAAATGTTTGTCCACAGGTAAATCTATTCTTTTTTCTTTTAATGTGTGGTGATGATAATTCATCTTAAGCTTTTGACCTGTCTCCCCAACATACAGACCCCCAGTTGGACATTTAGTACAAGTAATTAGGTACACCACATTAGATGTGATGCAGCTGAAAGTACCTGGGAGTCCTGATGTGAGTTGAGGATATTTTTGTTGTTCGTGATCATTATAAATGGACAGGTTTTAAAATTCTTCTGGTTGCAGGGAAAGGTTCAGGTAGCTGTTGGAGAGGACAGGGAGCTTCTGAGAATGAGGCTTTTTAAATTAGTGGTCTGCCTAAAACACAGTAGTGGGGGGGTCTGAAAATATGGATTGTAATCGGGCATCTTTTTGTAATAAAAGTTGTAATTTCCGTGCAGCTCCCCTTAGCACTTCCAGATTTGGATTGTAGGTGACTGCCCGAGGTACCCGGTTATTTTCTTCATTAGCTTTATAATAAAGCAGGTGATTCCTCGATATTCTGGTAGATCTTGTAATCTAGCCCTGATTCAAAAAGGTCTTTCTGAGGCCACCATGGTGTTTGTCTCAATCTATAGGGTTGGAACATATCTGATGACATGGCTGTAGACAATAGAGTTTTTATGTGTTTTGGATGGAACCTGTCCCATTTAAGGTATGATGGGACAGTTTCAGTACAGGAGTGGTTGAATGGTAAGTTGATGATGGGATGAAATTGATTAAACTGTTCATGGAATGTATTTAGCTGTTGCTCAGACTCTGTCCAGATGATTAAAATATCATCAATGTAACGATAGTAGGACAGAGGCCTGATGGCACACGAGGACAAAAAGTCGCTTTCAAGCTTGTCCATAAAAAGATTTCGATACTGTGGATCCTTTTTACTTCCCATTGCTGTACCAGTCTCCTGTCGTTATATCTTGTTTTCAATTTCAAAGTAATTGTGGGTGAGGATGAATTTTATAAGTTTTGTAAGTTGTAAGTTTTAGTTACAAAATTCATCCTCACCCACAATTACTTTGAATTTGATAACCACATATATCACATGTGATTGTCCTGAGTAAGGAGTCGGATTTGACTTTGAATTGTGTTGACAAATAAACCACCTTCAACTAAATTGTTTATGATTCGTTCTTGAATGAGCAGCTCACTTGAAGTCCACTTACTTTGGCTTTCTATTATATACAACTCTGTGGACATTGCAGCGGCTGACAACTAAAGGTACCATCACACTGAACGATATCGCTAGTGATCCGTGACGTTGCAGCGTCCTGGCTAGCGATATCGTTCAGTTTGACACGCAGCAGCGATCAGGATCCTGCTGTGATGTCGTTGGTCGCTGCAGAAAGTCCAGCACTTTATTTCGTCACTGGACCTCCTGCAGACATCGCTGAATCGGTGTGTGTGACGCCGATTCAGCGATGTCTTCACTGGTAACCAGGGTAAACATCGGGCTCCTAAGCGCAGGGCCGCGCTTAGTAACCCGATGTTTACCCTGGTTACCAGCGTAAAAGTAAAAAAAAACAAACACTACATACTTACCTTCTGCTGTCTGTCCCCCGGCGCTGTGCTTCTCTGCACTGTGAGCACCGGCCAGCCGGAAAGCAGAGCGGTGACGTCACCGCTCTGCTTTCCGGCCGCTGTGCTCACAGCCAGTGCAGGAAAGCACAGCGCCGGGGTCAGACAGCGGAAGGTAAGTATGTAGTGTTTGTTTTTTTACTTTTACGATGGTAACCAGGGTAAACATCGGGTTTCTAAGCGCGGCCCTGCGCTTAGTAACCCGATGTTTACCCTGGTTACTGGCATCGTTGGTCGCTGGAGAGCTGTCTGTGTGACAGCTCTCCAGTGACCAAACAGCGATGCTGCAGCGATCGACATCGTTGTCGGTATCGCTGCAGCGTCGCTTAGTGTGACGGTACCTTTAGCTATGATAGTGGTTGTGTTGCACACAATCCTTACAGGTGAGCAGCTTTCAACTAAATCTCTAACCATAATACCCAGATAAGACCCTCTTGCGCTTTGTATCCTTTTACATATAAACAGCTTAGGAGGATTGATCCTACTAACAGATTGCAGGACAATGGATCCTAATGACTGACCAGCACACAATTGTATTAGACTATTTTACAGTTTCATAAGAAGAAACGTGTCAAATAATAGATCCGGCCTATATTTATCTGTGTAGGGTTATGGCGGAAACTAAAAGAGTTCCAAAATGCTAAGGCTAGGTTCACACTGCGTTAGCAGCAACCCGTTCAGCACATACGCTAACGGGCTGCTGTAACGCAAGTACCGGCGTTTACACGCTAGCACAGATAGAGCATCTGCTAGCTCTATCTGCGCTAGCAGTGACAATCCCGGAAACACTGCAGCCCACGTCTCCAGGTCCGTCACTCAATGACGGCACATCCCTAGCGCACGCCCATTGTGGGCGTACGCTAGCGATGCGTCCGACATTGCAGTCAATGGCGGCCATAACAGACTAAGGTACACCGCGTTTATGCCGCGGTGTAACGTAGTCCATCTAACGGACACCATTGACGCAGTGTGAACCCAGCTTAAACCCAGCTTAACTCACAATAAGTTTGATGATTTACAATCTCAGGTTCAAGTCCCTTAAAAATACTAACAACTACAGTGAAAAATAATGCTTTTAAAAGTATGAAAAAAATAAATATAAAAGTCATGACTCACAAATCACGACTCTTTTCCCCATTAAAATTAAATAAAAAATATATATAAATGCACACATGTAAAATCGTTACATCAGTAAAAGTCAGATCTGTCAAAATATGAAATTAATTAACCTGATCTGTAAATTCTGCAATGACAAAAAAATCAAAGCGCAGGAATTGCATCTTTATCACCCTCCACAAAACTACAAATAATGAAATAAAAGGAGAGCAAAACATTTTATCCATCCCAAAATTATATCAATAAAAACGATGACTGAAGACGCAGAAAAAACCTTCACACAGCCGCATCGAAACAAAATTGAAACCGTTACAGTTATCAAGACATTTTTTATTTTTACAAATTACTGAATTTTTTTTCCCCACTACAAAAACAAAACATGAATGAATAAAAGTATTATACTGTTCTCAATTAAGTCAATTGGCTGTATGAGTAGCATTCAGGTGTCAGGTCCTCCTTTGTAACTGCTTCTTGAAAAGCTAATAAATGAAGAGGCTAAAGAGAGGAACCCTCTCCATTATCTCCATGATATATATTTAAAAACGTATTGTTTAACCCAGACAATTCCTTTAATAGCAAGAAGATGAATAACAACTCAAGTAAAAATAACTATTGAAATGAACACACCCAATTTTAATTAATATTTTGATTCAAGTGCTGAATGAAAATGAGACGAATTATAAAACATCTCTAATTCACCTTTGTATTTTCTCCGTTGTGCCGGCCTCATTATTCAGAAGGAACAATGCCAACTGATAATGAACGGTTCTTTATTCAAAGCAGCAAGTCAAATATTCATTTCTAATTAATAATTCAATGTGACAAATTTATTAGCTGCAAGGTGCTGCAAAGCAATTAGGCTGTGAAATTGTGTCTTCTTTTATGTCCAGCTAATTGCTTTTCAGGAGTGACATTCATCAAAAACCTTGAATGTTTGTATCAACTTTTTATGTTAAAAAAAATCATTGTTTTTAGATAAAATAACAAGTCAATAATCAAGTATCCCAACTTAAAGTGAAACGGATGCCAGTCTTTTTGGAGTGTAAATAAAAATTAAATTTGTTATGCTGACAAATGCTGAATTTTGAAATAATTGACATTATTTTTCCTGTATACTGGATACTGATAACAGCTGTGTTTGGTGTCTGGAATAATTGCGAGTTGGCAGCTTGGCCAGTGGTATGTGCCACATGAATAGCTGCAGCCAATGAGACACTGATGAGAAAGAGAAGAATGTTGTCATACAAGTTATTAATATTAAGTGTCAGGAATATAAACCCTTGAAAATGGCTATTAACTATATATACGGTATATATATATGTATATATATATATACACATATATACATATATAACTATATGTATTAGTATTTAAAGGATCACCCCAAAAATTTTTAAACATTGTGTTATGCCTTATGTATGCCCTGTGAAGTCAGTTCAAGGGGAGTTTAAAGCTCCACAGGGCAAGAAGCTAGTCTCCACCATCTTCTCAAACCTGGCTAATGTTGGGCAGATACAAGTAACTCCTTGGGATATTGCACCTAGACTCCTCTTTTGACATGTATGTGGCCATTTTCTAGTTATTCACTCCCTCGAAGTGGTGGCAACCTCATAAATCAGGGAGCCCCTTTTATGGAAGTAACTGAGTACATCCAGAACAAGTCTAAGATCAGAATACACCTTAAAATATGAGATGTACTGAATTTTAATGGGACCATTCATGAACTGTAATAAATATGAAAGTAAAAGTCAAGTTTTCTACAGGTTCGCGTTATAGTAAATCAAAATGCTACCAGTCAAAACTGCAACTAGTCACTTGAAAAACAAGTTCTTACACAGTTCTTTGGAAAATAAAAAATTGTATGGCTTTTAGAATATGCCTTGGCAAAAAAATAAAGAAAAATTGTTTGACAAAAGTAGTAAAATATAAAACAAATATATGTATATATATATATACATTTAGTAATGCTGTAATAAAACTGAACCAGAGAATAGCGGTAACATATCCTTTATGATGTATAGTAAATGTTACAAAGAATAAACAAACTGCTATGCTGGGTGACTGAGAAGCTAGGTGCACAACAATGGGAAGGGGGTGGGGAAGCCCAAACACTAGGAAAGGGGGAGTGGAGACCCCTAGGCAGATCTGACAACACCCTGTCTCCCTTAACATTCCTAAATAGGTTTGGCACCTATTTCCCAGCAGAAGCTTAATCCCTGACTGCCCCTAGGGAGAGGCCCTGGACAGGGAAGGGGTGACGTGTGCACTAGTAAGCCCCCACTACAACTAAAGACAAATAATGTAAACAAACTATAGGGAAAACACTTAGCTTGAGAAGACACCAAAGAGATCATGCCAACAATCCTGCAAGAATACTCCAAGAATGAACTAGTCGACGACTAGTACTTCCAACCAGACAGAGGGAAATAGAACTATCACCGGTGCCTTGCTGAAGCGACTAAAGATATTTAAACATCCAACAAGGGTGTGTTAATCATCAGCAGACAGTGGAGATCACTGCTACGTTCTAGAGGGAGAAGGATATCACTCCATAGCAGAGATGCAAGATCCAGAAGGTGCCAGGCACAATGACTTTCTTCAGCTGGATCCAGAATGACTGTCGGTCACACCTCACACACCCGTGACACAAACATGCTAGAGTTGCTATTTTGGGAAGATCTAGATGGGAAAAATAAGCACAGGTAGAGTAGCACTGTAAGGAACAAAATAGGGGTAACAGTAATAGTAGCGCTCACCTGTAAGGGTTGTCTAAAACAAACCTGTCAGCAGGATTTTGCTAAGTAGACTACAGGCATTGTCAGATTGGATGAAAACGTTTCTTGGCTTGAAGAAATCAGCCTTGTAGTTCTTGTGTAATTAGTGTTAGAAGTTTTTAGTTAATGATATGCCTGGGATCTAGGGCTGGACTGTAAGCAGAGGCTTATCTTCCTACTCTAGGCCAGAGAAACTAAGAAGAGACCTGCCCACAGGCCGCCCCGATGCACAGTCTGTCTTTATGATGAGGAAAAGGTTAGCGCTTTGGGGCGGCCTGTGGGCAGGTCTTTCCTTGGTTTCTCTGGCTTAGAGCAGGAAGATAAGACTCTGCCTACAGTCCCGCCTAAGACGCTTGGGGAAAACCACACATCACGGACCACTCCTCATGTAAGTGCTAATCACAAATGTACTTCTAGTTTATCTCATGCCAACATTATTGACATCTTGCTAAGGACATTGCATGGGACAATGAGCAATAATTGTAGTATGCACTATACATATGGATAGTAGGTCGGGACTGTGTTGGCACATTTCCCCATCTAACCAAGTAGTGACCCTAAAGGTTATATGTATTTATTTTTGAGTTTTGTGATTTTTTGTTATATTCATATACAAACTTTGTTTAGTTCTATTCAATAAAAATTGTTATTTTTAATACTAGCACAGTATACTGGATTCTCTTGTGCGTGTGTACTCATCTTAGTCACTTTTTGTGCTCCGATTATTTGATAGGGTTTATGTGATGATATAGTCCCACCTAAGAGCATGAGCATATCATTAGCTGCAAACTTCTAACACTGATTACACAAGAACCAGAAGAAGGATTTCAATCAGTTTAACACTGCCAATCTGACAATGCCTGTAGTTTACTTAACAAAATCCTGCTGACAGGTTTGCTTTAAAGACACAACACCTGCAGAAGCCTGATGTGGCATAGCTGCTGCAACGTGGCTGGAAGAGAGTATCAACCAGATAGCAGTTTGGCAAAGTGGAGATTTTCACAATGTGTGGGCTGCACTCATGGAAAAGATGAGATCTGGAAAGTATAAGCAAGTTTTTTTTTATTTAAACCAAGGTTTTTCGGCACCAGATCCAAGCCTTTCTCAAAAAAAAAAATCCTTGTTGTGTTATATTTCAGAAGGGTTGATAATGATTGGATCTGTTACACATCTAACATCACACATCTGAATGATTGACAGGCCATGATGGGGAGTTTACCAATCCCAGAGGCATGCCTATGTGTTAAGAAGGCATATCAAATCTTTGCAATGTAAAGGTTAAATCACTTTTCTAAAAAATGTGACAAGACTGTCCCACACTATATTGCGTGGAGGTGACCTTTTCACTGGCGACTTCTGCTCCACTGTGTAGTTCAGACTTCCCAACCTAAAATTAAAAAGCTTTAAAAATGCCAACTTAATTTCTAAATGGTATTAAAATATTGCAGATTCACACATAATATGGCAAATGGTGTAATTCTGCAATTATTCCCAGTAGGTCGTTAGTTGGGACTAGTGGTTTTAAAATAAAATGTAATGAGGCTAAAGTATTATAGCAATTACAAGACACTATTCATTTTAAGCTTTCCAAGTGCTGTTCAGCGGGGAAGGACGCTGAACATATAGATACAATCAAGTGAAAGATCAATGTGTTTTAATTGAAAAAGGCAACAAGTGTTCATTTCTAAATGGTAGGGTTTAAGTTTGTAATTAATTAGCAATGGGTAGTTAGTCGCACATAAACCTTTCCAACGTGCAATAGACAGATTGAAGACAAAAAAGACAAAGAACTAAATACATAGTAATCCTGCTGATACTTTAAATATTATTTACAAAAACAGTTCTATGAATATAAGATTCCATAGAAAAATCAATTATCCTCTCTCTGGGGCTGCACATCACCCCCAGAGTGCGGAGCAGCATTTCTACCCAGCACGCTAACATAGGAGAAAGGGATGTTATTGTGACTGTGAAACCTTTCACCAAATTTTTTCATGCTGAACTGGACACAGCATGTAATTGTGGCTGCAGAGTGGAAGAAAACAGTTTTTTTTTTTCATTTTGCTTCTCTGTTGCAAAGATATTATTAGCAAAGTATTTGGAATCTAATGAGTTAACACCCACTTGGACTCAACAAAAGTTAAGGCTACTTTCACACATCAGTTTTTTTTGCCACCAGGCACAATCCGGCGAATTTAAAAAAAAAACGGATCAGGCGCAAATTGTGAAAAACTGATGCGACCAATCCGTTTTTTTTTGCGGGATCCATTTTTTTGTTTTGTTTACCCAGGCATAGAGTTTGGAGAGAGAGAGAGACTCCAGAATGGAAAATGCAGCCACGGGGCATGCTCAGTGTAAAAATACCAGAATCGGTAGCCGGAATCACTTATTTCACCTCACGTTTCATCCGTTTATCGCCAGTACCGTCGCTGTGCGTTTTTTCGCCGGACAGAATAAGGCCTCTTTCACACTTCCGTCTTTCTGTTTCCGTCACAAAGCGTCATTTTGTGAAAAAAAAAAACGGATCGAGCAAATGTTTCTGCTGGATCCGTTTTTTTCTCATAGACTTGTATTAGCGACGGATTGTGACGGATGGCCTTCCGTTTTATCCGTTGTGCGCTGGATCCATCGTAAAATTGCTGTTCGTCGGGCGGAGACAACGCACAGAGGAACGTTTTTTCTGTATGTCGGAAAAACGCTCAGCGATGGATCCTGCACTGTCCGTCGTTGGCTATAATGGAAGCCTATGGACGCAGGATCCATCACTGACTGTCAAAAGGAGGAATCCAGCAACGGATGCCGTCTTTTGAAACTGAGCATGCGCAGAAGAATTTCCCGTCAGGGAAATTCTCTCTCGCTCTCTCTCTCTCTTTTTACTATTGATGCAGCCTATGCAGCATCAATAGTAAAAAGATATCATGTTAAAAATAATAAAAAAAAAAAAAATCGTGATATTCTTACCTTCTGGCGTCCCCCGCAGCCTTCTCGATGCTTGCGATGCTGCCGGCAGCTCCTGTTCCCAGTAATGCCTTGCGAGACAATGACCTGTGATGACGTAGCGGCCTCGCGAAACGGATCCGGTGGAAAAAAAATGGATCCAGTTTTTTCAAAATTCGCCGGATTGTGCCTGACGGCAAAAACCTGATGTGTGAAAGTAGCCTAACAGATACTTTGCACTGGAGTGAGTACTTTTTTCTCCTTTATGATACAACCAATGTCTGGATAGAGAGTACCCGGAAAAACACCACTCAAAATAAGATATACAAATATACAAATTTATTAGAGAGTAAATATTAAAAAGCATAAACCAAACATAAATGGGACTTGTGAGAGGATTAAAAGAGAGATTTAATCAAGTAAGAAAAGAGGTGGTGGGGTAGGGTCATAATAAAGGGTAGCAATATGGTCTATATCAGACAAAGAGGAGTACTGATTAGGTTCAATTCTTCAAAAAAAATGCATGTAAAACGTAAATGACTCAAATACTGTGGTCCATGATACAATATCATATAAGACAGTAGGCAAAAAATGAGCAAGAAATTACCCCGTCTACATAAAAGATCATGCAGTACAGTGTTGAATATCAATGTGAAAGACTAATCAGTCCATATATGGCATAGATGTAATATAGAGCTTACCCATGTAGAAGTTAACGGACCCCACACGTAGCCACCAATGCCCCGACGGGCATTTCGCTTTCTCAAAGGGAGTTTCCTGACATTGGTTGTATGCTATATTAGAACCCTACTCATTTATTTAAATATAGTCTGGAGACTAGTTGGTCATAGTTTCTTCTGTATGATATTGACCAATCATTATCAGGCAGCAACAGACTAGAGAAATAACAGGCCCCACCATAACTTTGAGCAGGTTTCTCAGTATGTGAGATGTAATCACAATTATGTCTACTATGCTCAGGCAACTTGAAATCACTGTACAGTGAGATTATTGCTCTCAATACGTGTCACACAGGAACAGTCTGTTCTAGTCTACTTCAGCATGAGATTTACAAGTAAATGATATCCTGCCCCGACCTAAGGGGAGAGTGCGTACAAGTTGCCTTGAGCACCACAGACATGAGTGATTACTGACACATCTTTGGACAAGTAGTGTGGGGGGCAGGAGCAGTAAAGCAGAGGTGACGATGTTATGAAAGGAGGAGAGCTGCTAGAAGAGTTTGTAATGTGACACAGCTAAACTCAGCTGTGCTGCTAGTTTGTCATCTGTGCTTAATTTCATGCATTTGCCCATCTGCTCCACGAGAGGTTTCTGTCCTCCCTGACCTCGCCTTAGACCAGTAGATCAATGATGTGTGTCATACATGACACACTGAGAAACCTGCCCCAAGCTATAGTGGGGCGTGCTCTTTTCTGCTCCGTTGCTGCCTGCTTATGATTTATTAATTTAATTACATCTATTCACACTTGGTTCCGGCCAACCCATATGTAGGCTTTGCTGAGAGAGGTGTCCATATTCACCCAAGCATGCAGACATTAGCCTTCGGTAAGTGTTCACATTTGGACAGGGAGGTCAGGTACCCATCAGTTTTTTAATGAGACCACCTTGACGATGGTTGATGGGCTCACACTATTTGGCCAAATTCTGTGCTAAGCGTCTCAAAAAAAAATGTTTTCCTAATGTTCAAAAAGCAAGTTTGCAATTCATATTTCATGTATTTCATATTTGACGTGTTTTGGCATGATAGAGTGCAACCTTTTTTTGTATATTATATATGGAGGTAGCTGCTCCTGGTATGCACCTATTCACACTAGTTTGGATGTGCCAGTCTTTTTTCTGTCATTTCTATGTTAGCTTATTGACTGAGCACTCCTCACCTCACCATCTGGTTTTTAATTACATCTATTCACAATTGGTTCCGGCCAACCCATATGTAGGCTTTGCTGAGAGAGGTGCCCATATTCACCCAAGCATGCAGACATTAGCCTTCGGTAAGTGTTCACATTTGGACAGGGAGGTCAGGTACCCATCAGTTTTTTAATGAGACCACCTTGACGATGGTTGATGGGCTCACACTATTTGGCCAAATTCTGTGCTAAGCGTCACAAAAAATTTTTTTCCTAATGTTCAAAAAGCAAGTTTAAAATTCATATTTCATGTATTTCATATTTGACATTCTTTGGCACGATAGAGTGCAACCTTTTATTGTATATTATATATGAAGGTAGCTGCTCCTGGTATGCACCTATTCACACTAGTTTGGATGTGCCAGTCTTTTTTCTGTCACATGCTTATGATTGGTCAGCATAATACAGGAGAATAAGTACTTGCCATCAGTCAAAACTATCTGATAACAGCCACTTGGGCTAAACAATTTATTTCACTGCTGCCCAAAAACCTTGATTGCTAATAACTCCGCAACGGAGAGATGAAATGGAAAAAAAAGTTTTATTCAGCTCTGCAGCCACTATTACATGTTGTGCCCACTTCAACATCATATATTTGGTGAAAGGTCCTCTATAATGGTGATACCTTCATAAATAGCCTATGCTGTATATCTAGAGTGCCAGGAGTGGATCGGCTGGAGATTTAACAGGAGCATATTAGGTTATTTTATATTTTAGCACATTTTGTACTGTCAGATCATTTATTCAAACTACATGGTATCCCATTTCATCCTAGAAAATGGTATAAGACTATCAGATGATAGATAAGTAACACACTTTAAAGAAGTGCTCAGTGGGGGATGAAATAGGTAGAAAAACTTAGCACCTAACTACTGTGCACTACAGTCTGACTTCAGGGGGCATGCAAATAAACACCGTGTGCACTGCTATATATGTGGTGCAGAGACTAGGTTCCCAAACCGTCCGTAATAAGTATAAAAGTCTCGCACTCAACTTAAGTCTCTTAAATTACTTAATTTTTATTTGTGCAGGGTAGCACTAGAAACGTTTCAGCTCAAACAGAGCTTTCATCAGTCACTACAAATCATAAAAAATGATATACATAAGAAACACGAAAAACAAAATATACAGTATACAAATCAAATATATAAAAAAATAAAAAAATAAATATATAATGAAACAAAGGTATATACAGATTTCCGCATGGTCATACAATAGCAGAGATATATTGAATAAACGTACAAAGCGTATCACGTGGCAGTGAAAACACGCTTATACATACTTGCTCGCTCTAGGTTATATTAGATGAAGAGAACACACATACCGTGCTGTGCCTTAACAGAATAAATCGGATATGTCAAAGGTTGGTGTACAGATCATGCTGGTTACCTAATATAGCATAAGAGAATATGGGTTGAGTGAAGGTGTAATGTAAATAAGGGGCGTTTAGAATCCTCAAGGGATGGACGTATACTCACAGCCAAGTAACTGTAGAAGGACAGGAGAGTGGTCCTGTATTAAGTACCTATACTACAGAGTAGGAAAGCTGTAAAAACATAGAGGGGAGAGAAGAGGTTCATAATTCCCCAAAATAATGTAACATGTGACGCTGGTAGTCAGATATGTAATATTACCTTTTAATAGCAAGTCACTCTGGAAAAGGGGCAGGAGCCTCGAACTAAGTCAGCATAAGAGTGGGAACTATGAGGGATACAATGTGGACCAGAGAGTGAAATATAGAAAGTGAACTATGTCACAATGGTATAACGCTGCAAAGGAATGTGTACTATACCTTGTAAATATGGTGTCCGCAGTATGAGGTAATGACCTCTAGGATGGCCAAAAGAGGAACAGGGGCTGAAATGAGCATAATCTGCATCAGAGAATGCGGAATGATACGTATATGTCCATACAGTAATAGGGGCCGTGGGTGGGAGTAAGGAGAAATACCTGCTACTAGATGCCGCCTGTGTGAGGATGCCGTCCCTGGAGACGCGGAGTCCACCGCTCGTCTACCATGTGGGACGTGAGGCGCGCTTTTTAAGCTCGGCGCTGCCATACTGATAGGAGCGCCGAAACCGGAAGTGACGTCAGGGAACCCGGGCAGGGCGGAAGAAGATGGCCGTGCGTTTCACTGTGAGGAACAGCGTTCTACCAGTGAAGCGCTATAGCGTATATGCCTCAGAACACTGGTGTGTGGAGCAAGGGAGAAGATGTCATGGAGGGAAACCGATAATATGGTGTAATTTGAGAATATAAGGATCGGGGCTAATACATGTATCTACGGAGGGTGGGATGAGAGGAGGAGCCAAGGGAGGAGAATAATCTGGTGCAGTAGAATCCAATTAGGAGTAGAAGAAGGCATTGTGTGGAGAAAGATACGTGCCTGATAGACCATTCATGCAGATCTGTTCTATGGTGGAGATGAGTGTGACATACTAAGTCCGATATTAAGAAGTAAGATGGTGATAACCGTGTCAATCATTCATAAGTGCACAACAATAGTAGATGGTGACACAGAGAAGGTGCTCCAGACGGTGACTCAAGACGTATCATTCATCGTTAATACAGTCGATTCTAAAAGACAAAATACAGAGTCAGAACATATGCAAAATAACATCTTCATATACACGGCATGTGTGTCAAGATAATAAGGTAATAACCTTATATAAATGCAGACAGTTCGTAGTCCCTATTGAGACCTCTGGGTGATAAGGTATCCAGTGTGTGGATCCAATAGGCTTCACGTTTCTTCAGCATAAGGATCCTATCACCCCCCCCTGCGTTGTAAGGGGACATGTTCTAGAACTTGAAACCTGAGTTGTGCAATATTATGTTTAAATGTATGGAAATGATGAGGTAGTGGGAGTAATAAATTCTGGCAACGGATCGTGGATTTATGCTTGGACACTCTGTCCCTGATGGACTGTGACGTTTCCCCCACGTAAAATAACCCACACGGGCATTTTATCACATATATTACATACGTGGAATCACACGTGAAGTATCCTCTAATCTTAAATTCCTTACCGGAACGTGGATGTTTAATGGTGCTGCCTTTTTGAACGTTATTGCACTGGACACACCTCAGGCAGGGGAAGGTACCCTCCCAAGGTGTGCCCAGAAATCTTTGTCGTGTGGTGACGTTGGTACCGATATCTGCCCTTACTAGATTATCCCGCAAACTGGGGGCTCGTTTAAAACAAGGGAGGAATGGATTCTGGAATTCTCTAACATTGGGATAGGCATTGGTGAGGATCGGCCAATTGCTACGTATGGTTCTGTGTAATCTGTACATAAAAGGGTGAAACCTATGCACAAATGGAATACGGGAGTTAGTATCAGACTTGGGTCTGTCCGTAATGGTTTTGGACTGTTCCAGAAGTGATAACGGATAACCCCTAGCCCTAAATTTCTGGGTCATCTCTTCTGTGCGTAATTCTCTGGTGTCAAGATTCGAAACAATACGTTTCACTCTCTGGTACTGTGCTTTAGGTATGGATTTTTTGGTAGATGGTGGGTGATCTCTTCATCTAATATAACCTAGAGCGAGCAAGTATGTATAAGCGTGTTTTCACTGCCGCGTGATACGCTTTGTACGTTTATTCAATATATCTCTGGCTATTGTATGACCATGCGGAAATCTGTATATACCTTTGTTTCATTATATATTTATTTTTTTATTTTTTTATATATTTGATTTGTATACTGTATATTTTGTTTTTCGTGTTTCTTATGTATATCATTTTTTATGATTTGTAGTGACTGATGAAAGCTCTGTTTGAGCTGAAACGTTTCTAGTGCTACCCTGCACAAATAAAAATTAAGTAATCTAAGAGACTTAAGTTGAGTGCGAGACTTTTATACTTATGACTTCAGGGGGCGGCATATTAAGTTTCCCGTTATCCGTTCATGAACGACATCCAGTAATGGTTGTATGTAGGATTTGGAATGTTTAATAAAAATTGCCCTTTTTTCACCATAAATATAAATTAAATAGTAATCTGTGTCCATCTGACATGTTCTACAAACTTAATTTTACTGTCAAGATGAAAACAAATTACGACTTACAAATGTAAAATTCTGTGCCACTGTTTACAAGAGCTCAGCATAACCTCTCAAATGAAAGCAAATGTAGATTGACACCAGTATTTACTGCAAAGTGAATAATTTCTTGCATTACTTGCCATTAACAACTAGTAATGTCATTAGCAACAGGAAAACAAATTTGCATATAAATCATTACACGCTTCACATATGCTCTCTGGCAGTGATGCTATTGATTGCCCTGAGCTTTCAACAGAGAGAAGCCTGGTCTTTAATTGATTATACAAGATCTTGCCATAGACAGCCCGGTCAAGCGAGATGGAAGGATGTGAGTTTGAAACATGTCTGTCCTGCTGTGTTTCATCAGCAACATCGAGGACCAAAACAATGATAGATGTAGCTTTTCATTGTAAGGAAAAATCACTTAAGTAAGCGCTTGTGTGTATTTAGACAGAGAATATAACCAGAGTAATGAATGGTGCCATTTAGCCGACTCCTTTAATTAGTGTTGCCAAGCTGAAGAGGAATGTTTTATACATTTAACTTCTACATGCAAATGGTTTACTCTTAGTTCTTCGATTACATGAAGACGTTCTGCTATGTAAGTGACATAAGACATCTTTGCACACATTTCTTCTATGTTGTCTTGCTTGGTTACATACTATTATTAGATGAGGTTGAAGGCATATCAACATATCAATGATTGAATATTTATAGAAGCACTTGAGAAATTAGATTACTCCATGCTGATATTTACACACACAACATGCAGATAGAGCCCACATTTCCACTGTGGATTGCTCAAAGACTTAATTTCCCCAACACCCCCACACACATTACATTAAACAGGTGGGTGCACGGCAATGGACGACCCATTTTGTGTAGAGAAACACTGGCTGCACGCCTTGTGGATTAGAATAGAAGTGGATTTTCTGCTGGGTACCTGCAGCATTTTCATATTTTCGTTGCAGTTTCTGCATCAAAATCCACACATGTTACGTGCTGATTTTGTTGAGAATTTCATCCTACGCTTTACAAGTGTGAAGACCACAATGAATTCCACATGAAAGATTTTATAATCCGCAAAGAAGGTCAATTTATGTGTAAAATATTTCTGCAACGTTTAAATGAGATTTCTTAAATTCTGATTAACATAGCTGGTACTAAATTATGCAATGTTTTTAGTTTCTTTTTCCACATGCAAATCTACAAAAATCGGCATCAAATCTGCCATGTGTGCAGCCGGCCTAAGACTATAAGAAAACCTGACATGTTTGTAATGTAACTAGAAATCTTTAAAGGGGAATCTGTCCCCCCCCCCGGGATGTATATGACCTATAAACCCCTTAGCGACCGCCGATACGCCTTTTAACGGCGGCCGCTAAGGGTACTTAAACCACAGCGCCGTTAATTAACGGTGCTGTGGAAAAAGTCCATAGCGCCCCCCAGAGGCCGATTTTCTCTGGGGTCTCGGCTGCAGAGGGTAGCCGAGACCCCAGAGTACATGATTCGGGGGGTTTTTAACCCACCCCGCATTTGCGATCGCCGGTAATTAACCGTTTACTGGCGATCGCAAAAAAAAAAAAAAAAGCGATCTCTTTTTAATTTCTCTGTCCTCCGATGTGATCGCACATCGGAGGACAGAGAAAAGGGGTCCCAGGTGGCCCCCCAATACTCACCTAGCTCCCCCGATGCTCCTTGTGTCTCCCGGTGGGCGCCGCCATCTTCAAAATGGCGGGCGCATGCGCAGTGCGCCCGCCGGCCGGCACCGGGAGAATCTTTGGGGTCTCGGCTGCCGGGGGTAGCCGAGACCCCAAAGAGCACGATCGGGGTCGGTATTACCGACCCCTGTTTTGCGATCGCCAGTAATTAACTGTTTACCGGCGACCGCAAAAAAAAAAAAAAAAGAAAAAGTAAAGTGTAATTCTCTGTCCTCTGATGTGATCGCACATCAGAGGACAGAGAAATAGGGGGATTCGGGGACCCTAGCATACTCACCTAGGTCCCTGGATCCTCTTGCTGCTCCTCCTGGCCGCCGGCAGCAGAACATGGCGGACGCATGCCCAGTGCGCCCGCCATCTGTCTCCATCTGCCGGCCGGCAGGAGAACAGCAGTTGGGGCTAAAATTAGGGTTAGGGGTAGGGTTAGGGGTAGGGTTAGGGGTAGGGTTAGGGGTAGGGTTAGGGGTAGGGGTAGGGTTAGGGGTAGGGTTAGGGGTAGGGTTAGGGTTAGGGGTAGGGTTAGGTTAGGGGTAGGGTTAGGGGTAGGGTTAGGGGTAGGGTTAGGTTAGGGTTAGGGGTAGGGTTAGGTTAGGGTTAGGTTAGGGGTAGGGTTAGGGGTAGGGTTAGGGGTAGGGTTAGGTTAGGGTTAGGGGTAGGGTTAGGGGTAGGGGTAGGGTTAGGTTAGGGGTAGGGCTAGGGTTAGGGCTAGGGTTGGGGCTAAATTTAGGGTTAGGGTTGGGGCTAAATTTAGGGTTAGGGTTGGGGCTAAACTTAGGGTTAGGCTTCTTTCACACTTACGTCGGTACGGGGCCGTCGCAATGCGTCGGCCCGACATACCGACGCACGTTGTGAAAATTGTGCACAACGTGGGCAGCAGCTGTAGTTTTTCATCACATCCGCTGCCCAATCTATGTCCTGGGGAGGAGGGGGCGGAGTTACGGCCACGCATGCGCGGTCAGAAATGGCTGATGCGACGTACAAAAAAAAGTTTCATTGAACGTTTTTTTGTGCCGACGCTCCGCCAAAACACAACTGATCCAGTGCACGACGGACGCGACGTGTGGCCATCCGTCACGATCCGTCGGCAATACAAGTCTATGGGCAAAAAACGCATCCTGCGGGCACATTTGCAAGATCCATTTCTTGTCCAAAATGACGGATTGCGACGGAATGCCAAACGACGCAAGTGTGAAAGTAGCCCTAGGGCTAGGGTTAGGGTTGGGGCTAAAGTTAGGGCTAGGGTTGGGGCTAAAGT
Organism: Ranitomeya imitator; assembly: GCF_032444005.1. Classification (NCBI taxonomy): domain Eukaryota; kingdom Metazoa; phylum Chordata; class Amphibia; order Anura; family Dendrobatidae; genus Ranitomeya; species Ranitomeya imitator. Next base: position 111,450,904 of record NC_091283.1, on the reverse strand, counting down.
TAGGGTTAGAGCTGGGATTAGGGTTAGGGTTTGGATTAGGGTTCATATTAGGGTTAGGGTTGGCATTAGGGTTACGCTTGGGATTAGGGTTAGGTTTGGGATTAGGGTTAAGGTTAGGTTGTGATTAGGGGTGTATTGGGATTAGGGTTAGGTTTGAGGTTAGGGTTGAGATTAGGATTAGGGGTGTGTTGGATTTAGGGTTTTGATTAGGGTTATGGTTAGGGTTGACATTAGGGTTGTTTTGGGGTAAGGGTTGTGATTATGGTTAGGGTTAGTGATTAGGATTATGGATGAGGTTGGGATTAGGGTTAGGGGTGTGTTGGGGTTAGGGTTGGAGCTAGAATAGGGGGGTTTCCACTGTTTAGGTACATCAGGGGGTCTCCAAACACGACAGCCAATTTTGCGCTCAAAAAGTCAAATGGTGCTCCCTCCCTTCTGAGCTCTGCCGTGCGCCCAAACAGTGGGTTACCCCCACATATGGGGCATCAGCGTACTCGGGATAAATTGGACAACAACTTCTGGGGTCCAATTTCTCTTGTTACCCTTGTGAAAATAAAAACTTGGGGGCTACAAAATCATTTTTGTGAAAAAAAAAATATTTTTTATTTTCACGACTCTGCATTCTAAACTTCTGTGAAGCACTTGGGCATTCAAAGTTCTCACCACACATCTAGATAAGTTCCTTGGGGGGTCTAGTTTCCAAAATGGGGTCACTTGTGGGGGGTTACTACAGTTTAGGTACATCAGGGGCTCTGCAATCGCAACATAATGCCCACAGACCATTCTATCAAAGTCTGCATTCCAAAAAGGCACTCCTTCCCTTCCGAGCTCTGCCGTGCGCCCAAACAGTGGTTTACCCCCACATATGGCACATCAGCGTACTCGGGATAAATTGGACAACAACTATTGCAGTCCAATTTCTCCTGTTACCCTTGTGAAAATAAAAATTTGGGGGCTACAATATCTTTTTTGTGGAAAAAAAAATATTTTTTATTTTCACGACTCTGCATTCTAAATGTCTGTGAAGCACTTGGGCATTCAAAGTTCTCACCACACATCTAGATAAGTTCCTTGGGGGGTCTAGTTTCCAAAATGGGGTCACTTGTGGAGGGTTTCTACTGGTTAGGTACATCAGGGGCTCTGCAAACGCAACATAATACCCGCAGACCATTCTATCAAAGTCTGCATTCCAAAACGGCGCTCCTTCCTTCCGAGCTCTGCCGTGCGCCCAAACAGTGGTTTACCCCCACATATGGGGTACCTGCATACTCAGGACAAATTGGACAACAACTATTGGGGTCCAATTTCTCTTGTTACCCTTGTGAAAATAAAAATTTGGTGGCTAAAAAATCTTTTTTGTGGAAAAAAAAATCTTTTTTATTTCCACGGCTCTGCATTATAAACTTCTGTGAAGCACTTGGGAATTCAAGGTTCTCACCACACATCTAGATAAGTTCCATGGGAGGTCTAGTTTCCAAAATGGGGTCACTTGTGGGGGATTTCTACTGTTTAGGCACATCAGGGGCTCTCCAAACGCGACATGGCGTCCGATCTCAATTCCAGCCAATTCTACATTGAAAAAGTAAAACGGCACTCTTTCTCTTCCAAGCTCTGCGGTGCGCCCAAACAGTGGTTTACCCCCACATATTGGGTATCGACGTACTCAGGAGAAATTGCACAACAACTTTAGTGGTCTAATTTCTCCTGTTACCCTTGTGAAAATAAAAATTTGTGGGCAAAAAGGTCATTTTTGTAGAAAAAATGCAATTTTTTTTTTTCACGGCTCTACGTTATAAACTTCTGTGAAGCACATGGGGGTTCAAAGTGCTCGCCACACATCTAGATAAGTTCCTTAAGGGGTCTAGTTTCCAAAATGGTGTCACTTGTGGGGGGTTTCCACTGTTTAGGCACATCAGGGGCTCTCCAAACACGACATGGCGTCCAATCTCAATTCCAGCCAATTCTACATTGAAAAAGTAAAACGGCACTCCTTCTCTTCCAAGCTCTGCGGTCCGCCCTAACAGTTGTTTACCCCCACATATTGGGTATCAGCGTACTCAGGAGAAATTGCACAACAACTTTTGTGGTCTAATTTCTCCTGTTACCCTTGTGAAAATAAGAATTTGTGGGCGAAAAGATCATTTTTGTGTAAACAAAAGCGATTTTTTATTTTCACGGCTCTACGTTATAAACTTCTGTGAAGCACTTGGGGGTTCAAAGTGCTCACCACACATCTAGATAAGTTCCTTAAGGGGTCTAGTTTCCAAAATGGTGTCACTTGTGGGGAGTTTCCACTGTTTAGGTACATCAGGGGCTCTCTAAATGTGACATGGTGTCCGATCTCAATTCCAGCCAATTCTGCATTGAAAAAGTCAAACGGCGCTCCTTCACTTCTAAGTTCTGCGGTGCGCCCTAACAGTGGTTTACCCCCACATATGGGGTATTGGCGTATTCAGGAGAAAGTGCATAACAAAATTTATGGTTACATTTCTGTTTTTACACTTGTGAAAATAAAAAAAATGGTTCTGAATTAAGATGTTTGCAAAAAAAAGTTAAATGTTCATTTTTTCCTTCCACATTGTTTCAGTTCCTGTGAAGCACGTAAAGGGTTAATAAACTTCTTGAATGTGGTTTTGAGAACCTTGAGGGGTGTAGTTTTTAGAATGGTGTCACACTTCATTATTTTCTATCATATAGACCCCTCAAAATGACTTCAAATGTGATGTGGTCCCTAAAAAAAATGGTGTTGTAAAAATGAGAAATTGCTGGTCAACTTTTAACCCTTATAACTCCCTAACAAAAAAAAATTTTGTTTCCAAAATTGTGCTGATGTAAAGTAGACATGTGGGAAATGTTATTTATTAACTATTTTTCATGACATATCTCTCTGATTTAAGGGCATAAAAATACAAAGTTTGAAAATTGCAAAATTTTAAAAATTTTCGCCATATTTCCGTTTTTTTCATAAATAATCGCAAGTAATATCGAAGAAATGTTACCACTAACATGAAGTACAATATGTCACGAAAAAACAATCTCAGAATCAGCGGGATCCGTTGAAGCGTTCCAGAGTTATAACCTCATAAAGTGACAGTGGTCAGAATTGCAAAAATTGGCCTGGTCATTAAAGGGAACCTGTCACCCCGTTTTTTGAGATTGAGCTATAAATACTGTTAAATAGGGCCTGCGCTGTGTGTTCCTATAGTGTATGTAGTGTACCCCGATTCCCCATGTATGCTGAGAAATAACTTACCAAAGTCGCCGTTTTCGCCTGTCAATCAGGCTGGTCAGGTCGGGAGGGCGTGGTGACATCGCTGGTTCTTCCTCAGCTTTACGTTGGTGGCGTAGTGGCGTAGTGGTGAACAAGCAGCGCGCGATCTGCGCTGTCATCCCTTTCGTCGGTGGGGGCGGCCATCTTCCTGGGGCCGCGCGTGCGCAGATCGAGTGCTCTGCTGCACGGGGCTTCAGGAAAATGGCCGCGGGATGCCGCGCATGCGCATTAGAGATCGCGGCGGCCATTTTCCCAAAGCCGAGATGCAAACTCGGCTTTGGGAAAATGGCCGCCGCGATCTCTAATGCGCACGCGCGGCATCCCGCGGCCATTTTCCTGAAGCCCCGTGCAGCAGAGCACTCGATCTGCGCACGCGCGGCCCCAGGAAGATGGCCGCCCCCACCGACGAAAGGGATGACAGCGCAGATCGCGCGCTGCTTGTTCACCACTACGCCACTACGCCACCAACGTAAAGCTGAGGAAGAACCAGCGATGTCACCACGCCCTCCCGACCTGACCAGCCTGATTGACAGGCGAAAACGGCGACTTTGGTAAGTTATTTCTCAGCATACATGGGGAATCGGGGTACACTACATACACTATAGGAACACACAGCGCAGGCCCTATTTAACAGTATTTATAGCTCAATCTCAAAAAACGGGGTGACAGGTTCCCTTTAAGTACCAAATTGGCTCTGTCACTAAGGGGTTAATATGGGCATACTGGGAATAGAAATGTTACACTGGTCCTACCTGAATGCCTCATGTTATTGATCTTGTTGCTGAGAAATGTTATATTCTGTCATTATGATAATGATTTCTTCCGGGCTCCGGGGCGTGCGGAGCCTGGAAACAATCTCTACTTCCTGTCTTCATTGTAATACTTACTCCCTCCCATCAGCATGTGTTATGGCCCCGAAATCCTGCACCTGCGCACTGCAATCTCTCAGAACTACATACTTCATCCTCCCTTCTATGAGCCCTGCATTCAGGGATCTTTTGAGCAGACGCTGACGACTTCTGCTCAAGTGACCTCTGGTGGTGTGCCCATCGATAAGGTGCTCTCCCTGCTTCCTCCCTATATGGTCATCGCCATGTACGCATGGTTCCTAGTGATGACTGTGCAGGAAGGTCAATGTGTTACGCTGCACCCACTGTACCCTAGCTGTACATTGTGAACGGTGTAAGGAAGCTCTCACTGGTTAACACCTTATGGACGTGCCCCAACCTGCCTAATCCCCTACTCTTTCACTGCTGATCTCCAGGTCTGGGTAACACTGAAACTTTATTTAAATTCTTCCAGCTTAAGTGCCACAACTTGCCTGCTATGAGGAAACTAGAGCCACCGTAGAAAGGTTGCTGGATAACTTTCTCCCTTGCCAGTCTGTTACTTCCACACACACCCAGTGATGACAGAACTCTATGAGGGTGTCCTTTCATACCCTCCAATTCTCTCTCAACTCTTAACTAACTATAACACACACTAGCCCCCATTACTCCTCCCCAATTATGGGCCCGCCCTACAGTTAACCCTGTCACCCCTAACTAACAGGAACTGCAGCCTCCAGGAGGATAAAAAATGCCATAAAAGACAATTTGCAAAACATAAAATAGGTGTCTTCATAGGGGGTATTATGCCATCTTCTCTACCTTTACAAAGCTATTAAACTCCAAATTTCCTTTTATTTCTGCCATAAAACTTCAATCTCATTTACATATATTACAATATACCAAATCTAAAGACCTTATATGCAGCATACTGTGCACACTGATGTGACCTTAGGGGCCTTGTATCAAACACATAATTCACTGCTGTATTGAAGCTAAGTCTCACAATTGCAAACAATATTCTAACGTTGAATTATCAAATCAATTCTTGTAATTTCAGATCATTTGCCAACTAGGACTAATCCAAGACTAACCTAATTTTAAGTTGTTCTGTTTCCAATACGTGATTATCTAAAACAGGTTAACAAAGAATTAGTGTTAATTTAATGTCTTTAGCTGTGCAGCACATTTTCTCTTGTATTATTCTACCTGCACTTGACCCTGTTAATGTATCCTGCTAAACATATTGGATCTCTGACTTGACTAGATGTTAGTATGAGGAGGAAGGATTTTTTACAAGCGCTTAAACTCATTAACATGTCACATTCACATCCTGTCCATCATCTTCCCTAACTGCTCAGTTTACCTCTCTAGGCGCCTGGCTTGTTACACGGAAGCTGTCTGATACAATCCCCGGGCACTTGCATCTCATTTCTAAACAAAGCTTTGGTCACTTGAGTCACCTTCATGTCAAGACTACATATGCTTCTTGCCTATCTTCTTGTCAATTTCCTTGTTTCAAGTGAAATCAATCTGATGATGTTACAAAAACTTACAGCGTTGATGTTTCTTTTACTGAATTGAGTTTGAAAGCTCCTTGTTTTCTTATATGACCCTTATATTTTACAATATCATACAGTAGGTTTTCATTGTTTTCATTTGGTAAGTCCTAAGGGAGAAGTGTCTCATCGATACATATATTAAGTAATTTAGATATTTGTAGAATATATATAATAATAATAATATACACATGAAAAGGTCCAGCAATGTCTTTGTTTGCAATAGGCGTAGCATTCCATCAGATATTTTACCCAATTCATCTCTTCAACAAAAGGCTCCAATGGACGCAAATATATACAGGGTGGGCCATTTATATGGATACACCTAAATAAAATGGGAATAGTTGGTGATATAAACTTCCTGCTTGTGGCATATTAGTACATGGGAGGGGGAAAACTTTTCAAGATGGGTGGTGACAATGGAGGCCATTTTGAAGATGGCCATTTTGGATCCAACTTTATAAATGGCCCACCCAGGAGTATCCACATAAATGGCCCACCCTGAATATATTGTATAAATATACAGTGACATAAAAAATATACTATATTTTTTATACTATAAGACTCATCGGACCATAAGACATACCCCAATTTTTCAGAAAGAAATTAGGGAAAAAATTAATGTGTCAAATAGGGGCAGCGCTGGTGGAGCCGGGTCACAGGAGGAGTTTGATGGCCCGACAATGATCTTGCTCACATCCCAGACTGGATGTGAGTGGGGGCTCAGCCGACATCTTGTGAAAGCCTGGAGCGGGGCACTTCCATTGCTCCATTGTTCAACCGTCATTTTTTATGGGACACTCAAATATATATCAGTGAAGAAACTGTATAACTAAGCATTATTGAGTGTATTATTATATACTATGTGTCTGGAAGCTGCATAGCATGCAGACTATTGTAGTTTTCAAATTGACCTCAGTTAACAGCAGTTTTACTGCTAATCCCAATTTGCTGTATAACAATTAATAATGAGATTGGCAAGCATTCAGTAATGAAGCCACACATGCACACAAATATATATCAGCAGTGAAGAAACCGTACACATAATATATTCTTAAAGCACCACTTTTTTATTGCACTGCTGGAGTGGTGCTTTAAATGTAATTCTCCTGCCTCATACTCACCTGCTGCCGCCTTCATGCTTTTCCAGTGTCGCTCCTGTCGATGTTTCATAAAGTGCGCCTGATGTCACTTTTCAATAAATCTCTATGAAAGCCGCCTTCTTCTGCAGTTTAGCAGGACAATGTCATAATTTTTGTCCACTGCTACTTCAGAGAAAGGAGATATGCACAGAGACCAGACATGGCTAATCTTTTCTAGAATAACAATAAGGGATTTTCAGATGATATAACACCAGCGGAAAAGCCACTGATATGCACTATGAAGCGGAAGTGGGGATTATATAAAAGAGGGTTGATGGCCTTTGTGAAGAACGGGCTATCAATGTTGCTGTCCCTGAAAAATCCCCCCTTTTTTTAATTTTGTCAACTCAAAACTTTTTCAACCTAGGAGTCAAAGTCATCCAGGCAAAATTAGCACATTTTTCGAAAATATTTTATTTTATGGTGCTCATTGTCTTAAACTTAAAACTGAGAATACAGTTAAAAATATAAAATATATTTTTAGGAAACATCATTCAGCCCCAGTTTGCACTCACTAATAATGCTTATCTATATCAAATACCGTATATTGTATATTATATCCTCACTTGGGTGATGCAGGGTAAACATGAGGAATGAAAAGGGGTTGTTCTATTAGTGAACAACCCCTTTTAATGAACGATGAGATGCTACGGCTGATGGATTCACAGCCCACTGATGGATTCACCTTTTACCATGTGGACTAGGCCAAGCTTACTAGAGAAACATACACTCTTAAATGGCCCTGTTGCCAAAAATGATGGTTAAAGATGTTGTCCGGTCTTGGAGTACAAGTGTGCAGTCACTCTATGTGGCGCCAGGAGCAGGCGACTATGTGACTGCAAGTATGCGATATGCATACCTCCGGTCACATTCCAACTATAGACATGTCCGGCATTTCTTAATTCACTTGCATTGAGCGAGGTTGTATGCATCTATTCGGCACTTGACCACAGGTATGCAAATCACATACTTGGGGTTACATGGCCCATGATGGTACAGTACAGATCAATAACAGTGTCAACTTAGAATTATATAACTGTATATGTAGAACTTTATTTTAAAGGTGTTGACCTGGCAGGATTTAGTAATGCCCTATTCTTAGGATAGTACAATCAATATGAGATCGGTGGCAGTCTGACACCCCGCTCACGTACCGATTGGCTAATAACAGCTCAAGCAGCTGCCGATTGTAACCACATTGCCTGGAGTTGCTCAGCGAAGTTCCATTAATTGTCCAGCGGATGCTGCAGGTACTGCCAAGCAATTCCTATTCAAAAGAATAAGAGGAGACAGCATTTGGGACTTGGGTTCCTGATCCTCAAAGACCCTAGCAACACCTCTGTTAGCAAAATTGCAACCAGTCTGAAATATACCCTGAGACACTTACAGGAAAAATGTAGTATTACGTGATAGCTAACGAGAGCTGCTCTTTAAAGGAAACTTGCCACGTCGTACATTCAGCGTAATTTGTTTGCAGCATATACTAGATAGAAAATAGAGGAGAATGTGAGCAGAATGATATACAGGTTTGTTGGAAAAGATTCAGTATAACTTGAATTTTAGTGATTAATATCCCTTGTGTGAGTCCAGTAGGCGGTCCTAGTCAGTGACTTACAGCTATCTTTACATGTACTCATACAAGTAAGATTCATGCCAGGGATTTCAATAAATAAAATTCAAATTTTACTGAAACTTTTCCCAAGCAATGTACATCAATATGGTAATCTCATCCTGCCTTCAGATCAGAGAACATTTTCAGCATGACACAAGATTTCTGGCTTGTAATACATAGAAATCCTGTATATATGTGACACCCCAGGAATCTGTTTGTCATAGTGGTATTGCCTGCCTCCTGGGGAGGGTGATGCCATGCCTGGAAGCAAGAAGGAATCCGCTTAGCAGGTAACACTAACATACAACACTTTCCTGACTCCAGGCCAGAAGGGGGAGCTCTAAACCCGGTTTCAGGGGAACTTCCCTATAAGTTCTGGCTTGGAGGATGAGTTAGAGGTCAGTCTGTATGAGACAGTGAAGGGAGAGGAAACATGTGAGGAGAGAGAAACTGGAGTGGAGTGGCGATTGGGCTCACTCCAGGTTTGAGCGCAAGAAGCCAGACACTCGAGTCCGAGGTTGTGTGGGAACTGTATGCCCCACAGCAGATAACGAAGGACAGGAGATTGCAAGGTCTTCTAGCCACAACTGACACCTGAATGCACAGCAGCAGATTAGAGCCTGGAGTCATCACGAGAAAGGGACACCTGTAAAAAGGCTCGAGCTGCCTGCCATGCGGGTAGAGTTCCACATAAGGAACAGATTGAGAGAGGGACTTGAGGAAAGCTAATGCATCAAGAACCCAGAATTCAGCACAGAAAGGAAGTCTTCCAACCCTTCCTGGCTAATGGGATTCCGAATCACTTCCAGGCTGCCCGTATTTCAAGATCATCTGTAACCTGTGCTTTGGACTGCAATTTCACCAGTAAAAGGTAAAGAGACTGCAACCCTGTGTCCTCCAATTCTTTCCTGCACCTCAACATCTACAACCCCTCTTAGACTGTCCTGATAGCCCTGGGGCCTCCGCCCCACCTGTGGGGGGGGGTAACCATCTAAGCTGCATCACCATCGGCCCCAGCTGATCCCTTTAAGCAGCGTCGGCCGTCCTTGATTACTTCAAGTAAGACCAAAGCTAGATATACATTAATTCATTTTGCAAAATTGTATTTAACCCCTGTCCTGAAGTAGGACATAAAAGAATATCTTAGGTCAAGTCTCCATGTATGCAGCAAGCTCAAGAGCTGAGCCTGCACCATGCCTGGTAGATGCCAGCTAGGTAATCTTCATGGGAAATGTCATTTTCTTTTACTATATACGGCAATACAGTATAAGTACAAATGATCAACTGTTTGCAGGTAATCTAAAGAATCTATAAAATAAAGTACAAATAAAAAAAAGTGGTAAAAAATATACAAAGATAAAAAAATTCAAATCCCCCTCACACACACACCCTTTCTGAGATTAAAAATAAATGAATATTTTGTATCTCTCCATCTGTAACAGTCCAATGTATCAGCACATAAAATTGCTTAGCCTGTAGGGGCAAAATTGTAATCACAGAATTGCGGACTTTATAGTCGCCACACCTCCATAAAATTGCAATGAAAAGCAACCAAAATATTGTATGTATCCCAGGATGCATGAATAAAAGCATCAGCTGGTCATACTAAAATAAAGCCATCAATCTTTAATTAATGCAAAAAAAATTTAAAAAAGATGTTAGTATCAAAAAATGGAAACGCAAACCAAATTTCAGATTTTATTTTTTTCACCAAAAACAGAACACGCTTGGCATGGCATCATACTGATTTGAAGAATAATTTTGCTGTCATTTTTTCGTTTTTGTAAAATGAACACTAGAAACAAAACCCAAAAATTACAATTGCAGAATTGCATTGTTTTCACCATTTTACCATATTTGGATTTTTTTGTCCCTTTTCCATAGCATTGTATAGTAAAATGAATGGTGTCAATCAAAATTTCAATTCATCCCATAAAAAACAAGCTCGGACTTGTCTGTGCAAGTGGAAAAATAAAAAAGTTATGGCTCTTGGCAAAAGGGGAGGAAAAAAATATAGCCCTGGCCATTTACGCTGTCTAAATCAGGGGTGTCAAACTGCATTCCTCGAGGGCCGCAAACCATGCGTGTTTTCAAGATTTCCTTAGTATTGCACAAGGTGCTGCAATCATTATGTGTGTAGGTGATTAAATTATCACCTGTGCAGTACAAGGAAATCCTGAAAACATGACCTGTTTGCAGCCCTTGAGGATTGCAGTTTGACACCTCTGGTCTAAATGAGTGGTCCTCAAGGCACCTGAACAGATCCTGTATTCGGGATATCCCTAGCATTACACAGGTGATGGAATTATTAGCCAGGCATCAGAAATTGCTACAAGGCCTCTCCATAGGATATCCTCAAATCTTGACCTGTTGGGGGCATTAAGGACTGGCGTTGAGAAACAAGCTTCCTCCAACAACTGTATGAAATGTTTGTATGTTGGGTGAAATTGTATTTTTACTTGCTTAAAAATCATCATAGTCAGCAGAATATCATCCTGCGTGAAAAGGAGGACTGCCAAGAACAATGGTATTGTAAGCAGACAGAACGATCATATGAAAGAGATTCTCAAATTTGGAAGTTATTCCCGATTACTGGGACTCCAATTGATCCAAAAAATACAGAGTCCCCTGTGATCGGTGATCGATTATCTGCATTGCCATTCCATTCATTCTTATGGGAATGTCAAAGATCAGATAAGCGAAGTGCCCATGTTAGTGGTCCCCATGTTATAGGGGATAACTTCCTACAGACATTTCCTATAATGATTGCTCCGAGAGCATGAAAGTACGGTCAGCTTATCTAAACAGGTTATTAAATGACCCCGATCAGTGGTAGTTTAACGCACAAGGGTCATCCAGTCTAATTCCCCTCTGTAAGACTATATCATGTTCCTTACTTCAGGATGGTTTTTCTTGAGCACATGCCCATGTCAAAACTGAATCGGCTGCATAATTCTGTTTTCCACATTGTTATTAGGAACTCTAAAAGCTTCCACATCTATCAGGTCATCCACACTAATGGGGTGTTTATCTGTGGTTTATGCTCCACATTTTTTTGTTTTCAGTTATTAGAGGACAGTTAAAGCATAAACGAGATAAATTGCATCTTTGTGCGAATGGCTGCGGAGATGAAATTCAGCTTGTTACGTCTAATGTCGCAGTGGTATAAAGAAGGTAATGGCATGTGTTCCTGACAGCTCTTATAACACGCCATCTACAAGGCAAAACTCTAGTGAATTAAAATTGTAGCAGTCACTGGAAACGCTAGACGAGTTCACACTCATAACAGAGGAACCTTCATAGGTTATGATGTTCAGAGCTAAGAATTCTGTCAGCCTCCAAATTCCCAATTATACAGCACTGCTCCACTTAATTAGTTAGCTGTATGGTGTTGTGTGCCTAATGATATCTACATAATATTTAGATGCTTGTGTTCAAAGTTGGCCGTACACATGAGATACCTGTTGGTCGTAAAGTTGTTCAGCATTCCTATAGTTTTCTCGACTCCCCCATACGCATGAGCACTTGTTTCGGTTACACTTCATGTTTTTTCAACAGGGAGAGAGGAGAAAGTTGCAGCCACACTTGTCTGGTACCTGATTATCTCTCCAAAAACTAACACTGATTTAATCCTAAGTCTCTAGTTAATGCAATACTATAATCTCTTTTCTAATATATTTTGATTAAAAATTCCATACCATTTCCTCTCTGCTCAAGATAACTGTTTTTATTTTTTTTTTACTATTTCCTGTTTGACCCTTCATTTGATAATCCCACTGCATGCTGGGATACTCTAAGAAGGGGGCAGAGGCTGCGGTTAATGCCTCAGCTTCTGTTCCTACCCTGAAATCAAGCGTCATCAGTGATGTCCCTTTCAGGGGCTGGGCCAGTCCTTTCTCTACTGAGCATGCGTTGGTTGTCAATTTTGATGTATTCTCAGTAGAATCTTTTCATTATGCATTTTTTGAGTGCACAGTGATAGTGCTCTCCACAGCTAGCTCTGATAAGAAGTGATGAGCTAGCAAGAGAACGCAAAGTGATGTAGGAGGAAGATCTCTGCATTTCTTGCTCACCAGGTAATCTAATTACAATGTACACTGACAGTGCATTGTCTTACTGGCTCATCATTTCTCAAAGTTGGCGAGTGAGTGCACTGTTACTGTGCATTAAAAATAATGTTTCACAGTAACCAGATCCTACTGAGCATATATCAAGATTGACAACCAACGCATGCTCAGTAGAGCAAGGACTGGCCCAGCCCCTGTAAGGGATATCACTGATGATGCTTCGTTTCAAACAAAATGTCAAACAGGAAGTTGGTAAAAAAAAATAAAGCAATTAGATATAGTAGAGAGTGAACAATGGTGAATTTGTAATTAAAGGGTATTAGAAAGATTAGATTATTACATTAAATAAATTGTGCTTTAGACTTAAATCAGTGTTAATTGGTTCAAATCACACCTTTAAGAAAAAATGATTGACCAATGAAATTCCAGCATATGATGTTTGGGGAGAAAAGGGACTCTACCATCCATATACATCACTTGAGAGATCAGTCATGAAGAAACTAGTGGGTTCAGTCGGCTTCCATCTCCTGTATATGCTGGCTATTAATAGCTGGATAAATGCAGAATTTTGAACACCAGTATAATTCCAAGATTGTCAGTCCCAGACCAGCAGAAGGGTTGCGCCACTGGTATGAACTAACCGCTCTCCCAGGTTACTGGAAGAGGCAGGCTGCAGTATAGGAGAAGTGCACGGACACTGAGGCTGGACAGATCCAGTATTCCAGACAGCTTCAGAGCAACACAAGCCGTCTGTAAAGCAAAGAGCCTGTAGTGGTGCAAGCGCCCTACCAAGGTTACTGGCCACTCCGACACCACAAGATCGCCAATAGTCTAGGTAGCATAAGCAAAAAACTGTACACTATAAAATTAATAAATAATTCTTCGATTTGTAAGTACAGAGAGAATTTTTAATTAGAAGTCAGTTACTTATGTTTACAAGCACTCTGCAATTTAAGCCCCATAAGAATTTGAGACAACCCCTTTAGAAGATACAGTAGATTATTTCTGTTTCCTTTCATAATACTAGATTGCTGTGATGTGAGAGAGCCAGCACCAACAATGTTTGGCGTACCTTGTGTAGCTTCCAGTGAACCAGCAGTTAAGGGGTTTCACAGTCACAGTCCATGCACCTCAAATGAAAAGCGTCATACAGAATCCAACCAGGGAGATGAAAAAGGTGGCACTGTGTGACCATGTAAAAAAAATCTTCTTTAATGTAGAAAATTAACACTACGATGAAAGGAAGAGGGTACAGCAGAAGACGACTTCCATTTCACGTCAATCGGATGCCTCAATGGGTCCATTATCAGACTCGTTGAAGCATCCGATTGATGCAAAATGGCCGTCGTCCACTATCTGATCACCAAGTGCCACCTTTTTCATCTCTCTGGTTGGATTCATTAGAATAAAGTGACGTGGTGATTGATTGGCTTCAAAGTTACCTCCAGATGTGGTAGTCTCCTGCCGATATTGTCTTGAAGTGTTAGGGGCGCTTTATTTTGTTAGAGCCTGGACCCACTGAGACTTATTATGGGCGAGTCTGACCTTGAATGTGGCAGTTCTTCATAGAGGAAATAAGAGAATAATCAAAGAGGAAGTAAAAAATACATATCTATGGTTGTAATTTAGTTATTTTTTGTGTTCATTGGATGTTGAACAGGGGATAGTTTTATTGATTTGGAGGATTGAATTATAAATTTATTTTTATACATTAAATATACTGAGTAAAATATATACAGCCTCATTCTACTATTTTACAGTTTTTTTTATTGTTGATAAGAAAATAAAATGTCTTACAAAAATAGAGTGCTCTTAGTACACATTTTGATCAAATTTTATTCTGACACTTTTTTAAGAACCCAAAAGTTTTGAGACTGACATATTGTTTTCTATAGTTTGCTGCTTCAGTGTTTTTAGATCTTTTATTCAGAAGTTTCTATGGTTACTGAAGTACAACTATAAGTATTTCGAGTTTTTAACCTCTTATTGACAAATACATCAAATTTACAGAAAGACTCAATATTTATTACTGTCCCTTATTTTTCAAGACTTCTTCAATTCGCCCTGGCAGCTGTATTTCAGCTTCTGACTGCTGACAACCCATTTAATAATTGATGGAAGATTATCACAAGGTGAGATAGAAAACCTCATCCTCAGGTCTGGGTGGGCATACAGACCCCAGGCGTTGATGCAGCAAAAAGGAGATACATGGGCAGTGAGGCACATTCAGGAATCTCACAACCAGCAGGACAGAAGAAGTGGAACCCAGCAGAGATGGAAGCAAGCTAGAGTATAGTATGAAACAGTAAGGTGAAGCAGACCAAACACAGAAGTCTAGAGTCTCAATCACAAGACACAGGTGCGTGTATTACATAGATCTAGGGAGATGATGTAATTTATCCACACTGGGCAACTTGCAAAACCCAAAGCGGAACACAACAAAAGGCAGCAGACCCAGTGGAAGGAAGCAGAGCTCGGGATACCCTACGCATGTGTCTTCCTAGCCATGGACCCAAAATGTCAATGTTTTGTTTACTAAGCCACCCAGTTATGACTTCTTTCTTGTGACATGGTCTCTAACAAGTTGCAAAAAGCATTGTTCATCACCCAATTGCTCATGGATTGTTAAGAGAAGTTGCTCTTGGAGGATGTTTAGACACCAGTCATTATTCATGAGCTTGTATTTAGGCAAAATTCAGAGTGGGCCCACTCTTTTGGATTAAAAGCAACCCCACACATGTGTATTCTCAGGACGCTTAACTCATGGTAGCACTCACTGCTTAACTCAGAGGACAGAAGACTCATGCTGGAGGTCATCTTTTAGTCTCCAGACAATTACTCTTGCAGATTTCCCAAACAGTCTGTAGGGGGCATTATCAGAAAAAGTAAGCCGGTCTTCTGCAGACACTTCCATGTACTTCCTACAAAATTTTCGCTGATGAAAGAAAAAGTAGTCATGATAGTGATGATACGGCTCCCTCAGAGCTCTGATCGCAACATAATTGGGGCTGTCTGGAATTACATGAAGAGACAGAAGGTTTTGTGTGAGCCTACAACTATAGAAGATCTGTGGTTAGCTCTCCAAGATATTTTGAACAATCTCCTTGATGAGGTTCATCAAAAACAGTATGTAAGTGTATCTAGAACAATTGATGTTTTGATGCTGTTTTGAAAGAAAATATATACACTGCTTAAAAAAATAAGGGAACCATTATATAGCACAAAGTAACTCCAAGTCAATCACACTTCTGTGAAATCAACGTGTCCGGTTATGAAGCAACACCGATTGTGAATCAATTTCTCCTGCTGTTGTGCAAATGGAACAGAAAATAGGTAGAAATGATAGGCAATTACCAAGACATCCCCTATAAAGGAGTGGTTCTGCAGGTGGTGACCACAGACCATTTTTCTGTTTTCATTCATTTTGGCTGTTGTTTTGGTCACTTTTGCATTTTGTCATTGCTCTCACCCCTAGAGGTACAGTAGCATGAGGCGGAGTCTATAACCCACATAAGTTGCTCAGGTAGTGCAGCTTATCGAGGATGGCACATCACTGCAAGCTGTGGCAAGAAGGGTAACTGTGTCTGTCAGCACATCTTTCAGAGCGTTGAGCAGATACCAGGAGACAGGCAAGGAGTTATGGTGGGGGCCATAGGAAGGCAACAACCCAGCAGCAGGATTACTACATCCTCCTTTGTGCAAGAAAGAACAGCAGGGGCACTGCCAGAGCTCTGCAAAATGACTTCCAGCAGGCCAGTAACATCCATTGGTCTGCTCAAACTGTCAGGAACAGACTCCATGAGAGTGGTATGAGGGCCCGACGTCTACAAGTGGGTGTTGGGCTTACAGCCCAATACCGTGCAGGGCGATTGGCATTTCCAGAGACCACTAAGTTTGGCAGATTTGACATTGGTGCCCTATGCCCTTCACGGATGAGAGCAGGTTCACACTGAGCATGTGACAGATTCTAGAGAGGCCATGGAAAACGTTCTTCTGCCTGCAATATCCTCCAGCATGACTGGATTGGCACTGGGTCAGTAATGGTGTGGGGAGGCATTTCTTTGGAGGGCCACAAAGGCCTCCATATGCTATCCAGAGGTGCACTGACTGCCATTAGGTACCGGGATGAAATCCTCAGACCATTGTAAGTCCATATGTAGGTGCAGTGGCTGGCTTCCTTCTGATGCATAACAATGCCAGACTTCATGTGGCTGAAGTGTCAGCAGTTCCTGCATGATGAAGGCATTGATGCTATGGACTGGCCCGCCCGTTCCCCAGACCTGATTCCAATCGAGCACATCTGGGACATCATGTCTCGTTCCACCCACCAACACCGCGCCGCACCACAGACTGTCCAGGAGTTGACTTGGCTATAATCCAGATCTGGGAGGAGATCCCTCGGGAGAACATCCGCCGCCTCATCAGGAGCATGACCAGGCATTGTAGGGAGGTCATACAGGCACGTGGAGGGCAGACACAATACTGAGCATCATTTCCTTGTCTTGAGGCATTTCCATTGAAGTTGAATCAGCCTGTAATTTGATTTTCCACTTTGATTTTGAGCATCATTCCAAATCCAGACCTCCATGGGATATTAATTGTTATTTATCATTTTTATGTTTTATTGTTATCAACACATTCCACTATGTAATGAATAAAGATTTGCAACCGGAATATTTCATTCAGTGATATCTAGGATGTGGTATTTTAGACTTCCCTTTATTTTTTGAGCAGTGTATATAAATATATACATTTGTAACTCTCAAATGTATATTTGAGAAAGGTTGTAGATTTTTTTTTTTTTTATAATCCATGAAGTTTCCCTGGACTTGATATATACTCTTTAAGCCCAGATGTTTTTGGTTTTCTTTAGTTACCAGCTTCAATATACATTATAACTGACCTGGAAATATGATTCTCCAGCTCTGTACGATTATACAGATACCAGACATGTAACCCCACAGAAAAAGAACAAAGGAGTTAAATGGCTAAAAATGGCTTTGTTCTTTTACTGTGTGGCTATATCAATTATGGAGTGGCTGATGGGTCTTTATCAGTATTTGGCCACGTTCACACATTCAGTATTTTATAAATATTTTACATCAGTATTTGTAAGCCAAAACCAGGAGAGGAGTGGGTGATAAATACAGAAGTGGTGCATATGTTTCTATTATACTTTTCCTCTGATTGTTCCTCTCCTGGTTTTGGCTTACAAATACTGATGTAAAATACTGACCAAATACTGAACGTCTGAACATGGCCTTATACTGATTTATATACGGCCTCTTAATTAACTATCAATATGCTCTCGTTGAATCTTTTGTCATTCAGATACCAAACATGTACTGCTATGTTTGTTTTTACTTAAGTGGTGAATAAAAATCAGAAATTTGTAAAAAAAGAAATTTAAAAAAAAAAAAAATTTTGCTTTTGTTGATATTTTCCAAGACCCGTAAAGTTTTCAGTTTTCTGGACATGGGGTTGTGCGAAGGTTTTTGTTTTACTCCCTTAACTGACGTTTTCACTGATACCATATTGGGATTGATGCAATCTTTCAATCGCCTCTTATTGCATTTTATTGCAAGGTAACGGTAAATCTGGTGCTTCAATTATGCCGTTTACCAATCTTATTAATTTATTTTATATTTTGATAGATCAGACTTTTACAAACGCAGCGATACAAAATGTGTATTGTTGTTTTTTTTGTTTTACATTTAATGGGGGAAAGTAAGAGTGATTTGAACTTTTATGTTTTCTATTTTTTCATATTTTTGAAAACATTTTTAATACTTTTTACTGTATTTAAAAGTCCCCTTAGGGGACTTGAAGCTGCGATCATCTGATTGCTTATGCTATACACAGCAGTGCATCAGTACTGCTATGTATAGAGAAAATCACAATGTCTTATGAATGCCAGCTAAACAATGGCTTTGAGAGTAGTATCAAAATGACAGGGACGGGGGTCTTCCGCAAACCCTTGGCTGTCCTGACAACCCATCAGCGCCTTCAATCATGTCACATGTGTGCCGATTAGTGCACGGAATGACGCGTCCCCCTGCCTGTGAGTGTTAAATGCCTCTGACAGCTATTGGGACTGGAATTTAACAGGCTAGCTCCGCTCCACTCACGGCTGTTAGAGGCACATGATTCCTGATTAAATTCGTCATCTGCCAGGAAGGTGCAGGCTCGCAAGATGAGACACGGAATATGACAATAACTGTATGCCATTTGTAGTGAAGGGGTTAGTCGGGTGAACATGGGATTGGGCAACAATCTAAGGAGGCCAAACATATTAGATGGGTGTCAGCCAAACAATGCTTCAATTAATCATTCGGCCAACAGTCATTTCAGCTGACACTCCTATATACAGGACCGCTCTCCTGTGTTCTCTGTGAGAGCCACCGACCAACGTGTCTCAGGGAGAACAATGTGATTGGCAATCTGAAATCTGACATATACCACCAAGTTGTCTGGTGCCCCCATACATGTCAATAATATCATCAAGTTTAGCCAATATAACTCATCTAGAGCCCCGAAACACATTAGATTAATTTCGCCCAAACCCGCTGATATTGACGAGACCGTCCTACACTCTAAGGTTTATGGGGGCTCTGGACAACGGATCATCAGTGGAGATGTCAAATGGGCATGTTTGATTTTGGGTTTTCGATTGCTTTATTCTTCCAGAGATGTCTGTTGATGACTTTCTCATAGAGAATACAGGACCCAAGCAATTGTTTCCGAACAGTTGTCCGAAGCATTGTTTGGTCGACTGCCATCTAATGCGTATGACCAGTGTAAAGGGATAGTCCCATCTCCCACATCCTATCCCAATATGTAGCAGGTGTAATAATAATATTAGCAAATACCTTCAATTAGAAATGTAGCATAGTTCTCGATTCGCTGTGTTGCTTATCCCGTGTGCAGGGCATTGCAGTACCTTCGATATCCATGGTTACGACCACTCATATAATGAAAGCTAGTTGTTAGTGGTCATAACCATGGATACCTATGCTACCGCAATGCCCTGCACATGGGGTAAATGGCAAAGCAAATCAGAAGAACTACACTATATTTCTATTTAGAGGTACAGTATTTGCTAATATTATTATCATTACACCTACTACATATTGGGATAGGATCTTGGTGCTAGGAATACCCATTTAACCCAGATGACGGCCATCCACAAATCCAGAAGGTGAAGCTAATTTGACTTCTGAAGTGTCAAAATATGCCCCTGCTCACACTCGTCTTTTTCTCTTTGGAAGTCCTTGTCAGTTTCTTTATATTCAAAATATGTGTAGATTGTAAACTGTTCAGTGTTGGTGAACCTACACA
Organism: Ranitomeya imitator; assembly: GCF_032444005.1. NCBI lineage: Eukaryota > Metazoa > Chordata > Amphibia > Anura > Dendrobatidae > Ranitomeya > Ranitomeya imitator. The sequence continues at coordinate 111,431,088 of NC_091283.1, read as the reverse complement.
ACACCCCTACAGAATGTCCCTTCTGGGGTGTTTCTATGGACTAGGTGCATCGTGTGCGCTATCACAGGTAGTATAAAATGAATACAAATAATTATAATATTACAATGTTACATTTTATTTGTATGGTACAGATGCCATTTTGCAGAGTACATTCTTGACAACCTGAAACTAAAATTGGAGCTGTGCTGTATAATAATTACATTTTTGATAATGGATATCAGAATATTTGGAAATCGGTCAGCACTGGATATCTTATTACTTCTCTGTGTTGTGTATTCATATATGTAATTGCATATAATACATGACATACTGTGAGGTTAATTATTGTATATGTGAAATATATTGTGCTGGCTAGGCAAAATGCTGCAAGTAAAATGATGCATTTTCTTCCTAGATAGTGAGCATTTTTATTATTATTGTTTGGCTCCAGAAATAAGATCCATTTCCTTGCTGCCAGCCTTCTGCATGAGCACAAGATTTTATTATTGGCTAAATATGTACTTAGAGATGCTGCCTTCTGAGAAAACTCTTAGCTCTTTCTACTGCGGTATCTGAACTATAATATTACATGTAAGCCCATGTTATTTGTAGTGTTTGCAACAGATTACCATAAAGCATAATGCAAATTGTGGACCAATTGGGATGGTAAGCAATATCGATGCACGTGAAGTTTGTCAGTGCTACTTTCCAGTTCCTGACCTTGAAAGCCATAAGGGGATTTGAGGGAATAAATTGTACAGTGAATACTAATGCAATGCGCTATAGATCTATTATATTACATTGTGCTTCCACTAAGTGTTCTGCAAGGAGTTCATGTTGTTGTGGTCAGGATCGGAGCGAGAACATCCAGTGCCCAAAATATCCAAGATCTGATTAATAGCCTCATTAGTGGCGCCAAAAAGTTCGGTAAGTAAATGTGAACTTAGAGGAAAGTGAATGATACATAAGTAAGACCAATTCTGTATCAGTAATCTCAGCATTTACATAGGACAGTGCAGTTAGCACTATTTAATACGCAGCTGCAACCAAAATTATTCATAGCAAATAGCAAACTAGGTTTATTAGTAATATATATATATATATATATATATATATATATATATATATATATGAAAAACAACTACATAATAGATTGTAAAAAAATTAGAAGTTCAAGGGGATGTCCACTATTTGGACAACCCCTTCTGAATCTTTGTTTTCCACCCGCTGAAATGATAACGCTCTCCGAGCTAATCAGTGCTGACTTCACTCTCCCGAACTTCAGGCAAATCAAGACATCTGGAGGAAGAGTAACCGCAGCTCTCACTTCTTCCAAGTGTCAATTACATCAGTAGGAAAATGAATCCAGCACTGATTGGCTGCAGAGATTGCGTGACATTGTCATGTCATGTAAGCCCTGGGAGAGCCAGTGCCGATACCACTGAAATGGCGCTGGAGATGAGTATAAGTGTCATTATTTTACTGAGGGAAACATAAGTATTCAAATGGGGTCGTCCAAGTAGTAGACAACCACTTAAACGCAAATATATAAAAGCAAGAGGAAACAATTTAAGCTGACCTCCAATATACCTGTTGTGTTAGACTATATTCACAACAAGACAACAAGTATTGTTTTTACCAGTTTTTGGAGCAGAAACTGATCGGCAACTCTCCAAATCCTTCTCAAAAATTCAAAGTTCCTCATAAAACTTGGAGTTTACGCTCAGCAATAGCTCAAATAACTCAGCAAGAAAACCCAGTATTCACATACCCGTAAATAAGTTTTTGGCATCTTTAATATTGATAGTTTATTTGAAGAAAAGGGTATTCATATTTGAGTCATCAGACTTTGATTTAAGGCATTCATCTCATCAGCTGTTTGAAGAGCAGATGGCAGCACGGTGGCGCAGTGGATAGCACTACAGCCTTGCAGCGAAGGAGTCCTGGGTTCTAATCCCACCAAAGACAACATCTGCAAAGAGTTTCTATGTTCTCCCCGTGTTTGCGTGGGTTTCCTCCAGGTTCTCCGGTTTCCTCCCAAATTCCAAAGACATACTGATAGGGAATTTAGATTGTGAGCCCCATCGGGGACAGCGATGATGATGTGTGCAAAAATGTAAAGCGCTGCGGAATATGTTAGCGCTATATAAACATAAAGATTATTATAAGAGGACCAACGTGTGCCTAGTATCATCGCATACTTCAGCTTCTTCCCATGTATGTAAATGGGACTGATCTGTAATTCTATGTAACGTCGCTTCTAATAGTATGTGCTTGTGCCTGGTAAGCAATAAAGTGGATGCGGCATTTACCAGACAGCCACGACTTCTTGTTTCAGATAATGCCAAGTCAGACTCAACACATTAATATTAATAGTCTACACTAAGATAGGGACATAACCTCTCAGATCTCCACAAGGTCACTCAAAATCAGGAGTAACCTCCATTTATAGCAGCCACAAAAAGTACTCAATTAAAAACTACAATGAACAACCTACTAATTGCTATCTGTAAGGGCACTGATTTATGAAAACAACCCCTCTCCAAGTGGCCACTGGGCATGTACTCTGTAGAGTTGCTTTGTACAAGCGATTCCTGTATGAGCAGACTCCAACCATCAGTTCATTTTTTTAATGGATTGGTCATGGGTTGTTATTGACATTTGGTAGGAATTTCATGTCAATAGCCCCTTTAGAAAAATATTTACTTGGAAAATTAGTGACGTATTCAATACTTATTTCAACCGCTGTTTATACAATGCTCAGTAAAAATAAGTACTCACCCTTTGAAAAGTAACATTTTGTTCAATATCTCACCGAATACGAAAACAGTTTTCAAAATGTTGACAAGATTGAGTTTTATAGAACATGTTTTAACCGATAACATGAAAGCAAGATTAAGAAAATAACTTTACAAAATCTTCAGTTTTATTCAAATTAATTGATACAAAAATGATTACACTGCATACATATTGCAACATCTATCTTTTTCAATTCTTCAAGAACTACGGTACTTCTTTTAGAGCCTGGATGCTGGATGGAGAGTGACGCTCAACTTGTCTGTTCAGAAATCTCTATGGGTGTTCAGATCAGGAGACATTTTTGGCCACCGACTCACTTTCACCCTGTTTTTCTTCAGAAATGCAACAGTGTGTGTTTTGGTTCATTGTGATTTTGGAAAAGTGCACATCTGTTAAGGGCTAAGAGTGATGGTAGCAACTTCTCTTTCAATATAGAGCAGAACATCTGTGAATTCATGATACTATCAAAAAGTGTAGCCCTAGACACCAGCAGTTCTCATTAGCCGCACATAAGGACACTGCCACCACCATGCTTCACTATAGGCACACTGCATTTTTTTAAATTAATGCTTCTAAATGGGGATTTATGAAGAGACAAGTTGAGCATCACTCTCCATCCAGTATCCAAGCTCTAAAAGAGGTCGTTCTTGAAGATTAGAAAAACATAGTTGTTGCAATATGTCGCCAACTTGTTCATTCCATGTCTAGAAGACTTGGTCCTACCCTTAAAAATAATAGAGGTCATGCAAAATACTAAAGGTTTGATATGGGGTATATTCATTTTTGTATCAACAAATTTGAGTAAAACTGAAAATTTTGTACTGAAAGTTATATTAACCTTAGTTTCATGTTATGGGTTAAAAGAATGGTCTATGAAACTCAGTCTTGTCGAAATTTTGGAAATTGTTCTCGTGTTCAGTGAGATATTAAATAAAATCTCACTTTTCAAAAAAGGGGGTACTCATTTAAACTGAACACTGTGTGTATCTATAAATATTATATATATATATATATATATATATATTACTGCGATATAGATTATACTGTACTTATAAAATGAAGGTACTTAGTACACAAATTGGCCAATTCATGACAGCCTACCAGTCACAATAAGGCATACCGTTTTATATATATTACAGTTGTGCTCATAAGTTGACATACACCGGCAGAATTTTTGCTTTCTTGGCCTTTTTTCAGAGAATATGAATGAAACACTAAAACTTTTTCTCCACTCACGGTTAGTGGTTGGGTGAAGCCATTGCTGTGTTTTCTCTTTTTAAATCATAGGAGACAGGCTGGTATGCTGGGCCAATGCTAGGGGGAAGGGGGGAAAGCTGGACAATTTCTCATGGCCTCCACTCTCTTAGAGGCTTCCAGCGTTGCTATCCTGAGGTTACTACTGCTTAAGAACCTTTGGTGGCATCACGCAGGGCTGCCACTAGGAATTTCAGGGCCCCATACTGGCAAAATTTTCAGGGCCCCCTTAAGACTCCGCCCAGGCTCCACCCCAGCCCCGCCTCCACCCCTCGAACTGTCCACAGCCCCACCGCTGTCTCTTGGCAAAACTCCACTTCTCACAAATCACACATTAACAGTTCCTATAACCAGATCAAACACATAGCCAGCAGCTTTTGTTTTGGCCAAAAGTTTTTTTTTAAACTGAGATGACAACAAGGTAGACTCTTTTGGCCGGGCCCTACTCTACTCTAACCTGTTAAACATTTGTTAAAATATGCAATACAATTTAGATGTATTTTTATTTATTTTTCAATTGGACAAATACCACAACACCATGACCAGACACCATATTATCACCACATAGTGACCTATAATACTATCTACAAGGAACAAATACCGCCACACCATGTGCAGACCACATATTACCACCACAGTGACTGAACAATACCACATACAAGGGACAAATACCACCTCAGCATGTCCAGACCACATATTACCATCACATGGTGACCAACTACATACAAGGAACAAATACCAACACAACAAGAACAGACCACATATTACCACCACACAGTGACCGAATAATAGCACATACAAGGAACAAATACCGCTACACCATGGCCAGACAACATATTACCACCACATTGTGACTGAATAGTACAATACTGATCATTAATTTAAAAAAAATACTATCACCATAAGTGCCATTATACACAGGAGATCTGTACTTAGTATGCAGTGTGTGTACAGGTAATACAGTGGTCACCGATGCCATTATACACAGGAGCTCTTTATATAGTGTCAGTGTACAGGTAATATAGGGATCACCAATGACATTATACACAGGAGCTCTGTATATAGGGTACAGTGTACATGTAATACAGCGATCACTAGTGACATTATACACAGGAGCTCTGTATATAGTGTATAGTGTACAGATAATATAGTGATCACCAGTGACATTATACACAGGAGCTCTGTATACAGTATACAGTGTATGGTGTCAGTGTACAGGTAACATACTCACCAGTGACGTCTCTAGCTAAAGTCCTTCATCTTTGCGTTTCTTTTTAATCCAGCACAGACCGCTATCACTTCTTTCTGCCAGGACTCGTCTCTGCATAAAATAACACAGTTATCTAGAGCACCGCTTCCAGAGCACATTCCCCATTTTTTCCCTTTCTTCTACACTACACATCTGACTACAGATGTTCACCCACCATTAATATATAATAATTGGTTATTATGCAACCCACCATTCCAAATATAAATTATAATCCACCACTGTGCCCCCACTATCTGTATATAGCCACTTTCCCCATTTAATACATATAAATTAATTAGCACCTGTATTCGTTCTCCCAATTTATTACCAGTCACTTTATCCTCAACGACCCCCACTATTTACCTCCCGCTCTAACCCTTACCCCAATTCATTATAGTTACATGACCCTTCTGCCTCAATTCATTGCCATGTCTTCTCTCTCTCCCACCCTCTATTCATTATCAATTGCTCTTTCCCAACCTCAAAATTCATTATTTGCTCTCCCCACCTTCAATACACCATTTGCTCTTCCCACCCCCACCTTCAATTCAATTGCTGTCCACGTCCCTCACACTCACTTCATGTGCAGTCCCCATCACCCCCACTTCATCATTTAGTCCCCTATCATCATTTAGTCCCCTATCCCCCGTCACTTCATCTGCAGTCCCCCTTACTTCATCATTTGCAGCCCCCTATCATTTCATCATGTGCAGCACCCCTTCAAACACATTTCATCATCTGCAGTCCCTATCACTCCCACATCATTTCCTGTCCCCATCACCCCCACATCATCATTTGCAGTCCCCATCACCCCCACATCATTTGCAGTCCCCATCACCCCCACATCATTTGCAGTCCCCATCACCCCCACATCATTTGCAGTCCCATCACCCCCACATCATCATTTGCAGTCCACCCACATCATTTGCAGTCCCCATCACCCCCACATCATCATTTGCAGTCCCCATCACCCCCACATCATTTGCAGTCCCCATCACTCCCACATCATTTGCAGTTCCCATCACCCCCACATCATCATTTGCAGTCCCCTATCCCCCCTTCACTTCATCTGCAGTCCCCTATCATTTCATCATGTGCAGTACTCCCTAAAACACACTCCCATCTGCAGTCTCACTCCCACCTCACCTATTTAAAAAAACAAAAATGTTTTTTATACTTACCTCAGTCGTTCCCAGGGCGTCTAGTGTGTTCAGCAGTGAAGCAGCAGCTAGAATGTATGAGAGGACCTGACAGGAGCCCATACATTCTAGCACATTCACTACTGAGACGGCTAGAATGTATGGGCTGTAGTCAGGACCTGCAGGGAGCCCATACATTCTAGCTACAGCCAGCAGGAGCTGCGCAGCTGACTAGGTAAGACGGCCGTGCAGAGCTCCAAGAAGGCTCCCGGGCCCCAGCGCCGACGTGTGCGCCGCAGTGCAGTATTTTAGTGCATGATGGGGCCCGATCAGTAGAAGCACAAGAGTGGGGCCCCGGATCTGCGGGCCCCTCTGTGTACTGCTGCTGACCGGGCCCCATACAGCAGTAACGGCTGTAATGCCCTGATGGCGGCCCTGGCATCACGTCACCAATGGTCTCTCAACTGCAAGAGTCTAGAGCTGAAGAGAGGACAGGCGGGAATGTATGTGCAGTGTGTGTGCTGGAAACAAAGCTGTTTACTAATATTTTTGGAAAAGTCCCAACAATTTTTTCCGGACCGTTTTTGGGGTTGTGTGTGAAATTCTGTCCAATTTGCCTTTCTTTCTCTGTTTTTTTTTTTTGCGTTGTTCCAATACACACAAAGGAAATAAACGTGTATAACAAACCATGTGTAACTGTAATACTTTTCTAGGAGAATTTCAGGGGTGCCAGCACTTTCGGACATGACTGTATGTGTATATATACATACTCACCAGCCAATCCTTCGTCACACTTTTATTCAGGCATATATTTTTTATCTTTTGGCCATGTTGGAGTGGTTTTCAGAAAATAAAAGTAATGGATGACCCTTTTAAGAATAAATAAAGTGACTTTCGTGCTACAACGACTGCATTGATGCTACGTTATCAATCTGATTTTAACACAATTTATTTATTCATGATTTTGAGGCATCACCGTAATAAAATTACAATTGTCAACAGCTCAGCAATAACAAAAAGACAGACCGTCTCGCCGCTACTGCATCTGACGAAAACTGTCATCCGTGTCAATTAATTTTCTATGAATATTGAGAGAATGACAATATTAAAATCTGGAGGCAGATAGTTTCGGAGCATTTCTTAAGAACGCTGACTCAGTCGCTGCATTTACAATGAATGCGCTCTCTAAAGTTGTCGCAGATTTGTAAAATCGGAATTATATTCACTTCTCCAATTAACATTTTGTTGTCTCATCTCCTTGTTTATTGAGCCTTGCAATAAAAATCTAACACTTTTACAATGCCTGGCTCTGTCTTTCGACATTCATGTTCCTTGTAAAACTTGCTAGTATAATTGTGAGTTTATGCCATAGTATGGACGTTTAGGGTTAGAATGGCTAATGGCGGGTTACGATGACATTAAAATCACATTAGGTTTCATTTAAAGGGAAATGCTGCAACATAAAGAAAAGCTTCATTAATAAACTATAAAGCGTTTAGCGATTCCCATGTTGGGTGAACTTTAGTCGTTTTAACTCTTAGCAAAGTAAGATCAGTCAGTGAGAAAGTGGCACTTTCCTTATTACCTAATCTACAGGGCTATAGCAGGAAAATAGCAGAGATGTCACAGAAAACCTACCAGAAAAAGATACAGCCTTACCAACACCAGGTCAGATTACCAATGCAGCAGACCCCCATGATAAAGACAGGGGGCAGCACAGGGGCAAAATACTGATGGAAACGGCCACTCACAAACCTACTAACTCATGCAGGGGGTTGCTGCCTAGTAAGAATGCACACAAATGAGGCTTGTATAGGACGCCAGTCACACAGGTACGTGTGATGCAGTATCTGGCTTACAGCCTATTAGTGACGCCCATACTATTAGATTAGACAAGCCACCCAGCACTATATGAGTGCACCCCGCAGGGACAGGCACCCCAGTACACCCAACCAACACTAAAGGGCCTGGCTGCATCCTGAAAAAATGGAAAATTGTGCAATAAAAAATACACTAAAGGGCCAGGCTGCATCCTGCGAATCGAATCTCAAAATGTTCAAATTTGGGTGAAAAAGCAAGTTTCAGGAAATTCGACTCAAACTGGATCCTCCGCAGATTAATCCGCTCATCTATAAAGTTCAGTCTTACCGGTCAATACATTTTTCCCAGGGTGTTTTCTAGCTCTAGTGAAAGTAAAACAATGATTTTATATAATCTAAACAGAAGTCATAATTCTAAGATACCGTATATATTTTATCTTACAGCAAATATGCCTTAGATATGAAAAAAGTTTGTAAATTGTAGTGTATTGCAGTCACTTAAGGTAAAAAAAAAATTATTTCAATGTTGCTACAAGAAGATAGATAAGAGAAAGATCTTTAGAAATCACACCACTATATGACAGGCAAAAAAAGAGTTTTAATATGACAAATTTTCACATAATACTCAAGTACAAAGTAATGTAAAAGGGAACCTGTCAGCAGGATTGTGCACAGTAACCTACAGTGTCAGGTCGGCGTTGTTATACTGAATACAATGATACCTTGGGGCCCCCCTACAGCGTAAGGGCTGCTAATGAGGACCATAGACAACATTGGAAGGCCATCATACAGTGTGCAGGCAAATAAAGGGGGGGCATCAACAGCACGGGACTACTAAGGGCTCAATCATAGTGATGAGCGAATATACTCGTTGGTCGGGTTTTCCCGAGCACGCTCAGGTGACCTCTGAGTATTTGTTAGTGTTCGGAGATTTAGTTTTCATCCCAGCAGCTGAATGATTTACAGCTACTAGCTTGCTTGATTACATGTGGGGATTCCCTAGCAACCAGGCAACCCCCACATGCACTCAGGTTGGGAAGTAGCTGTAAATCATTCCGCTGCAGTAATGAAAACTAAATCTCCGAACACTAACAAATACTCGGAGGTCACCCGAGCGTGCTTGGGAAAACCCGAGCAACGAGTACACTCACTCATCACTACTCAATCAAACAGTGTTGGGGCTAATAAGGGAGGCCATCAACAGCATGAGGTCTATTATGTGGGTCTATCATGTAGCATGGGGGCTGCTAAAATGGTCATTATACAATGTGGTGGATGCTAAGTTGGGCCATCAACATTGTAGCGTCTATTAATGTGTTCAACATACAGAGTGGGGGCTCGAAAGGGGACCATCATACAGAGTGGGAGCTACTAAGGGTCGCCATCATATAGAGTGAGGGCCATCAAAAAGCATGAGGCCGATTAAGGAGGGCGATCATACAGAGTGGGGGCTGCTGAGGAGGGGCAATCATACAGTGCGGTGGCTACTAGGGGAGCTATCATACGGAGTGGGGGCCATAATAAAGCATGGTACTTCTAAGGAGTCCATCATACAGCATGGGGGCTACTAATGGGCCATCACTCAGGGTGGGAGCTAGTAAGGTACCATACAAAGTGGGGACAACAAGGATGGCATTGTACATAATGAGGGCCACTAGGGGGGCCATAATACAGTGTTGGGGCTACTGCAAGGGACATTATACAGTGTGCGGACTACTGTGAGGGGCATTATACTTTGTATAGGGAAGCAGGGTGACTCGCGGGACATTACAGGGTGGCTCATGGGACATTATTACTGTATGTGGGGGAACTCAGGGGACATTATAACTTTACAGGGGGGATCCAGGGGGCATTATTAAATATTCATTGGGAGCTTATTGTTACAGGGGCACTCAGGGTATTGTGACTATCAAAGGGGTACAAGGAGGATTATTACTTTTAGGGGCAAAATGTGGGCACTGTTTTCTAGGGCACTTTCACAGGGCATTAATACTTTCAAGGAGGCAATTTTACCATCTAGAGGGCGCAAAGGAGGCCATTTTTTTCAGGGGCTCAGTCGTGAACATTACTTTGTGGGGCACTGAAAGGAGCACTGTTTTCATGCCACCCAGCAGGTGCAGTAACAGGGACATATACAGCATCAGCATCTCAGCATTGGAGCTTCAGTAGTATAGCCTTACAGTTTAGTATCTAATTTTTCCAGATACATTGCAATTCTGTAACACAGGAAACTAAATGATCTTATAAATGATTAATAGTTGCTGCAGTAAAAAAAAGATTGTACACAGATGAGAAAAAAATAATCCCACTTTTTTGGGATGAAACTCTGATTTTTTTTTTTTTATATGATGGTGTGACCCAATTCTTACAATTAGAATTGTAGCGTGATAATTGGAGGTGATGAAATCACCAACCAATCAAATTACAGATTTTTTTTAAAAAAAGTAACAAAAATAGATGATAATTGGAAGCTGATTGGTTAACATGACTGTTGATAAATCTATCCCGGTGTTTGTGAATATTTGTCACATTTTAGTGCATCTATAGGGCTGTCAGCCCATTAGCACAGTTCTATTCTATGTCATGCCACCTTTATGTGTAAATGCATTGCCTGACACTAAATATAACTGTTTATTGGCATTGTTACTCTTGTATCTCCATCCTGAATACATACTCTATACATTCTGAATCATTGCTTTGTGTGTAAGTACAGCACATTCGCAGACAGGTTGCCTCCTGTCCTTTCTCCTGATGGTGTTTTTGCGCATTGCGTGACTTTGTATGTGGCTAATATTCTGGACAAGCTGTTTGTTTCTGGAGTTTGATAAATGTGACAGCTATATGACCTACCTTGGTTTATTGGCAGAAAAAGAAGAAAATGACAGGAAGAGACTCAGAAAAACACACATCTTGTTATCATGCTCGAGTGGAAAATGTTCACTCTTTTCCACTTGCTCAAGTTAATTGCTCCTATAATTATACTCTTATGCAAATCTCGGAAACTTGGAGCAGCTATCATACATTCTGCTTCTTAAGACGCAGTGTACCTATCCGAGTCTGTCTCAATATCACAAAGTAAAGAGGCTATTAAAATCTAAAAATAAACAAGTTTATTTACTCCGGCTTTTATTAAGGTTTACCTATCACTGCAGTCATGGCTGATATCAGGTGTTATTCTAATATACTTCATTGGTTCTTTGAAGATAAAGCATGTTGTGAACAAGCAGCGGCAAAGTGGGGGCTCCGCCACCTGAGATCCTGCAGCTGCAGAGCTCTTACTCACTGTGCCAGGAGCTGCAGATTAGACTACAATTCCCTAAGGCTGCCGTCACACTAGCAGTATTTGGTCAGTATTTTACATCAGTATTTGTAAGCCAAAACCAGGAGTGGAACAATTAGAGGAAAAGTATAATAGAAACATATGCACCACTTCTGTATTTATCACCCACTCCTGGTTTTGGCTTACAAATACTGATGTAAAATACTGACCAAATACTGATAGTGTGACCGCAGCCTAAAAGAGAAACAGCATTGTCTAAAAACTGTTATTAAAGGGGTTTATAATGATACATACTAATTATATTTTCTACAATATGTAAACAATATCAGATCAGTAGGGGTCCGACACTTCCGCCAATCATCAGGCCTCACATCACAGCTTCGTACACTGTGTAGTGGCCATTCTTGGGTACCAATGACTAAGAGCTGAGCTGCAGTACTCAGGAATGGCCACGGTGTACATAAGTTTGGTGCTCAGACTTTATACATTACTAACAGCTGACCTGTGGGGGCGTGTACATTACTAACAGCTGACCTGTGGGGGCGTGTACATTACTAACAGCTGACCTGTGGGGGCGTGTACATTACTAACAGCTGACCTGTGGGGCGTGTACATTACTAACAGCTGACCTGTGGGGGCGTGTACATTACTAACAGCTGACCTGTGGGGCGTGTACATTACTAACAGCTGACCTGTGGGGGCGTGTACATTACTAACAGCTGATCTGTGGGGGCGTGTACATTACTAACAGCTGACCTGTGGGGGCGTGTACATTACTAACAGCTGACCTGTGGGGCGTGTACATTACTAACAGCTGACCTGTGGGGGCGTGTACATTACTAACAGCTGACCTGTGGGGGCGTATACATTACTAACAGCTGACCTGTGGGGGCGTGTACATTACTAACAGCTGATCTGTGGGGGCGTGTACATTACTAACAGCTGACCTGTGGGGCGTGTACATTACTAACAGCTGACCTGTGGGGGCGTGTACATTACTAACAGCTGACCTGTGGGGGCGTGTACATTACTAACAGCTGACCTGTGGGGTGTGTACATTACTAACAGCTGATCTGTAGGGCGTGTACATTACTAACAGCTGATCTGTGGGGGCGTGTACATTACTAACAGCTGACCTGTGGGGGCGTGTACATTACTAACAGCTGACCTGTGAGGGCGTGTACATTACTAACAGCTGACCTGTAGGGGCATGTACATTACCAACAGCTGATCTGTGGGGCGTGTACATTACTAACAGCTGATCTGTGGGGGCGTGTACATTACTAACAGCTGACCTGTGGGAGCATGTACATTACTAACAGCTGACCTGTGGGGGCGTGTACATTACTAACAGCTGACCTGTGGGGCGTGTACATTACTAACAGCTGACCTGTGGGGCGTGTACATTACTAACAGCTGATCTGTGGGGGCGTGTACATTACTAACAGCTGATCTGTGGGGGCGTATACATTACTAACAGCTGACCTGTGGGGCGTGTACATTACTAACAGCTGACCTGTGGGGGCGTGTACATTACTAACAGCTGATCTGTGGGGGCGTGTACATTACCAACAGCTGATCTGTGGGGGCGTGTACATTACCAACAGCTGATCTGTGGGGGCGTGTACATTACTAACAGCTGACCTGTGGGGTGTGTACATTACTAACAGCTGATCTGTAGGGCGTGTACATTACTAACAGCTGATCTGTGGGGGCGTGTACATTACTAACAGCTGACCTGTGGGGGCGTGTACATTACTAACAGCTGACCTGTGAGGGCGTGTACATTACTAACAGCTGACCTGTAGGGGCATGTACATTACCAACAGCTGATCTGTGGGGCGTGTACATTACTAACAGCTGATCTGTGGGGGCGTGTACATTACTAACAGCTGACCTGTGGGAGCATGTACATTACTAACAGCTGACCTGTGGGGGCGTGTACATTACTAACAGCTGACCTGTGGGGCGTGTACATTACTAACAGCTGACCTGTGGGGCGTGTACATTACTAACAGCTGATCTGTGGGGGCGTGTACATTACTAACAGCTGATCTGTGGGGGCGTATACATTACTAACAGCTGACCTGTGGGGCGTGTACATTACTAACAGCTGACCTGTGGGGGCGTGTACATTACTAACAGCTGATCTGTGGGGGCGTGTACATTACCAACAGCTGATCTGTGGGGGCGTGTACATTACCAACAGCTGATCTGTGGGGGCGTGTACATTACTAACAGCTGACCTGTGGGGGCGTGTACATTACCAACAGCTGACCTGTGGGGGCGTGTACATTACCAACAGCTGATCTGTGGGGGCGTGTACATTACTAACAGCTGACCTGTGGGGGCGTGTACATTACTAACAGCTGACTTGTGGGGGCGTGTACATTACTAACAGCTGACCTGTAGGGGCGTGTACATTACTAACAGCTGACCTGTGGGGGCGTGTACATTACTAACAGCTGACCTGTGGGGGCGTGTACATTACCAACAGCTGATCTGTGGGGGCGTGTACATTACTAACAGCTGACCTGTGGGGGGCATGTACATTACTAACAGCTGACCTGTGGGGGCGTGTTCATTACTAACAGCTGATCTGTGGGGGCGTGTACATTACTAAAAGCTGACCTGTGAGGGTGTGTACATTACTAACAGCTGGTCTGTGGGGGCATGTACATTACCAACAGTTGATCTGTGGGGGCGTGTACATTACTAGCAGCTGACCTGTGGGGGTGTGTACATTACCAACAGCTGATCTGTGGGGGCGTGTACATTACTAACAGCTGGTCTGTGGGGGCGTGTACATTACCAACAGTTGATCTGTAGGGGCGTGTACATTACTAACAGCTGACCTGTGGGGGCGTGTACATTACTAACAGCTGACCTGTGGGGGCGTGTACATTACTAACAGCTGACCTGTGAGGGCGTGTACATTACTAACAGCTGACCTGTAAGGGCGTGTACATTACTAACAGCTGACCTGTAGGGGCGTGTACATTACTAACAGCTGATCTGTGGGGGCGTGTACATTACTAACAGCTGATCTGTGGGGGTGTGTACATTACCAACAGCTGATCTGTGGGGGCGTGTACATTACTAACAGCTGGTCTGTGGGGGCGTATGCATTACTAACAGCTGACCTGTGGGGGCGTGTACATTACCAACAGCTGATCTGTGGGGGCGTGTACATTACCCACAGCTGATCTGTGGGGGCGAGTACATTACTAACAGCTGACCTGTGAGGGCGTGTACATTACTAACAGCTGGTCTGTGGGGGCGTATACATTACTAACAGCTGACCTGTGGGGGCATGTACATTACCAACAGCTGACCTCTGGGGGCGTGTACATTGCTAACAGCTGACCTGTGAGGGCGTGTACATGACTAACAGCTGATCTGTGGGGGCGTGTACATTACTAACAGCTGACCTGTGGGGGCGTGTACATTACTAACAGCTGACCTGTGGGGGCGTGTACATTACTAACAGCTGACCTGTGGGGTGTGTACATTACTAACAGCTGACCTGTGGGGTGTGTACATTACCAACAGTTGATCTGTGGGGGCGTGTACATTACTAACAGCTGACCTGTGGGGGCGTGTACATTACTAACA
This sequence comes from Ranitomeya imitator, assembly GCF_032444005.1. Lineage (NCBI taxonomy): Eukaryota > Metazoa > Chordata > Amphibia > Anura > Dendrobatidae > Ranitomeya > Ranitomeya imitator. Next base: position 111,415,953 of record NC_091283.1, on the reverse strand, counting down.
GCTGACCTGTGGGGGCGTGTACATTACTAACAGCTGACCTGTGGGGGCGTGTACATTACTAACAGCTGACCTGTGGGGTGTGTACATTACCAACAGTTGATCTGTGGGGGCGTGTACATTACTAACAGCTGGTCTGTGGGGGCATGTACATTACCAACAGTTGATATGTGGGGGCGGGTACATTACTAACAGCTGACCTGTGGGGGCGTGTACATTACTAACAGCTGACCTGTGGGGGTGTGTACATTACCAACAGCTGATCTGTGGGGCGTGTACATTACTAATAGCTGACCTGTGGGGGTGTGTACATTACCAACAGCTGATCTGTGGGGGCATGTACATTACTAACAGCTGATCTGTGGGGGCGTGTACATTACTAACAGCTGACCTGTGGGGGCGTGTACATTACTAACAGCTGACCTGTGAGGGCGTGTACATTACTAACAGCTGACCTGTAGGGGCATGTACATTACCAACAGCTGATCTGTGGGGCGTGTACATTACTAACAGCTGATCTGTGGGGGCGTGTACATTACTAACAGCTGACCTGTGGGAGCATGTACATTACTAACAGCTGACCTGTGGGGGCGTGTACATTACTAACAGCTGACCTGTGGGGCGTGTACATTACTAACAGCTGACCTGTGGGGCGTGTACATTACTAACAGCTGATCTGTGGGGGCGTGTACATTACTAACAGCTGATCTGTGGGGGCGTATACATTACTAACAGCTGACCTGTGGGGCGTGTACATTACTAACAGCTGACCTGTGGGGGCGTGTACATTACTAACAGCTGATCTGTGGGGGCGTGTACATTACCAACAGCTGATCTGTGGGGGCGTGTACATTACCAACAGCTGATCTGTGGGGGCGTGTACATTACTAACAGCTGACCTGTGGGGTGTGTACATTACTAACAGCTGATCTGTAGGGCGTGTACATTACTAACAGCTGATCTGTGGGGGCGTGTACATTACTAACAGCTGACCTGTGGGGGCGTGTACATTACTAACAGCTGACCTGTGAGGGCGTGTACATTACTAACAGCTGACCTGTAGGGGCATGTACATTACCAACAGCTGATCTGTGGGGCGTGTACATTACTAACAGCTGATCTGTGGGGGCGTGTACATTACTAACAGCTGACCTGTGGGAGCATGTACATTACTAACAGCTGACCTGTGGGGGCGTGTACATTACTAACAGCTGACCTGTGGGGCGTGTACATTACTAACAGCTGACCTGTGGGGCGTGTACATTACTAACAGCTGATCTGTGGGGGCGTATACATTACTAACAGCTGACCTGTGGGGCGTGTACATTACTAACAGCTGACCTGTGGGGGCGTGTACATTACTAACAGCTGATCTGTGGGGGCGTGTACATTACCAACAGCTGATCTGTGGGGGCGTGTACATTACCAACAGCTGATCTGTGGGGGCGTGTACATTACTAACAGCTGACCTGTGGGGGCGTGTACATTACCAACAGCTGACCTGTGGGGGCGTGTACATTACCAACAGCTGATCTGTGGGGGCGTGTACATTACTAACAGCTGACCTGTGGGGGCGTGTACATTACTAACAGCTGACTTGTGGGGGCGTGTACATTACTAACAGCTGACCTGTAGGGGCGTGTACATTACTAACAGCTGACCTGTGGGGGCGTGTACATTACTAACAGCTGACCTGTGGGGGCGTGTACATTACCAACAGCTGATCTGTGGGGGCGTGTACATTACTAACAGCTGACCTGTGGGGGGCATGTACATTACTAACAGCTGACCTGTGGGGGCGTGTTCATTACTAACAGCTGATCTGTGGGGGCGTGTACATTACTAAAAGCTGACCTGTGAGGGTGTGTACATTACTAACAGCTGGTCTGTGGGGGCATGTACATTACCAACAGTTGATCTGTGGGGGCGTGTACATTACTAGCAGCTGACCTGTGGGGGTGTGTACATTACCAACAGCTGATCTGTGGGGGCGTGTACATTACTAACAGCTGGTCTGTGGGGGCGTGTACATTACCAACAGTTGATCTGTAGGGGCGTGTACATTACTAACAGCTGACCTGTGGGGGCGTGTACATTACTAACAGCTGACCTGTGGGGGCGTGTACATTACTAACAGCTGACCTGTGAGGGCGTGTACATTACTAACAGCTGACCTGTAAGGGCGTGTACATTACTAACAGCTGACCTGTAGGGGCGTGTACATTACTAACAGCTGATCTGTGGGGGCGTGTACATTACTAACAGCTGATCTGTGGGGGTGTGTACATTACCAACAGCTGATCTGTGGGGGCGTGTACATTACTAACAGCTGGTCTGTGGGGGCGTATGCATTACTAACAGCTGACCTGTGGGGGCGTGTACATTACCAACAGCTGATCTGTGGGGGCGTGTACATTACCCACAGCTGATCTGTGGGGGCGAGTACATTACTAACAGCTGACCTGTGAGGGCGTGTACATTACTAACAGCTGGTCTGTGGGGGCGTATACATTACTAACAGCTGACCTGTGGGGGCATGTACATTACCAACAGCTGACCTCTGGGGGCGTGTACATTGCTAACAGCTGACCTGTGAGGGCGTGTACATGACTAACAGCTGATCTGTGGGGGCGTGTACATTACTAACAGCTGACCTGTGGGGGCGTGTACATTACTAACAGCTGACCTGTGGGGGCGTGTACATTACTAACAGCTGACCTGTGGGGTGTGTACATTACTAACAGCTGACCTGTGGGGTGTGTACATTACCAACAGTTGATCTGTGGGGGCGTGTACATTACTAACAGCTGACCTGTGGGGGCGTGTACATTACTAACAGCTGACCTGTGGGGGCGTGTACATTACTAACAGCTGACCTGTGGGGGCGTGTACATTACTAACAGCTGACCTGTGGGGTGTGTACATTACCAACAGTTGATCTGTGGGGGCGTGTACATTACTAACAGCTGGTCTGTGGGGGCATGTACATTACCAACAGTTGATATGTGGGGGCGGGTACATTACTAACAGCTGACCTGTGGGGGCGTGTACATTACTAACAGCTGACCTGTGGGGGTGTGTACATTACCAACAGCTGATCTGTGGGGCGTGTACATTACTAATAGCTGACCTGTGGGGGTGTGTACATTACCAACAGCTGATCTGTGGGGGCATGTACATTACTAACAGCTGATCTGTGGGGGCGTGTACATTACTAACAGCTGACCTGTGGGGGACGTGTACATTACTAACAGCTGACCTGTGGGGGCGTGTACATTACTAACAGCTGACCTGTGGGGGTGTGTACATTACCAACAGTTGATCTGTGGGGGCGTGTACATTACTAACAGCTGGTCTGTGGGGGCGTGTACATTACCAACAGTTGATCTGTGGGGGCGGGTACATTACTAACAGCTGACCTGTGGGGGCGTGTACATTACTAACAGCTGACCTGTGGGGGTGTGTACATTACCAACAGCTGATCTGTGGGGCGTGTACATTACTAACAGCTGACCTGTGGGGGTGTGTACATTACCAACAGCTGATCTGTGGGGGCATGTACATTACTAACAGCTGGTCTGTGGGGGCGTGTACAATACCAACAGATGATCTGTGGGGGCGTGTACATTACTAACAGCTGATCTGTGGGGGCGTATACATTACTAACAGCTGATCTGTGGGGGCGTGTACATTACTAACAGCTGACCTGTGGGGGCGTGTACATTACTAACAGCTGACCTGTGGGGGCGTGTACATTACTAACAGCTGACCTGTGGGGGCGTGTACATTACTAACAGCTGACCTGTGGGGGCGTGTACATTACCAACAGTTGATCTGTGGGGGCGTGTACATTACTAACAGCTGACCTGTGGGGGCTTGCACATTACTAACAGCTGATCTGTGGGGGTGTGTACATTACGAACAGCTGACCTGTGGGGGTGTGTACATTACTAACAGCTGATCTGTGGGGGCGTGTACATTACCAACAGCTGATCTGTGGGGGCGTGTACATTACCAACAGCTGATCTGTGGGGGCGTGTACATTACTAACAGCTGACCTGTGGGGTGTGTACATTACTAACAGCTGATCTGTAGGGCGTGTACATTACTAACAGCTGATCTGTGGGGGCGTGTACATTACTAACAGCTGACCTGTGGGGGCGTGTACATTACTAACAGCTGACCTGTGAGGGCGTGTACATTACTAACAGCTGACCTGTAGGGGCATGTACATTACCAACAGCTGATCTGTGGGGCGTGTACATTACTAACAGCTGATCTGTGGGGGCGTGTACATTACTAACAGCTGACCTGTGGGAGCATGTACATTACTAACAGCTGACCTGTGGGGGCGTGTACATTACTAACAGCTGACCTGTGGGGCGTGTACATTACTAACAGCTGACCTGTGGGGCGTGTACATTACTAACAGCTGATCTGTGGGGGCGTATACATTACTAACAGCTGACCTGTGGGGCGTGTACATTACTAACAGCTGACCTGTGGGGGCGTGTACATTACTAACAGCTGATCTGTGGGGGCGTGTACATTACCAACAGCTGATCTGTGGGGGCGTGTACATTACCAACAGCTGATCTGTGGGGGCGTGTACATTACTAACAGCTGACCTGTGGGGGCGTGTACATTACCAACAGCTGACCTGTGGGGGCGTGTACATTACCAACAGCTGATCTGTGGGGGCGTGTACATTACTAACAGCTGACCTGTGGGGGCGTGTACATTACTAACAGCTGACTTGTGGGGGCGTGTACATTACTAACAGCTGACCTGTAGGGGCGTGTACATTACTAACAGCTGACCTGTGGGGGCGTGTACATTACTAACAGCTGACCTGTGGGGGCGTGTACATTACCAACAGCTGATCTGTGGGGGCGTGTACATTACTAACAGCTGACCTGTGGGGGGCATGTACATTACTAACAGCTGACCTGTGGGGGCGTGTTCATTACTAACAGCTGATCTGTGGGGGCGTGTACATTACTAAAAGCTGACCTGTGAGGGTGTGTACATTACTAACAGCTGGTCTGTGGGGGCATGTACATTACCAACAGTTGATCTGTGGGGGCGTGTACATTACTAGCAGCTGACCTGTGGGGGTGTGTACATTACCAACAGCTGATCTGTGGGGGCGTGTACATTACTAACAGCTGGTCTGTGGGGGCGTGTACATTACCAACAGTTGATCTGTAGGGGCGTGTACATTACTAACAGCTGACCTGTGGGGGCGTGTACATTACTAACAGCTGACCTGTGGGGGCGTGTACATTACTAACAGCTGACCTGTGAGGGCGTGTACATTACTAACAGCTGACCTGTAAGGGCGTGTACATTACTAACAGCTGACCTGTAGGGGCGTGTACATTACTAACAGCTGATCTGTGGGGGCGTGTACATTACTAACAGCTGATCTGTGGGGGTGTGTACATTACCAACAGCTGATCTGTGGGGGCGTGTACATTACTAACAGCTGGTCTGTGGGGGCGTATGCATTACTAACAGCTGACCTGTGGGGGCGTGTACATTACCAACAGCTGATCTGTGGGGGCGTGTACATTACCCACAGCTGATCTGTGGGGGCGAGTACATTACTAACAGCTGACCTGTGAGGGCGTGTACATTACTAACAGCTGGTCTGTGGGGGCGTATACATTACTAACAGCTGACCTGTGGGGGCATGTACATTACCAACAGCTGACCTCTGGGGGCGTGTACATTGCTAACAGCTGACCTGTGAGGGCGTGTACATGACTAACAGCTGATCTGTGGGGGCGTGTACATTACTAACAGCTGACCTGTGGGGGCGTGTACATTACTAACAGCTGACCTGTGGGGGCGTGTACATTACTAACAGCTGACCTGTGGGGTGTGTACATTACTAACAGCTGACCTGTGGGGTGTGTACATTACCAACAGTTGATCTGTGGGGGCGTGTACATTACTAACAGCTGACCTGTGGGGGCGTGTACATTACTAACAGCTGACCTGTGGGGGCGTGTACATTACTAACAGCTGACCTGTGGGGGCGTGTACATTACTAACAGCTGACCTGTGGGGTGTGTACATTACCAACAGTTGATCTGTGGGGGCGTGTACATTACTAACAGCTGGTCTGTGGGGGCATGTACATTACCAACAGTTGATATGTGGGGGCGGGTACATTACTAACAGCTGACCTGTGGGGGCGTGTACATTACTAACAGCTGACCTGTGGGGGTGTGTACATTACCAACAGCTGATCTGTGGGGCGTGTACATTACTAATAGCTGACCTGTGGGGGTGTGTACATTACCAACAGCTGATCTGTGGGGGCATGTACATTACTAACAGCTGATCTGTGGGGGCGTGTACATTACTAACAGCTGACCTGTGGGGGACGTGTACATTACTAACAGCTGACCTGTGGGGGCGTGTACATTACTAACAGCTGACCTGTGGGGGTGTGTACATTACCAACAGTTGATCTGTGGGGGCGTGTACATTACTAACAGCTGGTCTGTGGGGGCGTGTACATTACCAACAGTTGATCTGTGGGGGCGGGTACATTACTAACAGCTGACCTGTGGGGGCGTGTACATTACTAACAGCTGACCTGTGGGGGTGTGTACATTACCAACAGCTGATCTGTGGGGCGTGTACATTACTAACAGCTGACCTGTGGGGGTGTGTACATTACCAACAGCTGATCTGTGGGGGCATGTACATTACTAACAGCTGGTCTGTGGGGGCGTGTACAATACCAACAGATGATCTGTGGGGGCGTGTACATTACTAACAGCTGATCTGTGGGGGCGTATACATTACTAACAGCTGATCTGTGGGGGCGTGTACATTACTAACAGCTGACCTGTGGGGGCGTGTACATTACTAACAGCTGACCTGTGGGGGCGTGTACATTACTAACAGCTGACCTGTGGGGGCGTGTACATTACTAACAGCTGACCTGTGGGGGCGTGTACATTACCAACAGTTGATCTGTGGGGGCGTGTACATTACTAACAGCTGACCTGTGGGGGCTTGCACATTACTAACAGCTGATCTGTGGGGGTGTGTACATTACGAACAGCTGACCTGTGGGGGTGTGTACATTACTAACAGCTGATCTGTGGGGGCGTGTACATTACTAACAGCTGACCTGTGAGGGTGTGTACATTACTAACAGCTGGTCTGTGGGGGCGTGTACATTACCAACAGTTGATCTGTGGGGGCGTGTACATTACTAGCAGCTGACCTGTGGGGGTGTGTACATTACCAACAGCTGACCTGTGGGGGCGTGTACATTACTAACAGCTGACCTGTGGGGGCGTGTACATTACTAACAGCTGACCTGTGGGGGCGTGTACATTACCAACAGTTGATCTGTGGGGGCTTGCACATTACTAACAGCTGGTCTGTGGGGGCGTGTACATTACCAACAGTTGATCTGTGGGGGCGTGTACATTACTAACAGCTGACCTGTGGGGGCTTGCACATTACTAACAGCTGATCTGTGGGGGTGTGTACATTACGAACAGCTGACCTGTGGGGGTGTGTACATTACTAACAGCTGATCTGTGGGGGCGTGTACATTACTAACAGCTGACCTGTGAGGGTGTGTACATTACTAACAGCTGGTCTGTGGGGGCGTGTACATTACCAACAGTTGATCTGTGGGGGCGTGTACATTACTAGCAGCTGACCTGTGGGGGTGTGTACATTACCAACAGCTGACCTGTGGGGGCGTGTACATTACTAACAGCTGATCTGTGGGGGCATATACATTACTAACAGCTGATCTGTGAGGGCGTGTACATTACTAACAGCTGATCTGTGGGGGCATGTACATTAGTAACAGCTGACCTGTGGGGGCGTGTACATTACTAACAGCTGACCTGTGGGGGGCATGTACATTACTAACAGCTGACCTGTGGGGGCGTGTACATTACCAACAGTTGATCTGTGGGGGCGTGTACATTACTAACAGCTGACCTGTGAGGGTGTGTACATTACTAACAGCTGGTCTGTGGGGGCGTGTACATTACCAACAGTTGATCTGTGGGGGCATGTACATTACCAACAGCTGATCTTTGGGGGCATGTACATTACCAACAGTTGATCTGTGGGGGCATGTACATTACTAACAGCTGACCTGTGGGGGCTTGCACATTACTAACAGCTGATCTGTGGAGGTGTGTACATTACTAACAGCTGACTTGTGGGGGTGTGTACATTACTAACAGCTGATCTGTGGGGGCGTGTACATTACTAACAGCTGAGCTGTGAGGGTGTGTACATTACTAACAGCTGGTCTGTGGGGGCGTGTACATTACCAACAGTTGATCTGTGGGGGCGTGTACATTACTAGCAGCTGACCTGTGGGGGTGTGTACATTACCAACAGCTGATCTGTGGGGGCGTGTACATTACTAACAGCTGGTCTGTGGGGGCGTGTACAATACCAACAGATGATCTGTGGGGGCGTGTACATTACTAACAGCTGATCTGTGGGGGCGTATACATTACTAACAGCTGATCTGTGGGGGCGTGTACATTACTAACAGCTGACCTGTGGGGGCGTGTACATTACTAACAGCTGACCTGTGGGGGCGTGTACATTACTAACAGCTGACCTGTGGGGGCGTGTACATTACTAACAGCTGACCTGTGGGGGCGTGTACATTACCAACAGTTGATCTGTGGGGGCGTGTACATTACTAACAGCTGACCTGTGGGGGCTTGCACATTACTAACAGCTGACCTGTGAGGGCGTGTACATTACTAACAGCTGACCTGTGAGGGCGTGTACATTACTAACAGCTGACCTGTAGGGGCATGTACATTACCAACAGCTGATCTGTGGGGGCGTGTACATTACTAACAGCTGGTCTGTGGGGGCGTATACATTACTAACAGCTGACCTGTGGGGGCGTGTACATTACCAACAGCTGATCTGTGGGGGCGTGTACATTACCCACAGCTGATCTGTGGGGGCGAGTACATTACTAACAGCTGACCTGTGAGGGCGTGTACATTACTAACAGCTGGTCTGTGGGGGCGTATACATTACCAACAGCTGACCTGTGGGGGCGTGTACATTACCAACAGCTGACCTGTGGGGGCGTGTACATTACTAACAGCTGATCTGTGGGGGCGTGTACATTACTAACAGCTGACCTGTGAGGGGCATGTACATTACTAACAGCTGATCTGTGTGGGCGTGTACATCACTAACAGCTGGTCTGTGGGGGCGTATACATTACTAACAGCTGACCTGTGGGGGCGTGTACATTACTAACAGCTGACCTGTGGGGGGCATGTACATTACTAACAGCTGATCTGTGGGGGCATGTACATTACTAACAGCTAATCTGTGGGGGGCGTGTACATTACTAACAGCTGATCTGTGGGGGCGTGTACATTACTAACAGCTGATCTGTGGGGGCGTGTACATTACTAACAGCTGACCTGTGGGGGCGTGTACATTACTAACAGCTGATCTGTGGGGGCGTGTACATTACTAACAGCTGATCTGTGGGGGCGTGTACATTACTAACAGCTGACCTGTGGGGGGCATGTACATTACTAACAGCTGATCTGTGGGGGCGTGTACATTAGTAACAGCTGACCTGTGGGGGGCATGTACATTACTAACAGCTAATCTGTGGGGGCGTGTACATTACTAACAGCTGACCTGTGGGGGGCATGTACATTACTAACAGCTGATCTGTGGGGGCGTGTACATTACTAACAGCTGACCTGTGGGGGCGTGTACATTACTAACAGCTGATCTGTGGGGGCGTGTACATTACTAACAGCTGACCTGTGGGGGGCGTGTACATTACTAACAGCTGACCTGTGGGGGGCATGTACATTACTAACAGCTGACCTGTGGGGCGTGTACATTACTAACAGCTGACCTGTGGGGGGCGTGTACATTACTAACAGCTGACCTGTGGGGGGCATGTACATTACTAACAGCTAATCTGTGGGGGCATGTACATTACTAACAGCTAATCTGTGGGGCGCCGATGTTGGACCCTTAATGATGTAAGTCCTTGTTTAGACACCTATGATTTTATTCTATGTAACAACATGGACTGTTGTTCATCAGTGTTTTTCTATCCAATTTTCACCAATGTTTGGTCACTTAGTTTTAGGGCTCACTCACACGAACGTATAAAGAATCGGTCCCATTCTCATCCAGGAGAGTAGGATGAATTTTATTCTCACTTGACATCCATGTGTGCTCCATTTTTTTTTACTCAGCAGCTATTAATCATTTACAGGACCATTTACAGTTTTCTATGCTACACAATTGTAATGTATCAGTAATAGTCAGATGCCGCTGATGGTCCATATGGCATCCGATTTTTTCTCTCGCACCCATCAGATTTCAGAGTGATAAGACACCATGCTGTGATTTTTTTTCTCACGCCAAATACAGCTCAGAAAAAAAAAGCAGTTCTGCATGGCCTCATTGAATAACATTGCTCCAATACCTTTTTTTCCCTTGCATTGTTCTCACCCGATTTATAGGCAAGTCTTTAGGCCACGTTCACGCTAGCAGTATTTGGTCAGTATTTTACATCAGTATTTGGAAGCCAAAGCCAGGAGTGGAACAAACAGAGGAAAAGTATAATAGAAACTCGTCACCACGTCTGTATTTATCACCCATTTACAAATACTGAACATGTGAACGTGGCTTCACCATCAGTTATTTACACGTATGAATAGCATATAAATAAATTGGAAAGGTTCTCGTATTCATTACAATGTTAATCGTGGACAGCACACGGATTACACATTCAGGTGCTGTGTGTGATTTTCACAGATCCTTAGACTTGTATGGCTAATTTTATTCTATGACAACAGGATTAGGCAGAAATTGAAAAATACAAAAAAAAAATAATTGTAAAGATGTCTGTGCACAGTCTGTTCTTCTTTAGAGCTTACTTTACCGGTTTAATTGTACTATTTATGAAGAAAGTAGGGGATTCTGTCTGGGGGTTTCCAACCTCTATAAAGGCTTTCGAACACCAAAAATCAGAACCATTAATGTAAGTACCTTTTTATACAGCTCCGTTCCCACCGTAACTGCCGGAGAAGTAGTCGTGACTCTTCATATACAGACACATGACTGTACAGCTAATGCGACACAGTGTTGCTGCTGAAAACATTTCTAAATAATTAACAAAAAATGATATGGGGACCACACTCTATTTTTCATATTCAGCCCAGATTAAACAGACAGCTGCGGGCTTATATTATCAGGCTGGTAAAGTCCCTGGCAATTGGGCCCTTCCCCGCCTAAAAATACCAGCCCTCTGACGCCCTAGAAGTGGCGCATCACACGAGATGCGCCAGTTCTGGCGCTGCACCATACTCTGCCTGATTGCCCTGGTGCTGTGACAGTCGGGGTAATGGTTTATGGGGTCGATGAAACTTTGTAATGTCCGCTGGTATCAAGCTACGGGGTTAGTAATGGAGAAGCGTCTATCAGACATCCCCGTTACCAACCCATGACTATAAATTAAAAGCAAAAGACGCACAAAAATGTTATCTGAAAATCACCCCCCAACTCTAGCCCTCTTTCACCAATTTATTAGGGCACCAGGGGTACTCGTTTATTATATGTAGGGGGGCTTGTGACATTAAATATCTACAGGACATCTATCTATTCTATATATCGCCTCTATTCTGATGGTTCGGGCTGTGAATTTAATGTACTTGGTTTATGAAATGTCGGGTTTCCTTTGAGATGGGTGGGTAAAAATTGGGCGCATGTTTCGAGTGTTGTGCGATTTTTTAAAAAAAAAAAAATTTGCATCCATTGAATTGCATTGGTGAGTGCGATCCGATTCTTGCCTCCAATCGCAGCATGCTGCGATTTTTTTTTATTTTTTTGTTTTGTCTCTCAGTCCAGTTCTAGCTGAGAAAAAAAATTGCAGATGAGCACTGACTCGTGGTCCGAGTGCTGCACAATGTTTTGTGGCATCGCACTCCTCCGCTTTGTGCGGCAGTGTGAGCGAGCTGAGAACATCCCCCAACACGTTGCTGACTTTGCTGTGCAATGATAATATTTTAATATTGGCATTTCAGTTTGAATGACATCTAATTAAACATTCATAAGACTTAACTTCTTCTAGGAACCGAAATTGCATGAAAGTCATTACTTAAGCAAAAGAATCGAATGTTATGGTTATTTAAAAGTGCGGACTGATGATTTATTAAAGCATGCATATATTTCATGAAATTTTCAGAAGCTCCACAAAGTCGGATTGTGACCTGTATAGACTGCTGTTCTTACATGGTGAAGAATAATGTTAAAAAGCGTACAAGTGCCTATAGGTGAGTGGGTGCAAGGAGCCAGTGTCCCGATTGTGCTTATACTGGAGAAATACTTGTAACTACAGGTGATGAAACAAATGTGGACATAAGAAGTATTAATCTTCAAGATTTTATTACAGAAAGCACTTATTTCATCTTCATTAAAGGGAATCTGGCAACAGGTTTTTGCCACCTAATCTGAGAGCAGGCTAATGTAGAGGAAGAGACCCTGATTCTTGCAATGTGTCACTTATTGGGCTGCTTGCTGCCATTTTCATAAAATCACTGTTTAAACAGCAGGACAGGAGACTGTCACTAGAGGACTAGTAAACCTGGTGCCATGTAGTCTTCCATATTAATGAGCACTGTATAACCCCACCCCTACCACTAATGGGCAGTTTTCTGCCTATGCACAGTGTACACAAAAAGCTGCCAATCAGTGGTGACGGCGGGGTTCTGCAGAGCTCAGCATTCTGAGCTACATCTGCAGCAGATAATCAAAACTGAAACAATCAGACCTGTAAGTGGCACATTACTGGAATCAGGATATCTGCCCCGACTTTCCTTTTAAATTAAACAGTGCCACATGTAAAATAAAAACAGTATATACTCACTTCCAAGACTGAGGCTTTCCAGTAATATTGAGGCTATATATCAGAACTCGTGTGATACTGTAGTGACATTGGTGCTGAAGCCTTTTCACACTTGCACATCCTTCAGACTAAACTTCAAGGGAAGTTTGAGCACTGAAATTCATCAGCAGGCACTGTTAGGCTGCAGCACGCACATGACAAAACAATGTCACACGAGCACATACACACATGGGTCCCATATCACTGGAATGGCGCTGGTGCCGGAGGTATGTTTTTATTTTACATGTTGTTTTAATTGAACAGCTACTAGTGAACAACTTCTTTACAGTTAAACCACAAATTTTCTGTGACTGCATAAACATGTAGCCCTGATGGTTCAGTGATCATGCCGTTTAAAACTACATAGCCAGTAAGTGTAGAGCAGAACCGCTGCATTTTGCATCTTATGGGGCCATGTGCAGCATTATATGGGGCAATTATCTGTATGGAGCATCTTATGGAGCCATGTGCAGGATTATATGGGGCAATTATCTGTATGGGGCATCTTATGGAGCCATGTGCAGCATTATATGGGGCAAATATCTGTATGGAGCATCTTATGGGGCTATGTGCAGGATTATATGGGGCAAATATCTGTATGGGGCCATGTGCAGCATTATATGGGGCAAATATCTGTATGGAGCATCTTATGGAGCCATGTGCAGCATTATATGGGGCAAATATCTGTATGGGGCCATGTGCAGCATTATATGGGGCAAATATCTGTATGGAGCATCTTATGGGGCTATGTGCAGGATTATATGGGGCAAATATCTGTATGGGGCCATGTGCAGCATTATATGGGGCAAATATCTGTATGGAGCATCTTATGGAGCCATGTGCAGCATTATATGGGGCAAATATCTGTATGGGGCCATGTGCAGCATTATATGGGGCAAATATCTGTATGGAGCATCTTATGGAGCCATGTGCAGCATTATATGGGGCAAATATCTGTATGGAGCATCTTATGGAGCCATGTGCAGCATTATATGGGGCAAATATCTGTATGGGGCCATGTGCAGCATTATATGAGGCAAATATCTGTATGGAGCATCTTATGGGGCCATGTGCAAGATTATATGGGGCAAATATCTGTATGGAGCCATGTGCAGCATTATATGGGGCAAATATCTGTATGGGGCCATGTGCAGCATTATATGGGGCAAATATCTGTATGGAGCATCTTATGGAGCCATGTGCAGGATTATATGGGGCAAATATCTGTATGGAGCCATGTGCAGCATTATATGGGGCAAATATCTGTATGGAGCATCTTATGGGGCCATAATCCACATTTGTGGAGCATTACACGGGGCAAATGTGTCTATGGAGCAACTGATGGGGTCATAATCAACATTTGTGCAGCATTATTTGGGGCATATTTTAATATGGAGCATCTTATGGGGCCATCATGATCTGTATGGAGCATTATATGGGGCTCCTGATTCAATATGGATATTCAAAAACACTTAAACTACTGATGTCTCAATTTATTTTACTTTTATTGGTATCTATTTTTATTTTTGAAATTTACCAGTAGCCGCTCCATTTCCTACCCTAGGCTTATACGCGAGTCATTAAGTTTTCCCAGTTTTTTGTGGCAAAATTAGGGGGGTCGGCTTATACTTGGGTCGGCTTATACTCGAGTATATATAAGTAATTATTTGCTTTTGTTGAAGTGTGGTCTTTCCAAGTTCTGCCTGACAAGCTGTAGCATGGCAGGCAGAACTTTAACACTGAGATCCAGGAAGATTTTCTGAGAGAACATATTCGAGTTAAAAGAATTTTTTTGCTATTTAAGAACAGATTACTTATGGTGAACAATAAATGGTATAAAAAATGCCTTGTCTGGTTGTTCTTTTTTACCCACATTAAACCCATACAAAGTTAAAAGAATTGTACTGTTTATATACACTTTGCAAAATGGTACCAGGGAGTGTAAGTCATATGCACAGCTCCCTGGGACATCGTTGCACTTTTTTTAGGAAACCACACACCGCCACTCCATCAGTGATAAGCATCTATACAGTTAAGTCCATATATATTTGGACTGAGACATTTTTCTAATTTTTTGTTATAGACATTACCACAATGAATTTTAAACAATTCAGATGCAGTTGAAGTTCAGACTTTCAGCTTTCATTTGAGGGTATCCACATTAAAATTGGATGAAGGGTTTAGAAGTTTCTGCTCCTTAACATGAGCCCCCCTGTTTTTAACCCCTTCATGACCCAGCCTATTTTGACCTTAATGACCTGGCCGTTTTTTGCGATTCTGACCAGTGTCCCTTTATGAGGTAATAACTCAGGAACGCTTCAACGGATCCTAGCGATTCTGAGACTGTTTTTTCGTGACATATTGGGCTTCATGTAAGTGGTAAATTTAGGTCAATAAATTCTGGGTTATTTGTGATAAAAATGGAAATTTGGCGAAAATTTTGAAAATTTTGCAATTTTCACATTTTGAATTTTTATTCTGTTAAACCAGAGAGTTATGTGACACAAAATAGTTAATAAATAACATTTCCCACATGTCTACTTTACATCGGCAGAACTTTGGAAACAAAATTTTTTTTTGCTAGGAAGTTATAAGGGTTAAAATTTGACCAGCGATTTCTCATTTTTACAACGAAATTTACAAAACCATTTTTTTAGGGACCACCTCACATTTGAAGTCAGTTTGAGGGGTCTATATGGCTGAAAATACCCAAAAGTGACACCATTCTAAAAACTGCACCCCTCAAGGTGCACAAAACCACATTCAAGAAGTTTATTAACCCTTCAGGTGCTTCACAGCAGCAGAAGCAACATGGAAGGAAAAAATGAACATTTTTTTAGTCACAAAAATGATCTTTTAGCAACCATTTTTTTATTTTCCCAATGGTAAAAGGAGAAACTGAACCACGAAAGTTGTTGTCCAATTTGTCCTGAGTACGCTGATACCTCATATGTGGGGGTAAACCACTGTTTGGGCGCACGGCAGGGCTTGGAAGGGAAGGAGCGCCATTTGACTTTTTGAATGAAAAATTGGCTCCACTCTTTAGCGGACACCATGTTGCGTTTGGAGAGCCCCTGTGTGCCTAAAAATTGTAGCTCCTCCACAAGTGACCCCATTTTGGAAACTAGACGCCCCAAGAAACTTATCTAGATGCACAGTGAGCACTTTAAACACTCAGGTGCTTCACAAATTGATCCGTAAAAATGAAAAAGTACTTTTTTTCACAAAAAAATTATTTTAGCCTCAATTTTTTCATTTTCACATGGGCAACATGATAAAATGGTTCCTAAAATTTGTTGCGCAATTTCTCCTGAGTACACCAATACCTCACATGTGGGGGTAAACCACTGTTTGGGCACATGGTCCATTTGACTTTTTGAATGAAAAATTATCTCCATCGTTAGCGGACACCATGTCGCGTTTGGAGAACCCCTGTGTGCCTAAACATTGGAGCTCCCCCACAAGTGACTCCATTTTGGAAACTGGACCCCCCAAGGAACTTATCTAGATGCCTAGTGAGCACTTTAAACCCTCAGGTGCTTCACAAATTGATCCGTAAAAATGAAAAAGTACTTTTTTTTTAACACAAAAAATTCTTTTCACCTCAATTTTTTCATTTTCACATGGGCAATAGGATAAACTGGATCCTAAAATTTGTTGGGCAATTTCTTCCGAGTACGCCGATACCTCATATGTGGGGGTAAACCACTGTTTGGGCACACGGCATGGCTCGGAAGGGAAGGAGCGCCATTTGACTTTTTGAATGGAAAATTAGCTCCAATTGTTAGCGGACACCATGTCGCGTTTGGAGAGCCCCTGTGTGCCTAAACATTGGAGCTCCCCTACAAGTGACCCCATTTTGGAAACTAGACCCCCCAAGGAACTTATCTAGATGCATATTGAGCACTTTAAACCCCCAGGTGCTTCACAGAAGTTTATAACGCAGAGCCATGAAAATAAAAAATAATTTTTCTTTCATCAAAAATTATTTTTTAGCCTGGAATTTCCTATTTTGCCAAGGGTAATAGGAGAAATTGGACCCCAAATTTTGTTGTCCAGTTTGTCCTGAGTACGCTGATACCCCATATGTGGGGGTAAACCACTGTTTGGGCGCACGGCAGGGCTCGGAAGGGAAGGCACGCCATTTGGCTTTTTAAATGGAAAATTAGCTCCAATCATTAGCGGACACCATGTCACGTTTGGAGAGCCCCTGTGTGCCTAAACATTGCAGATCCCCCACAAATGACCCCATTTTGGAAACTAGACCCCCAAAGAAACTAGTCTAGATGTGTGGTGAGCACTTTGAACCCCCAAGTGCTTCACAGAAGTTTATAACGCAGAGCAGTGAAAATAATAAATACATTTTCTTTCCTCAAAAATAATTTTTTAGCCCAGAATTTTTTAATTTTCCCAAGGGTATCAGGAGAAATTTGACCCCAATAGTTGTTGTCCAGTTTCTCCTGAGTACGGTCATACCCCATATGTGAGGGTAAACCACTGTTTGGGCACATGCCGGGGCTCGGAAGTGAAGTAGTGACATTTTGAAATGCAGACTTTGATGGAATGCTCTGTGGACGTCACGTTGCGTTTGCAGAGACCCTGATGTGGCTAAACAGTAGAAACCCCCCACAAGTGACCCCATTTTAAAAACTAGACCCCGAAAGGAACTTATCTAGATGTGTGGTGAGCACTTTGAACCCCCAAGTGCTTCACAGAAGTTTATAACGCAGAGCCATGAAAATAATAAATACATTTTCTTTCCTCAAAAATAATTTTTTAGCCTAGAATTTTTTATTTTCCCAAGGGTTACAGGAGAAATTGAACCCCAAAAGTTGTTGTCCAGTTTCTCCTGAGAACGCCGATACCCCATGTGTGGGGGTAAACCACTGTTTGGGCACACGTCGGGGCTCAGAAGGGAAGTAGTGACTTTTGAAATGCAGACTTTGATGGAATGGTCTGCGGGCGTCACGTTGCGTTTGCAGAGCCCCTGGTGTGCCTAAACAGTAGAAACCCCCACAAGTGACCCCATTTTGGAAACTAGACCCCCCAAGGAACTTATCTAGTTATGTGGTGAGCACCTTGAACCCCCAAGTGCTTCACAGACGTTTACAACGCAGAGCCGTGAAAATAAAAAATCATTTTTCTTTCCTCAAAAATGATGTTTTAGCAAGCAATTTTTTATTTTCACAAGGGTAACAGAAAAAATTGGACCCCAATAATTGTTGTGCAGTTTGTCCTGAGTATGCTGGTACCCCATATGTGGGGGTCAACCACTGTATGGGCACACGTCGGGGCTCGGAAGTGAGGGAGCACCATTCGACTTTTTGAATACAAGATTGGCTGGAATCAATGGTGGCGCCATGCTGCGTTTGGAGACCCCTGATGTGCCTAAACAGTGGAAACCCCTCAATTCTACCTCCAACTCTAACCCCAACACACCCCTAACCCTAATCCCAACTGTAGCCATAACCCTAATCACAACCCTAACCACAAACCTAATTCCAACCCTAACCCTAAGGCTATGTGCCCACGTTGCGGATTCGTGTGAGATTTTTCAGCACCATTTTTGAAAAATCTGCAGGTAAAAAGCACTGCATTTTACCTGTGGATTTACCGCGGATTTCCAGTGTTTTTTGTGCGGATTTCACCTGCGGATTCCTATTGAGGAACAGGTGTAAAACGCTGTGGAATCCGCACAAAGAATTGACATGCTGCGGAAAATACAACGCAGCATTTCCGCGCGGTATTTTCCGCACCATGGGCACAGCGGATTTGGTTTTCCATAAGTTTACTTGGTACTGTAAACCTGATGGAACACTGCTGCGAATCCGCAGCGGCTAATCCGCTGCGGATCCGCAGCCAAATCCGCACCGTGTGCACATAGCCTAATTCTAAAGGTATGTGCACACACTGCGGAAAACGCTGTGGATACGCAGCAGTTTCCCATGAGTTTACAGTTCAATGTAAACCTATGGGAAACAGAAATCACTGTACACATGCTGCGGAAAAACTGCACGGAAACGCAGGGGTTTACATTCCGCAGCATGTCACTTCTTTCTGCGGATTCCGCAGCGGTTTTACAACTGCTCCAATAGTAAACTGTACTTTTAAAACCACAGCGAA
Organism: Ranitomeya imitator; assembly: GCF_032444005.1. Taxonomy (NCBI): domain Eukaryota; kingdom Metazoa; phylum Chordata; class Amphibia; order Anura; family Dendrobatidae; genus Ranitomeya; species Ranitomeya imitator. The sequence continues at coordinate 111,396,878 of NC_091283.1, read as the reverse complement.
ATGCGCAGAAAAACTGCGGTAAATCCGCAATAAATCCGCAGCGGTTTAGCACTGCGAATTTATCAAATCCGCTGCGGAAAAATCCGCAGAGGACCAGAATACGTGTGCACATACCCTAACCCTAATTCTTACCCCAACCTTAGTGGAAGAAAAAAAAAATTCTTTATTTTATTATTGTCCCTACCTATGGGGGTGACAAAGGGGGGGTCATTTAGTATTTTTTTTATTTTGATCACTGTGATAGATCACAGTGATCAAAATGCACTTGAAACTGCGCATGCGCCCACCATTTTGGAAGATGGCGGCGCCCAGGAAAGAAGATGGACGGACCACGGGAGGCTCGGTAAGTATGATGGGGTGGGTCGGAGGAGCATGGGGGGTGGATCGGAGCGCGAGGGGTGGATCGGAGCATGGGAGGGGGGTGGATCGGAGCACGGGGGGTGGATTGGAGCACCGGGGGGTGGATCGGAGTGCAGGGGGGTGGTTGGAGCACGGGGGTGGGATTGGAGCACGGGGGTGAGCGGACAGGAGGACGGAGGGGAGCGGAGCTGTGTACCGGACTGATCAGAGGTCTGGGGGGATCGGTGGCGGTGGGGGGGTGCAAACCAGTGTTTCCAGCCATGGCCGATGATATTGCAGCATCGGCCATGGCTGGATTGTAATATTTCACCAGTTTTAATAGGTGAAATATTACAAATCACTCTGATTGGCAGTTTCACTTTCAACAGCCAATCAGAGCGATCGAAGCCACGGGGGGGGGGTGAAGCCACCCCCCCTGGGCTATACTACCACTCCCCCTGTCCCCGCAGATCGGGTGAAATGGGAGTTAACCCTTTCACCCAATCTGCAGGGACGCGATCATTCTGGGGTTAAAGGGACCAAAAGTAATTGGACAGATTCAATAATTTTAAATAAAATGTTCATTTTTAGTACTTGGTTGAAAACCCTTTGTTGGCAATGACTGCCTGAAGTCTTGAACTCATGGACATCACCAGACGCTGTGATTCCTCCTTTTTCATGCTCTGCCAGGCCTTCATTGCGGTAGTTTTCAGTTGCTGTTTGTTTGTGGGCCTTTCTGTCTAAAGTTTAGTCTTTAACAAGTGAAATGCTGCTCAATTGGGTTGAGATCAGGTGACTGACTTGGCCATTCAAGAATATTCCACTTCTTTGCTTTAATAAACTCCTGGGTTGCTTTGGCTTTATGTTTTGGGTCATTGTCCATCTGTAGAATGAAATGACAACCAATCAGTTTTGCTGCATTTGGCTGGATCTGAGCACACAGTATGGCTCTGAAAACCTCAGAATTCATTCGACTGCTTCTGTCCTGTGTCACATCATCAATAAACACTAGAGACCCAGTGCCACTGGCAGCCATGCATGCCCAAGCCATCACACTGCCTCCACCGTGTTTTACAGATGATGTGGTATGCTTTGGATCATGAGCTGTACCACGCCTTCACCATACTTTTCTCTTTCCATCATTCTGGTAGAGGTTGATCTTGGTTTCATCTGTCCAAAGAATGTTCTTCCAGAACTGTGCTGGCTTTTTTTTTTAGCAAAGTCCAGTCTAGCCTTTTTCTTCTTGATGATTATGAGTGGCTTGCACCGTGCAGTGAACCCTTTGTATTTTCATTCATGCAGTCTTCTTCTTATGGTAGATTTGGATATTGATACGCCGACCTCCTGGAGAGTGTTGGTCACTTGGTTGGCTGTTGTGAAGGGGTTTTTCTTCACCATGGAGATTATTCTGCGATCATCCACCACTGTTGTTTTCCGTGGGCGCCCAGGTCTTTTTGCATTGATGAGTTCACCAGTGCTTTCTTTCTTTCTCAGGATGTACCAAACTGTAGATTTTGCCACTCCTAATATTGTAGCAATTTCTCGGATGGCTTTTTCTGTTTTCACAGCTTAAGGATGGCTTGTTTCACCTGCATGGAGAGCTCCTTTGACCGCATGTTTACTTCACGGCAAAACTTTCCAAATGCAAGCACCACACCTCAAATCAACTCCAGGCCTTTTATCTGCTTAATTGAGTATGACATAACAAAGGGATTGCCCACATCAGTCCATGAAATAGCCTGGGAGTCAATTGTCCAATTACTTTTGGTCCCTTTAAAAACAGGGTGGCTCATGTAAAGGAGCCAAAACTCCTAAACCCTTCATCCAATATTAATGTGGATACCCTCAAATGAAAGCTGAAAGTCTGAACTTCAACTGCATCTGAATTGTTTTGTTTAAGGGGAACCTGTCACCTGAATTTGGCGGGATTGGTTTTGGGTCATATGGGCGGAGTTTTCGGGTGTTTGATTCACCCTTTCCTTACCCGCTGGCTGCATGCTGGCTGCAATATTGGATTGAAGTTCATTCTCTGTCCTCCATAGTACACGCCTGCGCAAGGCAAGATTGCTTTGCACAGGCGTGTACTACGGAGGAAAGAGAATGAACTTCAATCCAATATTGCAGCCAGCATGCAGCCAGCGGGTAAGGAAAGGGTGAATCAAACACCCGAAAACTCCGCCCATATGACCCAAAACCAGTCCCGCCAAATTCAGGTGACAGAGTCCCTTTAAAATTCATTGTGGTAATGTCTATAACCAAAATTAGAAAAATGTTGTCTCTGTCCAAATATATATGGACTTAACTGTATATATAATTGTCTAAGGGTCTGTTTGTCTGTAACCGAAATCCTGCGTCGCTGTTTGGCTGCGCCCAGCCGGTCTCGACCAATCAGCGTTCATAAATAAACTACATACATATACTAGAACGAGAATAACATGAAGGACAGTCTGTGAGGGCTAGAATAACATGGAGGACAGTGTGTGAGGGCGAGAATAACATGGAGGACAGTGTGTGAGGGCGAGAATAACATGAAGGACAGTCTATGAGGGAGAGAATAACATGGAGGTCAGTCTGTGAGGGCGAGAATAACATGGAGGACAGTCTGTGAGGGAGAGAATAACATGGAGAACAGTCTGTGAGCGAGAGAATAATAATAATAATAATAATAATTTTTATTTATATAACGCCAACATATTCCGCAGCGCTTTACAAATTATAGAGGGGACTTGTACAGACAATAGACATTACAGCATAACAGAAATACAGTTCAAAATAGATACCAGGAGGAATGAGGGCCCTGCTCGCAAGCTTACAAACTATGAGGAAAAGGGGAGACACGAGAGGTGGATGGTAACAATTGCTTTAGTTATTCGGACCGGCCATAGTGTAAGGCTCGGGTGTTCATGTAAAGCTGCATGAACCAGTTAACTGCCTAAGTATGTAGCAGTACAGACACAGAGGGCTATTAACTGCATAAAGTGAATGAGAACATGATGCGAGGAACCTGATTGTTTTTTTTTTTTTTTTTTATAAATAGGCCACACAGGGATCGTTAGGTTAATGCATTGAGGCGGTAGGCCAGTCTGAACAAATGAATTTTTAGGGTACGCTTAAAACTGTGGGGATTGGGGATTAATCGTATTAACCTAGGTAGTGCATTCCAAAGAATCGGCGCAGCACGTGTAAAGTCTTGGAGACGGGAGTGGGAGGTTCTGATTATTGAGGATGCTAACCTGAGGTCATTAGCGGAGCGGAGGGCACGGGTAGGGTGGTAGACTGAGATCAGAGAGGAGATGTAGGGTGGTGCAGAGCCATGGAGTGCTTTGTGGGTGAGGGTAGTAGTTTTGTACTGGATTCTGGAGTGGATGGGTAGCCAGTGTAATGACTGGCACAAGGTAGAGGCATCAGAGAGAATAACATGAAGGACAGTCTGTGAGGGAGAGAATAACATGGAGGACAGTCTGTGAGGGAGAGAATAACATGGAGGACAGTCTATGAGGGGGAGAATAACATAGAAGACAGTCTGTGAGGGGGAGAATAACATGGAGGACAGTCTGTGAGGGAGAGAATAACATGGAGGACAGTCTGTGAGGGGGAGAATAACATGGAAGACAGTCTGTGAGGGGGAGAATAACATGGAGGACAGTCTGTGAGGGAGAGAATAACATGGAGGACAGTCTATGAGGGGAAGAATTAAATGGAAGAGTCTGTGAGGGGGAGAATAACATGGAGGACAGTCTGTGAGGGAGAGAATAACATGGAGGACAGTCTGTGAGGGAGAGAATAACATGGAGGACAGTCTGTGAGGGAGAGAATAACATGGAGGACAGTGTGTGAGGGCGAGAATAACATGGAGGACAGTGTGTGAGGGCGAGAATAACATGAAGGACAGTCTATGAGGGAGAGAATAACATGGAGGTCAGTCTGTGAGGGCGAGAATAACATGGAGGACAGTCTGTGAGGGAGAGAATAACATGGAGAACAGTCTGTGAGCGAGAGAATAATAATAATAATAATAATAATTTTTATTTATATAACGCCAACATATTCCGCAGCGCTTTACAAATTATAGAGGGGACTTGTACAGACAATAGACATTACAGCATAACAGAAATACAGTTCAAAATAGATACCAGGAGGAATGAGGGCCCTGCTCGCAAGCTTACAAACTATGAGGAAAAGGGGAGACACGAGAGGTGGATGGTAACAATTGCTTTAGTTATTCGGACCGGCCATAGTGTAAGGCTCGGGTGTTCATGTAAAGCTGCATGAACCAGTTAACTGCCTAAGTATGTAGCAGTACAGACACAGAGGGCTATTAACTGCATAAAGTGAATGAGAACATGATGCGAGGAACCTGATTGTTTTTTTTTTTTTTTTTTATAAATAGGCCACACAGGGATCGTTAGGTTAATGCATTGAGGCGGTAGGCCAGTCTGAACAAATGAATTTTTAGGGTACGCTTAAAACTGTGGGGATTGGGGATTAATCGTATTAACCTAGGTAGTGCATTCCAAAGAATCGGCGCAGCACGTGTAAAGTCTTGGAGACGGGAGTGGGAGGTTCTGATTATTGAGGATGCTAACCTGAGGTCATTAGCGGAGCGGAGGGCACGGGTAGGGTGGTAGACTGAGATCAGAGAGGAGATGTAGGGTGGTGCAGAGCCATGGAGTGCTTTGTGGGTGAGGGTAGTAGTTTTGTACTGGATTCTGGAGTGGATGGGTAGCCAGTGTAATGACTGGCACAAGGTAGAGGCATCAGAGAGAATAACATGAAGGACAGTCTGTGAGGGAGAGAATAACATGGAGGACAGTCTGTGAGGGAGAGAATAACATGGAGGACAGTCTATGAGGGGGAGAATAACATAGAAGACAGTCTGTGAGGGGGAGAATAACATGGAGGACAGTCTGTGAGGGAGAGAATAACATGGAGGACAGTCTGTGAGGGGGAGAATAACATGGAAGACAGTCTGTGAGGGGGAGAATAACATGGAGGACAGTCTGTGAGGGAGAGAATAACATGGAGGACAGTCTATGAGGGGAAGAATTAAATGGAAGAGTCTGTGAGGGGGAGAATAACATGGAGGACAGTCTGTGAGGGAGAGAATAACATGGAGGACAGTCTGTGAGGGAGAGAATAACATGGAGGACAGTCTGTGAGGGAGAGAATAACATGGAGGACAGTCTGTGAGGGGGAGAATAACATGGAGGACAGTCTATGAGGGGGAGAATAACATGGAGAACAGTCTGTGAGCGAGAGAATAACATGAAGGACAGTCTGTGAGGGGGAGAATAACATGGAGGACAGTCTGTGAGGGAGAGAATAACATGGAGGACAGTCTGTGAGGGAGAGAATAACATGGAGGAGTCTGTGAGGGGGAGAATAACATGGAGGACAGTCTGTGAGGGAGAGAATAACATGGAGAACAGTCTGTGAGCGAGAGAATAACATGGAGGTCAGTCTGTGAGGGAGAGAATAACATGGAGGACAGTCTATGAGGGGGAGAATAACATGGAAGACAGTCTGTGAGGGGGAGAAAAACATGGAGGACAGTCTGTGAGGGAGAGAATAACATGGAGGACAGTCTATGAGGGGGAGAATAACGTGGAAGACAGTCTGTGAGGGGCAGAATAACATGGAGGACAGTCTGTGAGGGAGAGAATAACATGGAGGACAGTCTGTGAGGGAGAGAATAACATGGAAGACAGTCTGTGAGGGAGAGAATAACATGGAGGACAGTCTATGAGGGGGAGAATAACATGGAGAACAGTCTGTGAGCGAGAGAATAACATGAAGGACAGTCTGTGAGGGGGAGAATACCATGGAGGACAGTATGTGAGGGAGAGAATAACATGGAGGTCAGTCTGTGAGGGAGAGAATAACATGGAGGAGTCTGTGAGGGGGAGAATAACATGGAGGACAGTCTGTGAGGGAGAGAATAACATGAAGGACAGTCTGTGAGGGAGAGAATAACATGGAGGACAGTCTGTGAGGGGGAGAATAACATGTAGGACAGTCTATGAGGGGGAGAATAACATGGAGGACAGTCTGTGAGGGAGAGAATAACATGGAGGACAGTCTATGAGGGGGAGAATAACGTGGAAGACAGTCTGTGAGGGAGAGAATAACATGGAGGACAGTCTGTGAGGGAGAGAATAACATGGAGAACAGTCTGTGAGGGAGAGAATAACATGGAGGACAGTCTATGAGGGGGAGAATAACATGGAAGACAGTCTGTGAGGGGGAGAATAACATGGAGGACAGTCTGTGAGGGAGAGAATAACATGGAGGACAGTCTATGAGGGGGAGAATAACATGGAAGACAGTCTGTGAGGGGGAGAATAACATGGAGGACAGTCTGTGAGGGAAAGAATAACATGGAGGACAGTCTGTGAGGGAGAGAATAACATGAAAGACAGTCTGTGAGGGGGAGAATAACATGGAGGACAGTCTGTGAGGGACAGAATAACATGGAGGACAGTCTGTGAGCGAGAGAATAACATGAAGGAGTCTGTGAGGGTGAGGGAGAGAACATGGAGGACAGTCTGTGAGGGGGAGAATAACATGGAGGACAGCCTATGAGGGGGAGAATAACATGGAGAACAGTCTGTGAGGGAGAGAATAACATGGATGACAGTCTGTGAGGGAGAGAATAACATGGAGGACAGTGTGTGAGGGAGAGAATAACATGGAGGACAGTCTGTGAGGGAGAGAATAACATGGAGGACAGTCTGTGAGGGGAAGAATAACATGGAGGACAGTCTGTGAGCGAGAGAATAACATGAAGGACAGTCTGTGAGGGGGAGAATAACATGGAGGACAGTCTGTGAGGGAGAGAATAACATGGAGGACAGTGTGTGAGGGAGAGAATAACATGGAGGACAGTCTGTGAGGGAGAGAATAACATGGAGGAAAGTCTGTGAGGGAGAGAATAACATGGAGGTCAGTCTGTGAGGGAGAGAATAACATGGAGGACAGTGTGTGAGGGAGAGAATAACATGGAGGACAGTCTGTGAGGGCGAGAATAACATGAAGGACAGTCTGTGAGGGGGAGAATAACATGAAGGACAGTCTGTGAGGGGGAGAATAACATGGAGGACAGTCTGTGAAGGAGAGAATAACATGGAGGACAGTCTGTGAGGGAGAGAATAACATGGAGGACAGTCTGTGAGGGAGAGAATAACATGGAGGACAGTGTGTGAGGGAGAGAATAACATGGAGGACAGTCTGTGAGGGAGAGAACAACATGGAGGTCAGTGTGTAAGGGAGAGAATAAAAATTTTCCACGTTTTTAAGTTTATCATATGGTAAAATAAATGGTGTCTTTGAAAACTATAAGTCATCCTGTAGAAAACAAGCTGTCATACAGCGATAGATGACTAATAAAGTTTTGACTCTTAAAATAAAGACAGGAGAAAAACAATGGCAGTGTGTCCAATGGGTTAAAACATAAATCTAAGCACCAATGTTTATATGAATACTAGATGGTGGCCTGATTATAACGCATCGGGTATCTACTATATAATCGTCTAATTCTGTCTTTTTGTCTGTAACGGAAATCCCGCGTTGCTGATTGGTCTCGCCAGCTGCCCGCAACCAATCAGCGACAGGTGCAGTCCGGCCACGAATATTGGCGCGGGAGTTGAAGCACACTTCGCTGATTGGTCATCCCCGGCTGGCCATAACCAATCAGCGATATTGGCGGTCCGGCCGTGAATTGGCCCGGGATTTGAACCACGCTTCGCTGATTAGTCGCGCCCGGCCACGACCAATCAGCGATATTGGCGCGGGATTTAAACACCGCTTCACTGATAATGTATATATTTTACCTGGAAAATCCTGTGTATTCATTGCATTATTCTTAAATCTTCTTAAAAAACGACATACATATTCTAGAATACCTGATGCGTTAGAATCGGGCCATCATCTAGTATTATCATAAGTGTCCCTGTCAGCAGCTTCTCTATCACTATGACACTGCTCTTTGCTTTTATCAGAGTATTTTTTAATTGTATATAGTGAGGCTGAACACAGGCAGACAAAAATCTTCTGATAAAGTAGCACTGTGTTCCCTGGAGCAACGTGCTTCTGTCTGTCAGCCTATGCATGCGCATTAGATGCAGGCATGGTGCAGAGGGTTCAATGAGAAGCCATACCATTCACAAGATGGCAGCACATTTTCATTGAAAAGTAAGCAAGAAAAAAATGTTTTTTAGATGGATACTAACTTTGAAAGCAGTCAGTATCTATCTAAAATAAGTAAACACACATATGATCATTTAATTTTTAATAAAACTTGATTTTTTTAGTTATAATTTCCCTTTACATATTGGCTGTTACGAAATTTTCACAACAATTGCATATATATATATATTTGTTCTATGATTGCTGCATTAAAATGTCACCAAAGTTGCATTTACGTTCAATTTAAGGTACTCTGGACTGGAATTAAGGCTATGTGCACACGTTGCAGATTATTTGCGGTTTTCTAGCGTTTTTGCGCTATAAAAACGCTATAAAACCGCAAATCTGCATACATTAAGCATCCTATCATTTTTAATGAAATCCGCAATTTCTGTGCACATGATGTGCATTTTTCCGCATGAAAAACGTATTGCGGAAAAATAATGAACCTGCTCATTAATTTTGCGTTTTTTTCGCGGTTTTCCCACTGTCTAATGCATTGGGAAATGTCCGGAAAAAAAACGCGCAAAAACCGCGTCAAAACCGCGCAAAAAAACGCATGCGGATTTCATGCGGAAATCTGCTAGAAATGTCCGGATTTTCACAGGAATTTTCTGCATGAATTCCTGAACGTGTGCACATAGCCTCACACTTTTGAAATTGCCTGTGCATCGTCTGACTAATAAAACTAATTTTGACAAAAGAAAAATTGTCACGAAAGTAAAAGTATTTTGACATTTTTATTATTTTTATAAAGTTAGAATCAATGTCAGTCTGTAATATATTTTGTTTAGAAAATTAATTACCGAACAGGGGGAAACGGGGATAAAATCCTTAAAAAGACAATGAGCTATTTTGAGTAATAAAAAGGACAGTAAAATAGTATAATCTGAGAAATGTATCACTATGAGAAAAGATGCATGAATTTAGACTTTTATATACTTGAAAAAAGGTGAAGTGTCTAAATCTGCGCTGCTAAAGAATCCAGGATACCGATGGCTTCTTTAAAAGTTTTATTCAAAACAAGTTTAAAAGTCAACGCGTTTCTACGTCATTCCAGACTTCTTCCTCAGGCCACAAATATATATATATATGCAGACAGTGGAAGGTGAACACATTTATATACATGGTTTAGCAATAAAAACCAACATCTCTGCCTTCACTATGGGAAGTCTGGCTGTGTCTGATGGCTCACTCCCGGTTCCTGCAGCTAGACCATCTTGTGCAAGGAGCTTACTCTCCTTTAACGTATTAGAAGGTCATTGCAGAGTAAAATGCGGATCACACAGACATGTAAAGTCTATTTGCAGTATGAAACTGTTTAAAAAACTAAAATGTGCCAAATTTTTCAGAGGACCTTTCACAAGGTATAAAGTGGCCCCAATTTTTGCCTTTATTTAATTCCTGATGCTACACTTTGCCCTTTTATTCGTACACCTCCCGGTTTAAATCTGCTAGGTTCCAGAGGCCTTTTTAAGTACAAATTTTTAAAGGGAATCTGTCACCCCATTTGTCGCCTATAAGCTGCGGCCACCGCCATTAGGGGCTTATCTACAGCATTCTGTAATGAACTACCTATGGCTAATATGGTGGACATATGAAATTCTGTTTAATACCCATCTTCCTTTGTTCCTCTACCACCCAAAATTTGTAGGTGAATCGGGAAATCCTGAAAGCCGTATCATTCAGTAACTAATAAGACGGCTGTCAAGTGTAAAAACATAAATGTGGAGTGAGTCACCTCATGTAGAAAAGTCTGAGAACGCAGCATTAGAGAAGGACGACATAACCCCTATGGTACCATAGACATACGTCCTATTACCACCTAGCTCCTGGATATGGAGACAGTTTTAGAGCCGTTTCATGCCGCAGTAAAGTGCATTTTAGTGTCTGCTGGTTTCTGAGCTTACAGTCCTCCAATTTTCATCATTGTTCATGAATGGTTTTGAAAATGTTTCACTTTAATAAATGAGGGGTGAAATTGTTACATCCATACTTTCAGATTGCTTTTATGGACACTACTGCCTCTTATATTGTATGGGGTCCTTGGGTAAGCCAGGCTCAGCTCAGCAGCAATGTACATTAAAATCAAGATAACCCGACATATGTAGCTAACAAAGGGGTGAACGATGAGCTCAAGCGAACTTGTATCCCCCTGGCCAGTTCTCACTCACTTGCAGTATAGTTGTATAGTGTCATAAGTATTAAGAATTCCAAAAAGCAAAGATCCAACACATCTAAAAAGTGCAAAACTTTATTTTCCAATAATTAAAAACACGGCAATGGAGAGATGGCATGTCAAAAAAAGCTTTTCTAAAAAAAAAAGTTTTGTTAGACCATGAAAGTTGACGCGTTTCGAGGCAGACGCCTCTTACTCAAAACCTGTTATTTAGGTTATTAGGTTTAGGTGATCTTCGCTCTTTGGACTTCTCGTTGTGGTGGATTTTGATCCAGTACTCTCCAAGACTCTCCAGTTCATCATATCACCTGCATTAACATGGTTTATACTTATTTCTTCCTTGCGGCTACATAAGTGTCTCTCATTGTGTAACACAACTTGTATAATTACTTTATTAGCTTGTCAATGGAATGTTTGAAGGCCACCCTCACTCCACAGACTGTGTCATAAATGTCTTATAGGTGATGGCTCCATCACTGGGACCAGCATATATTTTGAAATCGCTGTTGGGATTAGAGAGGTGGCTGGTTATGCTCTGCTTTCTCTTCGCATTTATATGGGAGTTTAAACATTTGAAAATATTAGGTGCTAATTTTTCGAACCACCATACAACAGAATGGAGAAAATGTGGTCTTGATCTCAAGGGTCCCAGGGTGGAACCAGCATCTATCTTATTGATGTTCAAAATGGAAATTCCCCTTTAAGTCATTCTCCCTCCCAATCATCCCACACAGGGAACACCCATACATCCCACAAAAAACATTTTCTGCTGCAGCCGAGACTTAGCAGAAAAGTGAAACCTTTTAACATTTTTAGATGCAGCTGTGCTTAATTTAGTGGTTTCTGTAGGAAAGTAGTCTTTTATAATACTTCTCATTTTGCAAATATATTGAAAGAATAAAAGTTTTATATAAAAAAAGTAGATCCCAGAAATTTTCCGTAAATATTTTCTACAGGGTCAATCCTTCCACCAAGACGTACTTGATCTCACCTGGGTCACTTGTATTGAGGCCAAGTATGTCTAGTTTGCACATTACCGCTTGTATGCAAATTGCATACTTGTGGTCACTTAACTGCCTGCTCTCATCAGCAACACCAGAGAATCCTGACAGCGCGCAGTGTGCACACTGTAAGGAATCAGATGTCTGCAGTCACTTAGTAACTTTCACTCATTTAAGAATGCAGAAGAATAAAAACGTTATGTGCCATCTGTCTACAGAGATATGGGTGAGGCTTTAGAAAGATTTGCTTAAAAGGGAATCTGTCAGCAGTGTTTTTACTTTGTAATCTGCAAGCAGCATAAGGTAGGGAGAGAGCCCTTGATTCCACTGATGTATCACATTGTTTACTGGGTTAAGCAGTTCTGATACAATCCCAGTTTCTCTGCTGCAGATCTCAGTTGTTCAGCTGTGTATAACCCTGACACACCAAGCTTTCTGTGTACTTTGTACAGAGACAGAGAGCTGCTAATCAGTGTAGGGGGTGTGGTTGGACTAGGAGGCAGGAGACACCTAGTCTTGTAGTGATAATCTCCTGATGATAAAACACTGGTATAACTGAAACAGCAAAACACAGCCCAGTAAGTGACACATCATTATAATCAGGGTCTCTGCTCCTACATTATAGTGCTCTCAGATTACATAGCAAAACCTGGTAACAGATTCCCTGTAAATAGTACTGCCTCCAGGAGGCAACCAATTTGGCAAATTTCTGGGACTGTATCCTTGTTCCCCCATCCAACAGATAAAATTTGGAAAACATCTACTAACAGCCAGGTCTTACCTCATATTCCACCACTAGCCATAGGAACTAATCTACTGCATCCTCAACTCTCCTACAGTATACGTAGTGGGGGAACGTAGAATTTGTTAGGTTCACCCCTCACTGCCATCAGATACAGTTTAAGATTCTTTGTGCATTTCATTTTGTAAACAAGTGACAAAAGTACACAATGAATGAATAAGTTTCCTCCATTACGGGTGCTTAGCTACTTCATGTTATTATACCCTCCAGCAGCATTTATATATATGATAATAACAGACACGAAAGTCATTTTCGTTATTTTAATGTTAACATTATGCAATTCATTTACATTATTTTTATATCATAATTATAGATTATTTTGTCTATAAAACAACTAATTTGAAATTATGGTAAATGTATTTTCCTTGGAGCATTTACATCATATAATTAATAATGGCACATCAAAAAGGTAATATGCGTAATAATGTATCTATTCCTTAGAATGATTTGCATTTCATTTTTTTGTAGGAAAAAAAGACATGTTGGTTACAACTGGACTCCATCTTGTCAAAATTAGAAAGCTTTTTCTATATGTTATTTATATTTATGTAATGTAATATTATACTTTGATTTGCAAAATATAATCGTTTTATCTTTTTGACATGGGCTTGAGTATGGAAATCTGCATTAAGTTAGTGTTACCTTTTATTCTGAAGATTTTGTTCTGGTCCTCACACCCTGCTCTAGAATAAGAGCAAAATTATTATCATGCTATTAACCTGCAGACAGAGGGTTAATCTGCAGGTTAATAGCGTTATGAAGTTGCCCAGTCGCAATACTGTAAGTGCGGCACCCGGGAGAAAATTAACTTTATTCCTCCTGGGAGCCACCAGCTTTCAGTTATAGAGGCATGGACACAGTCACTGCTCATAGAACTGTGAATGGCGGCTGTAAACACACCCTGGCACTTTGACTTACTGATAGCCAGCTCAGCAATACATCAGTGCAGAGTGAGCTGTCAATTAAAGTGGTGAGTTCTGCTTACAGCTGCCGCTCACACTGCTCCAGCACACCTGTATGACTGAAAGCCGGGTGGCTCAAGAGAGAAAATAAAGTTACTTTTCTCCCTGGAGCTGCATTTTCAGTAAAGCAGATGGCCAACTTTATTATTTTTAAAAAGTAGCATGTTAAGAAAGAAAATAGGGATTTTTGTGTATTCACCGTAAAATCCTTTTCTCCAAGCCAATCACTGGGGGACACAGACCATGGGTGTTATACTGCTGCCACCAGGAGGCTGACACTAAGTATTACACAAAGTTAGCTCCTCCCCTGCAGCATACACCCTCATGCTGGCTCCCAGTTCAGTGCAAAATCAGTAGGAGATCAATAACATATAAGAGCATAACCTGTCAATTAGAGAACAAGCACAAAGTTATTAACATTGTGGGTGTTGTGTCCCCCATTGATTGGCTCGGAGAAAAGGATTTTATGGTGAGTACACAAAAATTCCTATTTCTCCTTCGCCTCATTGAGGAACAAAGACCATGGGACACCCCAAAGCAGTCCCTGGGTGGGGACGACATAACAGATCAGACCCTGTGTAACCGCTACTTAAAGGGAACCTGTCACCTGAATTTGGCGGGACTGGTTTTGGGTCATATGGGCGGAGTTTTCGGGTGTTTGATTCACCCTTTCCTTACCCGCTGGCTGCATGCTGGCTGCAATATTGGATTGAAGTTCATTCTCTGTCCTCCATAGTACACGCCTGCACAAGGCAAGATTGCTTTGTGCAGGTGTGTACTATGGAGGACAGAGAATGAACTTCAATCCAATATTGCAGCCAGCATGCAGCCAGCTGGTAAGGAAAGGGTGAATCAAACACCCGAAAACTCCGCCCATATGACCCAAAACCAGTCCCGCCAAATTCAGGTGACAGAGTCCCTTTAAGAGTGTGCTACCGCGGCCTGCGGAATCCGCCTGCCCAGAGTCACATCTGCGGAAGTCTGGGTGTGAAAATTATAGTGTTTCAAGAATGCGTGCGGACTGGAAACCGCAACCTTGCAGGCGTGCTTCGCCAATGCCTGGTGCCTAATGGCCAAAGAAACCTCAATCGATCGAGTGGAGTGTGCCCTGATCCCCGCTGGGATAGGCTGACCTATGACGCGGAAGGACTCCTGGATGTTGGAACGAATCCACCTGGATATTATAGCTGATAAAGCGGCTACACCCTTCCTGAAACCATCAGAAGGCCCAAATAAAGCATCCGACCTTTGGGAGGATGCCGTCCTCTATACATACCTTCTCAGAGCTCTCACCTTGTGCAGAGCATGGAGAACCCGTTCCACCTTGTGGAATGGAGCCAAACAAGACGAGGAAGAACAATGTCCTTGTAACAGTGGAAGTACGATACCACCTTGGCAACAGGGGACAGGTATGGCCTGAGGACAACCTTCTCTTGACTCAAGTAAGGAAAAGCATCAGAAAGGACAGAGCGGCTAGCTGCGAAAAAACTCGCCAGAATGACGTGACCGGCACGAAAAAAGGAGACCTTCCATGACAGGAAAGTCAGGCACATCAAGAAGCGGATTAAAAAGGAGTCTCCTGTAAGACCCCCTGGACCAGTTAAGGTCCCAAAGATCTAGCGGTATGTGATAGGGAAGTACCACATGTGAAACTTCCTGCATGAAAGTCCTTAGTTGCCATTTTTTTGCAATAAGACCCATAAGGCCAAAATCGGGACTTACAGCGAGCTGAGCGCCCGGCTTGAACCCAGATTGTTTTGAAACTAAAAATAGGGAAAGCATCTGAGATCCCTGCCCCAAGCAAAATGCAAACAGAGGCGGGCTTACAAGAACTAGTCGCTGATTGTGAGTCCCGCCTGGGTCAGAACCAAGGATTCAATGCCCAAGTTGAGAAACACGGGACCCCTGGGATCTGGTGACAAAACTGTCCCTGGAGAACAGATCTGGATGATCCCACAATCGCTAGAGAAAGACGGAGACAAATTGTACTAGCTCCGCAAACAAACGCCTGACATGGTCAGCCTGGGAACACTAGAACCCTTTCCGCTTCTTAAAGACTCTCAGAAATAGCTGAAGAGGGGACCCGGAACTGGCACCACAGAAGAACCAGAGCACGCACTGCGATGGCTTTTGGATCTCGAGACCGAGCTACAAACTCGAGTACTTTGGCATTCAGTCTGAATGCCATCTGATCTATATCCGGAGTTCCCTAGCGAAGGCAGATCTGTTGGAAGACGTCCGGAAGAAGTTCCCACTCGCCAGAGGCAAGACCCTGGCAGCTGAGCAAGTCTGCCACTCAGTTTTCTTGCACCGCCGAGATCACCGAGTGATTGATCTATGCCCATCGGAGAATGTGAGCGACCTCGGCCATGGCTGCGCGGCTGCGGGTACCCCCTAGATGATTGATGTATGCTGTGGCCGTGGCACTATCCAATTGAAATCGGATGGGATGACCCACCAGAAGACAGTGGAAATGCTATAGGGCTAGCCATATTGCTCAAATCTCCAGAAAACATTGATCGGGAGTTCCCGAGTTGACCGGCAGCTTTGAGCAGTGTGGTGACGCTCCCCAGCCCAGAAGACTGGAATCGGTAGTCACTACTAATCGCTAAACCAGAAGAAAGGATCTCCCCTGGTAGAGGGAGGAACTCAGAGTCCATCATCTGAGAGCCTGTCTGACCCATAGAGCCAAGCGGAGTGAAGTTGACTGCTTCCATTGCAGCTGCAGCCAACATGTTTCCCAGAACACTCATAGTAAATTGGATGGAATGAAGGGACGAGTGACAAATTGCGCAAGCTCCCTGTTGTGCAGGCATGTACTACGGAGGACAGAGAATGAACTTCAATCCAATATTGCAGCCAGCATGCAGCCAGCGGGTAAGGAAAGGGTGAATCAAACACCCAAAATCCCTGCCTCCATGGCTGAAGATTGTTCCCTCCAAATTCAGGTGACAGTGTCCCTTTAAGCTGGAGTCACACATAACGATATAGTTAACGATATCGTTGCAACGTCACGCATTTGGTGACGTAGCAACGATCCCGCTAACGATCTCGTTATGTGCGACAGCGACCAACGATCAGGCCCCTGCTGGGAGATCGTTGGGGAATGATCAGGACCATTTTTTGGTCGCTGATCACTCGCTGTCATCGCAGGATCGGCGTGTGTGACGCCGATCCAGCGATGTGTTCACTTGTAACCAGGGTAAATATCAGGTTACTAAGCGCAGGGCCGCGCTTAGTAACCCGATATTCACCCTGGTTACCATTGTAAAAGTTAAAAAAAAAAAAAAAAAACAGTACATACTCACATTCTGATGTCTGTCACATCCCCCGGCGTCCACAGGGTTAAAACTGCTTTCGGCAGGAGCGCTGCTAATGTGTCAGCGCCGGCCGTAAAGCAGAGCACAGCGGTGACGTCACCGCTGTTACTGCCGGCGCTGACACAGTTAGTGCAGGGAAGCTCTCGGCAGCAGCGCATGCATTAGCTCTTGCCGAAAGCAGTTTTAACCCTGTGGACGCCGGCGGGGGACGTGACAGACATCAGAATGTGAGTATGTAGTGGTTTTTTGTTTTTTTTTTACTTTTACAATGGTAACCAGGGTAAATATCGGGTTACTAAGCGCGGCCCTGCACTTAGTAACCCGATGTTTACCCTAGTTACCCGGGTGCTGCAGGGGGACTTCTGCATCGTTGAAGACAGTTTCAACGATGCCGAAGTCTTTCCCCTGATCGTTGGTCGCTGGAGAGAGCTGTCTGTGTGACAGCTCCCCAGCGACCACACAACGACTTACCAACGATCACGGCCAGGTCGTATCGCTGGTCGTGATCGTTGGTAAGTCGTTTAGTGTGACTAAAGCTTTATATCACCAACCCTCTGGAGGTGTCCAGGATCATCCTCAAAAAGGATATCTGCTGGCCTGGAAATGGTAAGACTTGCTAAAGTTTATCAGCCAGCCCAGGCGAGAAAGGGTATCGCAAGGATGGTCCCTTGACTAGAAAGTCATCCGGACAAGGCAGGACGACTACGCCCCGAGAGTGTGAGATGGACACGACGGCATATTTATTAATGACCTTGTAGGGGGCATTCAGAGTAGAATTTCAATATTTGCAGATGACACAAAACTCTCTAGTGTAATCAATATAGAGGAGGACAATTTTAAATTACAGGATGATTTATGTAAACTAGAAGCTTGGGCTGATAAATGGCAAATGAGCTTTAATGGGGATAAATGTAAGGTCATGCACTTGGGTAGAAGTAATAAGATGTATAATTATGTGCTTAATTCTAAAACTCTGGGCAAAACCGTCAATGAAAAAGACCTGGGTGTATGGGTGGATGACAAACTCATATTCCGTGGCCAGTGTCAGGCAGCTGCTACAAAGGCAAATAAAATAATGGGATGCATTAAAAGAGGCATAGATGCTCATGAGGAGAACATAATTTTACCTCTATACAAGTCACTAGTTCGACCACACTTAGAATACTGTGCACAGTTCTGGTCTCCGGTGTATAAGAAAGACATAGCTGAACTAGAGCGGGTGCAGAGAAGAGCGACCAAGGTTATTAGAGGACTGGGGGGTCTGCAATACCAAGATAGGTTATTACACTTGGGGCTATTTAGTTTGAAAAAACGAAGACTAAGGGGTGATCTTATTTTAATGTATAATTATATGAGGGGACAGTACAAAGACCTTTCTGATGATCTTTTTAATCATAGACCTGAAACAGGGACAAGGGGGCATCCTCTGCATTTGGAGGAAAAAAGGTTTAAGCATAATAACAGACGCGGATTCTTTACTGTAAGAGCAGTGAGACTATGGAACTCTCTGCCGTATGATGTTGTAATGAGTGATTCATAAGAGCAGTGAGACTATGGAACTCTCTGCCGTATGATGTTGTAATGAGTGATTCATTACTTAAATTTAAGAGGGCACTGGATACCTTTCTGGAAAAGTATAATGTTACAAGGTATATATACTAGATTCCCCGATAGGGCGTTGATCCAGGGAACTAGTCTGATTGCCGTATGTGGAGTCGTGAAGGAATTTTTTTCCCCAATGTGGAGCTCACTCTTTGCCACATGAGTTTTTTTTGCCTTCCTCTGGATCAACATGTTAGGGCATGTTAGGTTAGGCTATGGGTTGAACTAGATGGACTTATAGTCTTCCTTCAACCTTAATAACTATGACCCTTGAGAACACTCTGGGAACAATAGCAAGGCCTAAAAGGCCATGTCATGAACAGATAATGCTGTTCCTGAATGGCGAAGCGCAGGAATTTTTGGTAAGGGAAAAAAATCAGAAAGTGGAGGTAAGCAGTCCGAATGTCGGTGGATGCCAGCAACTCCACCTTTTTCCATTGAGGTGATGACCAAACCGAAGGACTCCCTCCGAAAATTGCAGGCCTTGACAAATTTATTAGAAGTTTGAGGTCCAGGATTGGTCTTGCTTTTCCCGACCTTTCATTTGGAACCTAGATCCCTGAGATCTAACGCCTGTCTAGGACAACCCTTCCACTGCTGGTTGGGTCTATAGGAAACTTGCGATTGGGAAGAAGTAGTGGGCCTGCCTGAATTCATTCCAACTTCTCACCGAATAACCGACCACTCTGGCAAGGGAGTGATTTCAGACTTTTTTGGATGCAGAGTCGGCTTTCCATCCTCTGAGCCATAATGCCCTTCTAAATGTAATGGCATTTGCTGCTGACAGCGTCGCGCAACTAGCCGCGTCCAAAGAGGTGTGGATCACAGTCTCCCGCTCAAGAGATTTGTACATGTTAGGACTCTGACATGTTTTGTAGTGAAGTTATAGAAATCAGAGGAAATAGTTTAAAGTTTACTCAGAATGTAGAGAGAGGAGGGTCTGGATAAGCCAGCCCTTCTGTGATGTCAAAGCCTTAAGGTATTAAGTTTGTGGCAGGAGCCCCAGCTCACTCTCTTCTGCTGATGTCTCCTTCTGGACTGCTTGTCTTCTGAAGCCAGCAGCACGTCCAAATGAGCTGGGACATATGGAAAAACTCCACTAGCCTGGATGCCTGTCATGCTTTAAACATGTGAGTGTTGCTTTTCTCATTTATTCCCTTTATGTTATAATTACCCATGTACATATTTGCAATTGTCTCATTTGTAACTTCTTTATAAAATATTTTTGATAACGCACTGCCTAATTTTTAATGGGATATACTATTATATGTTAGTTCTTCTCCATGCTCTAAAAACCGTACCCTAAGTCTTCTGAAGGGAAAACGCTACTGTTACTGTTGAGTTGGGTTAGCTTTGGACCCTTTTAATCGAAGCTGGTGGCAGCGAAAGTGTGCTGACTGTTGGATTATGCTGAAGCAACTGCGGGTTTGATAATTATTGTTCCTGCCTGAGTGGGAGTAGTTATCGCGTCGCTGCAGCGTGCCCAATAGCCAGTACATAGCAGGCAGCCTTTCTGGCGACTAATTACCCAGGGTGCAGTACCTAATCTGACGTGAGAGTAAGGGGGGCGCCAGAGAGCTGCAAGTGTTAAGTGGAACTGTAAGCGGGATATACATAAATCCCTGCAGTTCGTGGTATATAGAAAAGCAGTGGGATACCTAGAATAAGCCCCTGCTGTAAACTAAGAGGTCAATAGCCTTGTGTGTGGTTTTTCATCACATCGTGGAGTGGAGGGATAACTAAGATAAGCCCCCCTGCACATGTGATAGCCGTCTGTTGGCCTAAAGTCACCTCAATCCGTGACGTAGGGGTGACGATCACGGTGTGAATCCTGACCCATTGGTGACAGCGGTCAGGGAAAATACCTGACAATACCTGACATCCCAGAGTTCAGGCCCCCGGGTGGACAGGGGTGGATGTCCGGCATTAGGCCTGGCTGCAGGAAAGGATACATGGAGGAAACACTCCATGTGCTTGTCTGTTAATGGTGTGGGGAGAGCGGTGCCCTTTAAGGGACTCGTTGCCTCTAAAAATCCATCCAGGCATGGCATCCTATGTAGACAGACAATACTGTTCCTGCATCGCTTATCCGGACACTCCCTATTTAGGTGACTGGCAAATGTTCGATGAGGGAATTTAGTCCTTTTGAAGAACAGTGCGTGATCCGGAGTAGAAGCGGAGTCCTCATCAACCTACAGAGTGTTGATGACGGTCTCAATAAATGAATCCACTGTTTTCCGGAAAAAAACTGGCAAATGCAGGTCCGGGAAACCCAGAGGTTTCTGTCCTGTAAAGCATTTGTTCTGTGCCCCTGAATAATGTCCTGAAATTCAGGATGGTTGGTGAACATCTTATGCGGATGTTTAATCCAGTTAAAGGATACTGCGTGACATGGAACAGAGATTTGTCCACCTTCAGGGTTTGGTTGACGGCTGAGATTATCTACCGTCGCTTGATTCTCAGGCGAGTCCTGATCGAGAGAATCGTCAGACCCCCACTCCGAGTCCCAGTCGTTGCGAACCCCCGGAAAGAGGGGGAGCGAAGCTTAAGGACGCCGAGGTGCGGGAGGGCTCCGGGAGACGTACTATGGGTACTTACTCTAGCCGCCCTAGTATTTTGTGCCCGAGATCGGCCCCTGCAGGCCAACGGTTCCCATGTAAAAGAGGAATCTTCTGAGACAGGCAGGCAGATGCCCTGATTTGTGGAGGGGTCCCATGAGGGCTCAATCGCTTTAGTCAGTGAATGCCCTGGACTGCGGCAGTGACGAAGCTCACTCAGGGGGACTAGGTGTGCTAGGATCGGTAACAGCGGATGGCTCCTGATCCTTTACAGAGTAGATTACTCTATCCCCGGAATAGCAACGATAGAGTACCCCCGTAGGTAAAAGTTCCACTCTAGAGATGGCAGCCAGAAGCGTTACCATTGCCAGAATATACTACGGGGAAGGGGCCAATGGGAAAAAACAATGCCCAGGATCGCAGCACAGCTCTTACCCCTGTCCTGTGCCGGGAGATAGAATCCTCCTGCTGCTGGAGCCCAGTCTGCAGAGCACGGCCGGAAGCCTGAGAATGGACGTCAGGAACAGAGAAAACGCCCTGAGGGAGTGGGCAGAGCGTCCGACTTGTCGACTAGCACAGGCCGAAGCCGGGGAGAAAAGTTGTAGATGCCGAGAGCAGGAAGAGAGGGGGCGGAGGCGGCTAAACGCGCATGAACAAGTGGGCGGGATGTCCGGCTTGCGGCCTAGTACAGGCCGAAGCCAGGGAGTATATTTCCAGCGCTGGCCGGCGTATGGCCGCTGGGTAGCCGCGGTGCACCAGGAGCTCTCCTACCGAACCCGACCCTTGTCACTCACCAAACGGATGTCCGGGGAGCCTGCAGTGAGGATCTGCAGAGCTTGACCGCTCTGTTGCAGGTCAGGTGCCGTCGATTTTTGGACGGTGCAGGAACCCTCCATCTCTTTCATAGGAAGGTGGAGAGGGATCGTCCGCCTCCTTGTACCATCCGATTTAAGTGTTGGCTGCTCGGACGCCACGAGGTGGGCCTCTGTACATCCAAAGGGTTAATCACCTAGGATGGGACAGGGCTTAATGTCAGGCAATAGGCCTGGCTGCGGAAGATACGTGGAGGCAACGCTCCATGTGCTCGTCCGTTGAAGGTGTGGGGAGATTGGTGCCCTTGAAGGGACCTGTCGACCCTAAGAATCAGCTCAGGCGTGGCATAATAATAATCTTTATTTTTATATAGCGCTAACATATTCCGCAGCGCTTTACAGTTTGCATACACGTTGCAGGAGAGGATACGGAGAGGCAACTCTCCGTGCTTGCTTGTTGATGGTTCGGGGAGATCAGAGAGTTGAAAAGATCTGTCCCCCTTCGTCCGTTGTAAAAGATTAATTCAAAAATGTAAAAAATTGGAAAAATTTTAAAATAATACAGAGTTTTGGATCTGAATAGCAGTCCCGTCCGTGTGCCTCCAACGGACACTAAGCAAGAACTGGTTCTCTGGGAGCCAGCAGGAGGGTGTATACTGCAGGGGGGGGAGCTAACTTTCTTTGTAATACTTAAGTGTCAGCCTCCTGGTGGCAGCAGCATACACCCATGGTCTGTGTCCCCCAATGAGGCGAAGGAGAAAAATGATTTGTTTTACCACATTCTGTGACCCATACCTTTTTTATTTTTATGGCAACGAATCATTGCTAGGGTTGTTTTTTGCAGGACAAGTGTAGTTCTTATTGGCACCATTTTGGGTCCATAAGATGTTTTGATTGCTATTTCATTATGTGAGGGTAAGGTGAACAGCAATTCTGACAACGGGACTTTTCTGATGATGTTGCAAGACAAATAATGTCATATGTTAATAGTCAGACTTTTACAGACATAGAAATACCAAATTGTTTGTTTTTTTTCCAAAGAATTGAAAAGGTTCGTGTTTTTAATTTTCCCACTGAGGGACTTGACAGTGTGATTTGGGGTACAACACACGGCAGTACTTCTCGCGCAGGCCACGATAGTAATATGGCAGATAAGAGGCGATTAACTAGGATCCGATATCACATAAGGACAGATCATTTGTAATGGTGCAGGTATCAGCAGCCTTTCTACAGTTGCATCCTTTTATGTTTCCGCTTGTGCAGATACTAGGTATGGTGATGATGCAATATTAAATCTTCACAATAATCAGAGGACATTGGAACAAATATAGAGAATCTGTTTAATTATACAGTGTTGTGATCTATTGTACCAGACTATACCATAAGAAAATATTAATGCAAATATTGCATGGGGCCGAAGGAACTTCCCATACACATTATGAGAGATTATTCAGTTAGGCATTCTGCCTACATTAATATGACACCACATTCAACTTATAATGCCAATTTGCAGAAAATGTGTTTTGCAGTAGGAGCCAGATAATAGCCATCTTCTCAAATATACAATGAGGTTTTTAATGGTTGTCTGAGAAATGTTCTGACACTCTGAATAAACTTGAGCACAGAAATCATCAAGATCCACTGTTGGCAACAACCTTGGCAATATATGAAAAATTACATGTGGTCAATGGGGAGACAAGTCTGGAGACGCTGCCAACCAAGGTAACATGTTTAGGCCACAGGCTGCTCACAGAAGCACAAGCAATATGGGTCCTCGCACTGTCATGATGAAAAAGTGATAGAAGCCAAGGCTATGTAAGTGCGGCTATATCTGCGTGTACTGTAATGGAATATTGAGTGTTTTTTTCTGCGCTGCTGGTGGAATTGCACAGGAAGGTTTCAGGACACACGAGAGCTGAAGCAATGTTTTATGTATTGACGCGTTTATTGAGATTTAATATTGATAAATGTAGAGTAATGATCCAGAACAGTTTAATCCTACATTAATTGGGAGTATGTTCGGGACAAAATAACAGGAGAAGGACTGGGGTATTCTTGTTACAAGTAAGCTGAACAGCAGAATTCAATGCCAAGCAGCAGCCGCAAAAGCAAATAAGATTTTAGAATGTATAAAAAGAGAGATAAAATCCTGTCATCCCAACATATTGTTACCCCTTTAAAAATCACTGGTGAGGCCACATCTAGAATATGGGATCCAGTTTTGGGCTCCACATTTTAAAAACGATTTTCAGAAATTAGAGTTAGTTTAGTTTATATGTATAAATATATGCAAAGCCAGTACAAAGGACTAGCACACAACCTATTCCTTCCAAAGACCATACAAAGGACCAGGGGACACTCATTGCAGATGAAAGAAAGGCGATTCCAGCAGCTAAATAGGAAAGGGTTCTTTACAGTTAGAGCAGTCAGACTGTGCAATGCCGACCACAGGAGGTAGCAATGGCCGACACTACAACAGCATTTACAAAAGGGATGGATGATTTCCTCGGTACACATAACACTGAGGGTTATAGATAAATTAGTGACAAATGTAAAATTGGTAGAGAAAGGATGAACTTGATGGACCTACGTCTTTTTCAACCTATGTAACTATGTAAAAAAAATGACTTTTTGGACAATTTTTCATGCAGGATTGTCTTTAATTTTAAGAGTTTAGCAATGGTCTGAACTGTGCAATCTAACTAATGGTCTTCAGATCTATCAAAATAGTAAAAAAAAGTATAAAGTCTGAAGATACTTAGGTTTAGATTTTATTTAAAAGCCACTGCATACAGTATAAAACATAGAAAAGCTAAAACTCTCTTCACTTGCTTAAAACAAGAACCGCTATAATATGAAATATATGATAATCACAAACTACAGAAGATGTCTATATCATGGGAAGCATAAAATATGATGACACGTCTTTTATCGGGTCGACATTGAAAAATATACACATTCTTACACATGTAACTGTGATTAGGAACTTATGGAAAAGCGCAATCATTGAACGTTAACTTTACAGGAGGCATTATTATATCATAGGAATATAGAAATGGCAGTCTTCTATCTGTATCCTACACACAACTTTCCAGGAAACTTTAGGACCTGACTTTCTTTGCATCCTTCTTCATAGTGTCTGCATCAGCCTTTCTTTTACCCGACTAAAAGAAAAGAGGAAAAAAAAAAAAATATATGACTCCGGGATTTACAGAATATCTCTTAACATTTAAATGGTGGCTGAACTTACTCTTACATCTCAGTTAATAGACAATATAATAAATAGACAATTTTTAAATCATTTTATTTAAAATGTTTTGTTATATTATCCCTGAAAAGTCACTTCAAAGTTCTGGATGCTTGGTGTCTCCCTCCCTATGTAACCCGCCTGTTGTCAAGTGTAATCTGTCTCTAGATGATGAGACACGGAGGTGGATTACATGGTGAAGCGACAGCTCATTGTCTGTCTCCTCCTGCTCTCCTGTCTGTCAAACTGCATACAGCTAGACCAGAGAGGTGGACTTTCACGTGAGCATCAGCCAATACTTGCTTTACATGTGTCTTGCTTTTGATTTTCTACACGTGTAAGTTTCAGTACAGTTTTTTCAGCCAAAGCTGAAGGGATCAATGCGAATAATAACACGCATGTTTCTCCATTGTATTAAAAGGAAACCTGTCACCTCGGAAAATGCGGCTTACCTGCAAATATAGGGTTAATTTGGAGATTAATAGCATTACAATGCTTCCTGGCCACCTTACTGAAAGTGCAGCTGCTGGGAGAAAATGAGCTTTAATCCTCCCGGGAGCCACCGGCTTTCAGTCAAGGAGGGGTGCACGGAGGGACTACAGTCATCACCCAAAGCACCGCTCACTATACTGTTAGCTGTGGATGTACGCATGCCACCACACTTTGATTGACAGCTCGCTCTGTGGAGAATGAGCTTTAAATCAAAACACTGCCGTTCACAGTATAGTGAGGGGTGCTGTGTGCAATGACTATGGCTGCTTCATGACTGAAAGCCGGTGGCTCCAGAGACGAAACAAGTTCATTTCCTCCCAGTAGCCGCACTTTCAGTAACGGGGCCAGGCAGCATTGTAACATGAATTCCAATAGTAGAGAAAACATACATCCGCACTGCTCAAAGGTCCAACTCAGTGACCGTATTATAATATCGGTCTAGCACCACAGAAAGTGATACTGGCTGTATGAATCCTTTACACCTGAATCAATGGGGTGCTGCTGCCAGGAAAAATGTGTGCAGAATCCAAATGGCAAAAAAGAAAAAGTAGGCGCGCACTTACCCTGTTGCGGTGAATATCACTTTATTAGGACATATAAACAAACGGAAAGCAGGGAGGGATAGGGTCAGCCACGGACAACGATCGTTTCGTGCTCTACGGCACTTCAACGGGTCCTCCCGTTGAACAGGGTAAGTGCGCGCCTACTTTTTCTTTTTTGCCATTTGTAACATGAATTACCTGCAGATTAACCCCGTATCTGCAGGCTAATAGTGCTTTGCAAAGTGACAGGTTCCTTTTAACTTGTGCTTGGATAAAACAAAGTAAATCGGAATCCAGCCCAAGCCTCAATCATGGTTTCATGCTGTTTTAATAGCAGTTGTTTTTTTAAAAGCATTTTTGCTAGTACTATTTTATTCAGTGACATTTTTATAAGTTTAGTAGTGAATTCTATGTAGAAAAGATTTAAAAAAAATGCCATGTGAAGAGTGTGCTACCTTTTACTCAAAACTTCACTGACCTGCCAAATGCTAAAAAAATAACCAATCTGTAGCTAGATTTTTTCATTATTTATCTAAAAAATAGAAAGTAGCATTTGATCATCGCCTTTCTGGAGGAAAAAAAATGCAAAAAATACCAGGAAAAAAAAACACAGAAACCCAACAGATAATGGTGTTTGAAATCAGCCTTGGGATGGATTTATGCATATAGTTTACAAAGCTTTTTTTTTTCTTTTTTTGTTCTAAAGCTTAAGCCGATATTGGATAAAGAAGCGAGAAAATGTAGGAAATGTATAACGGTCAATTGTATATGTTGCCGCTAATGTGCATCTACTCCTAGCTGCGGGTTAAAAAATAAATAAAAAAGCAAATCATCAATCGAAAACTGTGACACTACTGCATGTGACTCTTTTCTATAAAAAAAAAAATATCTAATTCTCAATCATCATTTAATTAGAATTTTCATTTAGGTGTTCAGCGCTCAGGTACACAATATTTTACTTTATATTTACCGATTGCTTGGGTGTCTTTTTCTTTTTCTCTGCTCGTTCCTTTTCTTCGATTTCCAGGTTTTCCTTTTCGATCAGTGATATAAGGGTATTACAGCGTCTTTGCAGCTCCTAACAAATTTTATAAAGGATTCAGAAATTGCAGAGATTAATAAATGATAAAGGCAATCTACAGAGAATAAGTGACCTAATGTGTAAATCCATGCTTTACTCTAGGCGCTCTTAACTACAGAGCATTATCGGAGATCTGGGGATTGCAGCAGGCTTGTTAGGAGGACAGCGTGACACTTTTATAAATGCCAACATGTGGAGATTAGGTCATAGGTAGAAGAAAAAAAATGACCGTGCACTCAAGGATCACTGACTAGTTTTCCACAACCAAGATAGCCAATGTTCTTAGTAATGTTCTCCTAGTTCCCAATGTTCAAAGAAGCATTCCCATCATAGGGCACAATGAGCAATTGTAAGTGCACAGTGCTACATAATGCGATATATGAAGAGGATACTTTGTGAGGAGGAGGACTTCTTTAAGTTGGTGTCTAGAAAGATTGTTGCACTACCGTAAAGGTCTTCATGATGGGCAGAGGCAGCGTATCGGATCAGAACAATCATTTAATCCCTATAGGATTCACATCGACCCTTATAAAAAATAAATACATTCATAAACAAAAAAGCATTAACCCCTTCAACCCCGGGTGATTTTCTGACTTTTTTTTACTCCACTTCTTTCAAGAGCCATAACCTTTTTATTTTTCTATCAACATAGTAGTATGAGAGGTTTTTGTTTTGCAGAAGGAATCATACTTTTTTTTGAATGATATCCTTATTTTCATGTCATGTACTAATACGCAGGAATAAAATTCCAAGTCCAAAATTCCAGAATTACTTTTGTCACCATTTTCTAAGACCAGTAATGCATTCTATTTTCATTACCCGGGGCTATGAGGTCTTATTTTTTGCTCCCTGAGCTGATATTTTTACTGATACCATTTTGGGGTACATTTGATGTTTTAATTGCCTTTTATTGTAATCTTGAGGTAGGCCACCCGCCAAACCCATAAATTTGCATTTCCAATAATGATCTGAAACTTGTATCAATATTGGATATGTCTTCTCGATTTTGCGATGACTAGTGTGTCTTGTGTTAAGGCAGCTTCATAACTAACCGTGGCATAAAGGGGATCTGCCAACCATACTGGTATAAGTGGTGAAAAAAACACAAAAATTGAGCCTGGTTGGCGTTGGAATATATGCAGCACATAAACGCATGTTCACATTGGCCATAAAACGTACAAAACCTACAAGAAACAAAATGAGTAGGACCGTCCCGATCAGAGTCACCTTGTCGAGGTGGGATGGCTTTTATTCTATTTTTGTTCAAAAACCATATTACTAAGAACTCTGTGTCATTTAAATGCACTTTGGCTTTTTACTTATTTAGTTACAGCAGGGTCTTTGCTTATTTTGTTTCTTGTAGGCTTTGTATAATACAAATGGTGGTATATTATTAACATATCACATGTCATTTGCCATTATAACCTGTGTGACACATGTGATCCCTAGAACAAAGGTTTGTTGGCAGTAGATAAAGTGCACAACACTTTGGCTTTTTTTATGCATGGAAAGTAGGAAAATGGGTAAACTTGGGGACACAGAGATCAGGCTCTGGAGACGCATCCTGAATGAATCGGAGATGCACATGTTCGACCTCCACTCCATTCATTGTCTATAGACCTGCTGGAAATATTGGAGTGCTGTACATGACCTTCCCATTGACCTCCACTGCATTCATTGTCTATAGACCTGCTGGAAATATTGGAGTGCTGTACATGACTTTCCCATTGACCTCCACTGCATTCATTGTCTATAGACCTGCTGGAAATATTGGGGTGCTGTACATGACCTTCCCATTGACCTCCACTGCATTCATTGTCTATAGACCTGCTGGAAATATTGGAGTGCTGTACATGACTTTCCCATTGACCTCCACTGCATTCATTGTCTATAGACCTGCTGGAAATATTGGGGTGCTGTACATGACCTTCCCATTGACCTCCACTGCATTCATTGTCTATAGACCTGCTGGAAATATTGGAGTGCTGTACATGACTTTCCCATTGACCTCCACTGCATTCATTGTCTATAGACCTGCTGGAAATATTGGCGTGCTGTACATGACCTTCCCATTGACCTCCACTGCATTCATTGTCTATAGACCTGCTGGAAATATTGGAGTGCTGTACATGACTTTCCCATTGACCTCCACTGCATTCATTGTCTATAGACCTGCTGGAAATATTGGGGTGCTGTACATGACTTTCCCATTGACCTCCACTGCATTCATTGTCTATAGACCTGCTGGAAATATTGGCGTGCTGTACATGACCTTCCCATTGACCTCCACTGCATTCATTGTCTATAGACCTGCTGGAAATATTGGAGTGCTGTACATGACTTTCCCATTGACCTCCACTGCATTCATTGTCTATAGACCTGCTGGAAATATTGGAGTGCTGTACATGACTTTCCCATTGACCTCCACTGCATTCATTGTCTATAGACCTGCTGGAAATATTGGAGTGCTGTACATGACTTTCCCATTGACCTCCACTGCATTCATTGTCTATAGACCTGCTGGAAATATTGGGGTGCTGTACATGACTTTCCCATTGACCTCCACTGCATTCATTGTCTATAGACCTGCTGGAAATATTGGCGTGCTGTACATGACCTTCCCATTGACCTCCACTGCATTCATTGTCTATAGACCTGCTGGAAATATTGGAGTGCTGTACATGACTTTCCCATTGACCTCCACTGCATTCATTGTCTATAGACCTGCTGGAAATATTGGAGTGCTGTACATGACTTTCCCATTGACCTCCACTGCATTCATTGTCTATAGACCTGCTGGAAATATTGGAGTGCTGTACATGACTTTCCCATTGACCTCCACTCCATTCATCGTCTATCAGGCACAACTCAGCTCCATTCAGAACTGAGCTCCCCCCACCCCCCTCTTTAGGGACCTTTATGGGTCCCAGCAGACGGACCCCAAGAGATCAGCAAGTTCACCTAAGCTTCTAGTAAAAGTACCGTATATGTTAAATGTACCCCTGAAAACTACAATTCATCCTGAAGAAAACAAGCCTTCATCCAGCTATGCTGAAAGAAAACGGACAAAAGTATGGTTCTTGGAATGCAACAGTTAAGAATAAAAAAAAAAAGTTTGTATGCATTGTCTAAAAATACCTACTTCTTAATGGGAATCTATCAATAAGGTCAACCCTTCAAAACAAATGTGTGGGAATGCAGGTCACTGAAATATGTCTATCCACACCTTTATGTCTATTTGTGGCTGCATCCTGGAGTAATTTGCCTTTTCATTCGTATGCAAATCATGCATTAAGTGCTCTAGCCTGACAGAGCACTTAAAGGGACACTGTCACCTGGATTTGGAGGGAACAATCTTCAGCCATGGAGGCGGGGTTTTCGGGTGTTTGATTCACCCTTTCCTTACCCGCTGGCTGCATGCTGGCTGCAATATTGGATTGAAGTTCATTCTCTGTCCTCCATAGTACACGCCTGCACAAGGCAAGATTACCTTGTGCAGGCGTGTACTACGGAGGACAGAGAATGAACTTCAATCTAATATTGCAGCCAGCATGCAGCCAGCGGGTAAGGAAAGGGTGAATCAAACACCCGAAAACCCCGCCTCCATGGCTGAAGATTGTTCCCTCCAAATCCAGGTGACAGTGTCCCTTTAAGGAGCCACTACTACTGGAGGTTGTTTCCCCACCCAGCACCATCCTCTTTAGCATGATTGATAGCTCACAGGGTGTGTGACATTAGTAGCCAGGCAGGGAAATCAGAAATGAAAGCGCTAATTAACCGGGGATGTAGCAACAGATAGAAAATATAAAGGTGTCGTTGGATTTACATTTCGAAGACCTGTATGCCCATATATTGGGTTTTGGGAATTGATCTTACTGACTAAGCATTAAGTACTGAGCACCGCTAGTACATGAATACATCTGTTGCCTAATGTTAATATATCATTGTCAAGTCCAGGAGGGTAAATGGAGAAGTGCGACTGCTTGTCTTGTGAAATGACCTTTCTTGAGATACCACCACTGGTCAAATGAAATATTACACAATTGCCTTTGAAATTTAAGGGCTCTCCATGCAGGGAGGGACATGAGAAATGCTACAGAGTAAGAGAAGCTCTTTGTAATTCCCAGTCCAGGTAATAAGCAATGGACCGCCTCCCACCTCTTATAACTCAAACTCCAATAGCTTTGTATTTAAAGGTGAGTTTTCTAGACCAGACAACCCCTTTTAATTATTACATAGATCTACAAATGTACTGCTCTATCCTGATCACATGTTTTCAAAAACCTTGCATTGCAATTGCTACACTGCTACTCAATTAGGAAGTATTTTTTTGGAAGCTCCGTGTTTCCCAGCCTATAAACATCAGCACCCAGCTGTTTGCTTTCCCTCAGCTGGTTAAGAAACTAAAGGGGACCAATTTTTTTTCAATGATTTCATCATTAGCTAAACACATGTACAGTAAGCTACACACACTGCACTGAATGTATAATATCGATCTATATAACATTGTTTTATTAGTTAGAAAACTAGCTTGAAATGACAATTACTGTATGGAAAAGCTGATGTTAAAAAAGCATTGCATAGGATGTCATATGGATGGTAGGTGAGGAAAAAAAAAACACATGACACTGTGCTGACACTCTCCAACTTTTCTGCCTGAGAATCTCAGCTACTTTATATACGCAGATGTGAACGCACCCTTATATTCTACTTGACAGATGACAGCACGCTTTGACTTGTTGGTATTGCTGTATATTTTAATAGCTGTGTTAGTGGGCATATATGCCTAAAATCAATACATCTGTAGGAGTTCATATTCTCATACATTTTGTGAGCGTCTGCCGTCTAATGAAGACCCGCAGTTTTATATAAATATGCATGTACAAGTGGTCGCATAGGGAATGAACCTTTCCTTGTTCTTGCATCGTGTGTCTGGGCAAGGACAGTGCTGCCCTGCAGGGCTCGGGGAACGCGTATTTGGACTTCTAAACTATGAGTAGGAATGTAACGGACTATACACTAAGGATTCGGAGACTGAGGTGAGCTATGTTCCTGTATTAGACTAATCAAGATTTAGGATACACTCATAAATAGGGCAAAGCCCAGCGAGCATTTATTGCAGGGCTTCTGGATGTGTAGTACGCAGATTCTCACCTTGACAGATGCCATTTCATGGCAACTGTCCCTCAGATCAGGACAACGCCAGACATGGAAGCTTACTCCAGAACCGATGGATCAGTCACCTGGTTACCAATTAACCTACTAATCAGCATAGAACAAAAGCCTATTGATCCAAGTGCTAATTCTGTAGCTAGAAGTGGAGCCAGCGTACTACTAAAGCTGAACCATACACTGTGTAAGAAAAGATTAATGATTTCAGCCAGGAAATGTTATAAACATGTCCTCCAGAGATCTCAGCTACTGAATGCAGATGATTAATAATGAGTATGCCAAAGCACTGCTGAATCAGATCATGACCCCCTACCCCTGGCACGGCAGAACATGGAAACACACCATGAGCTTCTATCCCCGAGCCACAATAATATATGTGCAAATTGTGAAATGACTCGCACAATACTACATGGAACATGGTACTTATATCCAAACGTTCGTTATGTTAAGTACAAGAAGCGGCAGAGCTTGGTATTTGGCACCACTTTCCTTGAGTGTTATCTCCACCTGTAACCAGCGCTCTAAGTATAAACCCACTGTATTGTCCTAAGCCAGTGCAGTAACGTATCAGACATTAGCCAGTTTAATGACAAAGGTAGCAATGCTGCACCACTGGGCTATAGAAACCTTTGACATCGGAGAAAATATTTTACATTTGTTAGTGGTTACCCGTAGGTAATAGAATTGCACTTAATCCTAAAATAGAAAATCTGAAATTATCTCCCAGTAATATAGGCTGGATGTGAGCTCCGTGTGTATCCATGACGCTACTGCCTATTCTTGCACCAATACTGCACCAACATAGAAGAGGATTCTTTACTGTTAGGGCAGTGAGAGTCTGGAATTCCTTGCCTGAGGAGGCAAGCTCAGTCGAGCGGTTCAAGAGAGGCCTGGATGTCGTCCTGGAGTGTAACAATATTGTATCTTTAGAAGGACGCAGATATGGGGATTTATTCTGACGGAATATAGGCTGAACTGGGTGGACAAATGTCTTTTTTTGGCCTTGCCAACCAGGGCTGTGGAGTCATGGAGTCGGAGTTAGTTTTGATTGGAGTCAGAGTCGGTAGAAATGTACCGACTCCAGCTTTAAAAAAAAATGTATTAATATTTCATAATTGAACTTTCATATGAATTTTATAAATGTTACTCAAATATATATGTTCTATCAAACTATGAACAACAGTACTTACCAATACTTGGTTAACCTCATGCTGCCCCAACCCCCCTACTTACAATGTATGAAACTGAAAGTGAAAATGTGTTGCAAATTCTTAGTAGTAAAGCTCCTCCTCTAGACTAGATGTTTGGTGTGTGTCTTCCAAGCATCTCACAGCTGCTACTCAGAAGAGGAAGACTGTAAGAAGTTTTATCCTTTCAACAAACTTTGCATTAGTTAACTGTGAGTAGATGAGGAATAACAGTATTAATGACCACTATATCAGTTGTACGACCTGGCAATAATTTTGTACAATTGTTTTTAGGAGAAACAATTGTCATTTGGATTGTGAATGCAGAATTAAAAACCTGAGAATGTCAAAGAAGCGTCACATTAAATCAGCTGTATTTAAACATTTCACCATCACTCAAGATAGAAAACATTATGTCTGTCAGTGTATGACAAATGATCCAGACGAAAACATATGCTGTGAAGCCAAGATCAGTGCATATTAAGGCAAAGATAAAAATGCTCCTACCAGAGCTTTTAATCTAAAGAGACATTTACAGCGCTTTCATCCAGAAGTACTGAAAGCAGTGGATGAGAAAGACTGCATCCAAACCAATGAACCAGTGCTCAGCTCTTCCAGCCAAACAAAGGAGCAGAGAACTTTGCAGCCATCAGTTGCAAGATATTTTGTCAGTGACAAAGTTACTGTGACAATGACAACAGATACATTTAAAAAAACAGATCATAGAGCTTGTTGTAAAGGATAGTGTGCCTATTTCATTATTTTCACGACCAGCTTTTATGTGTCTGAATGGGGAAATGGCGCGCAAGCTTGGTGTTTCTCTGGAGAGAGAGTATTAGAAAATTAGTAATCGAAGAAGCTTTTAAACAAAAGGAAGAACTTAAAAAAAACTCTCAAGGGACGCTTTCTGTTTCTTAAAATGGATGCCTGCACACGGCACAGAGTGAACTATTTTGCCATCAATGTCCGATTTGTTTGTGACAAAAATGAAATAGTTACCAAGACATTGGCAGTAAAAGACACCAAAGCTCATCACACCAGTGAGTTTCTCCAGGTCTTGGTGGAAAAGTTTCTGCAAGACTATGAACTTAAAAAAAGAGCAAGTTCTTTCTGTCGTAACTGACAATGCTTCAAATATGATAAGTACTATTAAGCTAATGAATGAGAGTAATGATGGTGACCAGCAGCTAGAAGAACATTCTGGGTCCACAGACACAAATGTTTGAAATAGAGGAACACAGTATTGTAACTGAGGAGCAAACTGAAGTTGCTTCAGATGAACAGCAACAAGATAGTTTAGATGATCTTGTTGAAACTGTCAATACGTTCTTTCATTCATCACATGCGCTGTGTTGTGCATACGCTACAGCTGGCTATAAGAGACAGTCTGCAAGAAGGACATGCTGCTGCACTGATTGGCAAGGTGAGAAAATTGGCTACTGTTGCCAGAACCCCTAAAGTTGACTCAATTTTGAAGAGACGTGCTGGAAAAGGGGCAATGATTGATCAAGCCACACGATGGGGCAGTACTTAATGATTCAGCGCTTGGTTGAACTGAAAACCTTTCTTGTAGACATGGCTAACCCTCAACTGACGCTAAATGAAAGTCAGTGGAATTAGGTGACTGAGCTGGAAAAATTGCTAGAGCACCCATTTACAGTGACTAAAAAAATTACAAGCAGAGGACTTAACTCCAGGTATTTTCTTAAAGGAGTGGAAGAACCTGATGTTTCGCCTGTCCCAAAGAGGAGGGTTAATTGCAAGTGGCATTGCTACATCAATGAAACGGAGAGAGGAGCTACTATTACAAAATAACATTCTTTTGGCAGCTGTTTGTGTAGACCCAATGCATCATATTCTTCTAGATGATAAACAGCTAACTAAAGGAAAAGAAGCTCTGTTTGAAATAGCAGTAAGGATGAAAGGGTTGCAGAACAGTCAGGAGGAACAAGAAGAATTTGGTCGTCCGGCCACATCTTCACCCTCATCAACTGATGAAGAATTTAATTTTGAAAAATATTTGGATCACAAGGACCGTGCAAAGCGTTCCCGCATAGAAGAGTCATCCCCATCAAAGAACACAGCCAGTACATTTCAGCAGAATTTTTCATGTGCACTAAAAGAAATTGAGAAATTTGACCGTTCATCAAAAATAACAGTGCAACAAGCGATTCCTCTGTATCCTGACATTGTCAGAGATGTTGCCCGAGTGGTTACTGCTTTGCCACCAACCCAAGTTAGTGTAGAGAGGTTGTTCTCTGCTCTCAAAATAATTAGATCAGATTTGAGGGCATCCATGAAGGAGGATCTGACAGAGGCAATACTTTTTCTGAGGACAAATTTATAGATTTCTTCTTATTAACTGCATAACCGTGTTTATTGCATATTTACTTACAAGAGTTTAGAAAAGTTAATAAAAGTTATTTGCTATATTCTAATTGTATTCTAATAAATATAGTTTTTGCTCTAAGTGGTCTGATTACTTATATGATGGTGAGAAACTGAATAAGCACGATGTTAATATTTGACAATAGTAAATTTATTGTTACGAATTGGCCATTTATGAAGGAGTCGGAGTCGGAGCCGGAGTCGGAACCTGATAAAATCCAGGAGTCGGAGTCGTAACTGTGGCTTACCGACTCCACAACCCTGTTGCCAACTATGTTGCTTATTTCCTTTCCATGTTCTTTCCTCCTTTTCTAGAACCTGTTTTTTGTGCTTTCCCCTGTACACCACAGTCCTCCTCCTCGATAATCTCTCTAACGCTGAAAGACTAGTTGGGAAGTTCTATGATGGATTTTTAAAGCAGACTATTTAGAAAACTGATTAAGGAGGACCTCTTACTTCCGCCAAAATAATTTAGATAAACTCCTTGTAAATATCATTGAGCTCCCCTGATTCTACCTCCTCTTTGTGTTTTGCGCTCCATTGCAGAGACAGTCACATTTGTTGCTTTGGGAGCACAGTATGTGAAATCTCTGCTTGTAGACCAACTTGGCGTGTCCTCAGAGTCGTATCTTAGGGTATGCGCTTTCACCCATCATTCCCGAAAACTGCCAATCACAGCTCAGCCGTATCTGTAACTGCTACATCTGCTGAAACATGAACGCGCACGCCCCCCAAAGAAGGCTCAAAAGAATCACTCGGTTGGTGCGGAAGAAGAGATTTCACATACTGCACTCCAAAAGCAACAAATGTGAATATCTCTGAAATGGATTTAAGCAACACAAACAGAAGCAAAACCAAGGGAGCTCGGGGACTTTTACAAGGTATTGAACTCAATTTTTTGAGCACGTGGCAAGTCATCTTGAAAGGGAACCTGTCAGAATATCCAATCTATATAAAGGCGTCCCACTTGGCCTGAGAATGTGAAGAAGGGGATGCTAATCGGCTGAAGAGTGGACATGACTGGAGAACGGCCATGATGGCTCAGTGTGGTGCTCCTCCCTGGGGAATGAAGCAGAGTGCAACTGTAATGTTTTCTTCTTCTTTCGCCCCCGAGTCTTACCTGTGACATGGACATGATCTGAGGGCTAATTATAAGTAAAAGCGAGTCCAATCTTTACCTAGATGGGGAATCTTCAACTTCCCATTAACTTTACATTTGGGAGAATAAAAAAATTTCTGCAAAGTTGTCCATATTCTTTAGACAAGGGAGGAAGATCTAGACGGAAATGTGTAAGACTGCGTTACCTTTTGCATTAATCCTGCACTGAACAATAGCTCTTATATTGACCTGACATTATAACAGAACGTGTACTCTGTTCTACAATGTTCCCCTTGTGTGAATGCAGCCAGTAATGGAGGGCATCACTCTCGCTCCTACATATACACGTTAGCCCAAGTTCTCCTTTGTAACATGCAGACATAACGTGTTAAGTTCAGTAACAAGATAGAATTCTCACAGAATGTATCCATGGCAACCAGTGATACAAGTTACTGGAGAGCGATAGTTAGATTGCAAAGTGACCTTTTAAACTTTTTGCGTCAGAGAGAAATCTCAGTGCTGTTCCCTTGGTAATCAGGAAAAGCAGACATTTTCCAAGAGAAGGAAGCAGGGCCTGGGGGGGCCACAAACACCGGGGTCCTGCAGTTATCGCCCCCAGGTGGACTCATTCTTGCTGACAATCTCCAGGCTCTTTGTATCGTAGCTAAGCTTCTTATGATTTTTTTAGTAATCCTTATAGATGGACAGCCGGGAAATGTTGCGCTATGCAGGTAAGGCTATATTTCTAGTTTCCACCAACTACTCTTTATTTACCTGCCGAACACAAATCCACGTCATAACTAAACACGCCACAAAGAAATCTACAATGATAACACAAATATGATAATATCCTAATAATGATATAGAAAATAACCCTCCTGGATGTTGGAGGTGTACTGCATACTGAATACATGCCAAGTATGATAAAGAATTGATATTTTACAAAATATGTCTTGATTTTTTTCTATGGTTTAATAAAACATATATTTAGTTATACACATACACAACTTTTCTTTTGATTCCCTAGCCCGGAAAGAAACTGATTTTACCGAGTCTATTCACAGACTGTGGACAGAGCCATGGGGTGTTTTTTACAACCGCAGCATGAGTTAGTATACAGCGCCCTCTTGTGGCCACTGGGATACTGACGAGAGCAGCAGAATATACCGTAAATGTTCTCATTTACAACATAAAGCCTGGGCTGGAAGATTTATTAACACTCTGTATATATAAAGAAATGCAGAGGATCTAATCATGAGTTTGGTGCATATAAAAAGGGACACCTACAGGATGGGAGCTTTGAACACAAAAGGTGGAAGAAGGAGTAGCATCCATGAAAGCAAGAACAAGTAAAGCTCCGTAAACTTCACGAAATACATAAAAAAGGGGGAATAAAGATTTTTGGATATTCCCTAATACCGTGAAACAGGAGACCTTTTAACGGTTAAAGCCAAGTAGTCGCTTCTCACTGGTGGTTTCCTAAGCTACTGTCCAAGGATGCCCCAAGGCTCACATAAATGGAGGTAGACTGGGTATTCAGTGAATAGTGCTGGGTCCACATATATCTGCTGCATCAGGGTCAGATTTTTCAGCCGGATCACAAAGGATGGTAAAAATGACTCAGCTGCAGAGGTCTGAGGCCGGACCCCAATGTTACATGAAACGGTAAGATCAGCCCACCAGACCAGCGCCTGCATCTATCAAGCGCAACTGATGCCACAGACATTGAAAACAACTGCATACGTTTCTCCATCAGTTTCCACCCTGATGAAAATGGAAAGGGGGCAGCACGGTGGCTCACATTGCTGCCCTGGAGTCAAAACCCACCAAGAACAACAGATGAGAGGAGTTTCCCGATAGGAAATTTTAGATTATGAGCCCCAAAGGAGACAGTGATGATAATGTCTGTAAAGCGCTGTGGAATTAATGGCGCAATATAAACAATATGTCAAAAATAAATAAGGATATTTGTAGGTCCAGACTTACTAAAAAAGGTTCTACCTAGGCCCTCAGCCCCTTAGCATAAGGAGAGGCTTCTCATAAAAGCACTGCACGTAAAAAGATCAATGTGAACATGCAGTGAACGAAAAGAGTAAATCAAGTGCTGCACTAGCCCGGTTCGTCCTAGTGATCGACATTTCAGAACGTTTCGCCTAGGGCCCTGGCTGACTACCAGCGCTTACCGCTCTGCCTGATCGCCACTTCTATATGCCATAAATATGTATAATGGAAAACGTCCCTTGTGGTCTAGTCGTTGTGCTCTGTGTTGGGGGAGACGCGGCCGTACGATCAGCGCTGCGCTACATCTGGCTCTTTGCTGTAATCTCGACCCTCATCCTCCATTTCTACAGTGAATTGTGACCCGTTCACATCCATATTTCGGTGCCAGAAGCAGATGTGCTCTCAGACTGAGAGGCGGACATGATATGCATGGAACATTATTAGCATACACCGGCCATTCGGATAACTGATGCATTTGCCATTTTCAGCTCTCTAAAGAGCAGGGAACTGCTGCCGCTATATCAGACGGGCATTCTCATCCCGTAATTTCATTGTTCCTATTTGATTTTTAGGTAGAAAACACTCAGCCTCTCAGTAATGCATTAGTCTAAAACATAGAAAATTACATTTTTGCTGATTTCTAAAGCCTAATTCATACAATACGGCCCCAATTACATCTGCTAAATGCAGACCACTCTCCATCATCTATCCTAGGAGCAAAGGCGCCTTTCTCGCAGATATAATTGTATGCTCTGCTCATCTCCAACATTATTTTTTTTAAATGTATTTACAGAAGAAAATTCTGATCAAATGGTTACTTTTAGACCAGATCTCAAGACACACTTCTTATTATGGAAATAGAGAAAAACTTACAGAAATTTGTAAGAAATGCTTGGATACAATTACCTTCACTAAATGTTGTGCAACCAATTATTAAAGGGGCATTTAGATGAAGCCCTCCTCCCATCCAAATGTTTATCCTCTTAATCTAATGCAGTCATCATATTATATGGAACTGTGTATTTACAACTGCTCATTTTGTCTTTCTACCCAGATAATTCTTCTCTTTTCCATTAGGTCTATGACATCACGTGATTAAAAACCGACCACCTAAATCCTTCTTAGCCCTATGTTGGAACAGCTGGTCAATTTTCCCTGCATAAGTCATGTCACTGCTCCCTGGCTGGGGGATGGGAGGAGCAGTAGGGTCAGGAGTTGAAGAGGGTAATGATAATTGCAGCAACAAGAGACTTCCTGCTTCTACATAAAGCAGA
Organism: Ranitomeya imitator; assembly: GCF_032444005.1. NCBI lineage: Eukaryota > Metazoa > Chordata > Amphibia > Anura > Dendrobatidae > Ranitomeya > Ranitomeya imitator. The sequence goes on along the minus strand of NC_091283.1, from coordinate 111,356,636 downwards.
GAAAAAATAATTAGCAGGGTAGAAAGGCAAAATAAGCAATTGTAAGTACACAGTGCTGTATAACTGCAATATATTAAGGGGATAAAAACTTTGATGTGAGGAGGAGTGTTTCTTTAATTATGAATAAGTCAAAAACACCTAATAAGAGCCCTACCTCTGAGATTAACATCTAACTTTATTTTATATATTTTGATGCTGCATTATTCATTGTCTGCACATGCGCATTGCACCTTTTTCCTTACTGAATATTACTTGTCATCACTTTAGGGGTAGTGTCCATTCCTACTTATCTCAGATATACACCATATTACATGGCTCTTTTAGTTATCATGCCGGCGCTATTGGTTGTATTCCAGTACCAATATCTGGCCTAGGAAACCGGTCCTGGTGGAATATGCACTAATTTTTTAAGTTTTTATTTACCTTGTCCTGGTTTTTGTGTTTGTTACATAATAAAGATTTACATTGTTTAAATCTAGGAAGTGTACCCGATCTTTTGTACACGTCTTTCCTTCTTTTTTAAATTGTATGGCCATGATGTGTCACAAGTTTTGATCGAGTAATTTTTTATTCTAATTTTTATGTGCACTTCTCAAAGTATTTTTTCTCTGAGTCACCGCAGTGTTTCAGAGTAAACGAGACACTGCTGCAACAATGCAGGACTCTGTGTAAAAGCTTTATAGGGAGTCATGGGGGTGTGCACGGGGTGGCTTATCACCACTCGCTATACTGTGAGCAGTGGCGCTAAGCATGCCTGAGCACTCTGACTGACAGCTCGCACAGCAGTGCATCAGTGTGAAGCTGTCTGTCAGTCAGAGTGCGGGGGCGTGCTGGTGACAGCAGCTGCTCACAGCATGACTGAATGCCGGCTGTCAGTCAGAGTGCGGGGGCGTGCTGGTGACAGCAGCTGCTCACAGCATGACTGAAAGCCGGCTGTCAGTCAGAGTGCGGGGGTGTGCTGGTGACAGCAGCTGCTCACAGCATGACTGAAAGCCGGCTGTCAGTCAGAGTGCGGGGGCGTGCTGGTGACAGCAGCTGCTCACTGCATGACTGAAAGCCGGCGGCTCCAGGGAGGAATAAAGTTAATTTTCTCCCAAGTGCTGCACTTTTAGTACAGCGGCGTAAATTATTATTATTCCAAGATGTATTGATTAGAATTAACTTTTTTTTGTGGAAAAACTCCTTGAATCACACCTTTACTTCATAGACTAGAATTCTATACAATATAACTAGAAGCATTCCTTGGTGTACTTAATAGCATGGCGGTACTATTGTCACTAATCTACTATATGGTCCCGTAATTACCTTGTGCACTCCTGTGGTCACAGCACCCAGTAAATGTCCGGCTGTCCTGCGCACTTATGTGTTTCTGATCTCGATCTGTATGAGGCACTTTCTTGCATACATTACCATAGTAAGGTGGTCACAGCACTTACCATGGCAGTCCTCGACTTGATGAACCAGTCGAACCTAAACTGAGGGGCGTTTCTGACACACTGGCGCAGCTCTTCATACACATTTTCCTTATCAAAGCCCATTTTGTGGAGCATGCATATCAGGAACCGATCTTCTTCTTCTGTGTAGTTTTTGCCTTTATTGGTGCCATATTGTATCCGCAGCTGATGAAACGGAGCTTTGTACCTTGCAATCTGAATAAAGCAGACACATCAGCTCACCGAGCTTCATTCTTACTCCCTTTTCCTTAATATTATTTGCAGGATAAAGTTTACACTTGCCCTGTCATCATTATTTCTGATAACATTCTGCAGAGTTAATGTGGTTGTCCAGGACTGTGATATTGGAGACCCCCGCACCAGTACCGATCAGCTGCTATCAGCTCCCTTGGCAATTGTACCCCCCAGGACACCCCTGGCTCCATAGATTGGGTAGTGGTCATTCTCAGGTACTGCAGCTCAGATCCTAGAAGTGATTTGGAGCAGATCTTCAGTACCCAGGAACGGCCACTACACAGAGTGTGGCGCTGTGCTGGCTCTGTACATCGTGCGCACGAGACTGCAACCAGAAATGGTAACAGATGATCGGTGGGTGTCCTGGGTGTTGGACCACCACCAATCTGATATCCTAAGGCTAGATCTTGGAAAATCCCTCTGAAGTTAATCACTAATGTGAGATGGTTCTGCATTTTTTGCCTGCTTCTTAATATTATGTCTTTCCCTTCTACAACTATCCCGAGTAATATGAGTTGTCCCCAAGGAGTTCCAGAATCTGGACCTCTAGTGAATGACTTGATTTGAATCCATTTTTTCTTGATAAATAGCTACATTTTAATATCTATTCTGTACACAACTCCTACCATGCAGCACATGTTCCATGTCGGTTATTGTACAGCACGTGACTTACTACTGGCAGTCTACATACAGGAAAAAGACTTGTTTACCTTGACATCCAACGCTTTTTTGATGCTGATCCTCCTCTGAATGCGCGCTTCTCCTCGTTCAATTTGAGCCATGATTTTTTCGATATCTTGTAACTCATTGCAACGTTCCCAGAACACAGCTGGAAGCAGACGTGTGACGTGTCACTGTGTGGCCGATATAGGGAAGCACTGGAAGGCCTTACTGAACAGCTAGCTACCAATCCTTCTTACATTACAGTCTGGATTAGTATGTGACTACTGATGATCCATTGCTCCATCTCCGGGGCTGCGGCTTGTCACGTCTCAATAACACATATACAGGACATTAACACTATAAGGCTGAGCGTGACTTATGGGGCTTAGGCGCTAACAAACCTGAGTATTCAATGACCTCTTCTGGAGTCTTCCCCTCCACTTCCCGAGCAATGTTATCAATATCGTCACGGCCGTATTTCTCATTCGCTTTAATAAACTGGTTGAAGTCCCGTTTATTCCAATTTGTGAAACCCTAATTGTCAATGTAAGAAAAAAATGAAAATGTTTTATTAAAAAAAAAATGTTGTAAAATAGCAGTACAGTTCATTCTAGAACACTGTTCGGAATCTGTTTTTTTTTTTTACTTTCCCTTAGTTTTTGTGTTACGGATGCATGTACATAGATTTCAGATGGTTGTCCAATCTCATTAATATTTCTACCAACATCGTCCAATGACAGAAGCCGTTCATCCCCCTGTGCACACACAGATAATGGCTGGTGACTTATTCACGAGGCTTGTTTTATAGCCGGTGGATGGACTGTTGGACCATTGTACTTGTGCCAGCCCTGCTATAGATTGTAAGCTCTGGAGACCAGACCCTCACTCACTCCTATAGTGGGAACTACTGATTACTGTGACACTATATCATATCTGAAAACTAGTTTTTATTTTATTACTCTGTAAAACGGAAATGTTTCTTTCCCGCTGGACGATTAACTCTAGCAGGCATCATCAGTGGGTCTTTATTAATTAGTTTACGCCAGTGTTTCGATGTAAACTGTGCCTTCAAAAATTACCAAAGGTGTACTTAAAAAAAAAAAAAAAAAAAAGGCAACTTTTCTCCAACTTTCAATGACTAAGGGTTGTCCGGGCAAAAAGATCCAGTGCAGACCACTCCATAGGTCTAAGCTGACTAATTTAGAGGAGACCGCTGCTGTCCATGTTTGGCTGCAGTGGTCAGGTACATTTTCTATTGACAACGCATTTAACAAACTTTCTATAAATCAATAATAAAGGCGAATATAAGAAAATTTGCAATAGATCTATCATAGAAATATCCTACAAAATGGTAGCTACTTCTTTCCTTTCTTCCGTTTCCTGAACTCATTATTCACTGCTAACACTTGGTCAAATGAAGACAGGTTACCATAAAATCATCAGATCACAGCTCCCATTAAAGTCTATGAAGAGCAGGGAAGGGGCCAGGAGAGGCACGGACATACAGCTCATGCTGGAACGTCTAGCAAGTGATGTTATCTCACATCAGTGCTGGATTCACAGCTACACTGCTCAGTAGAAGTCATATAATGGACAAAAATAGGGTTATTCCTCATGCACACAAACATGACATCTGATTCTGAAAAGTCACCCAAAATGACAGGTGTGCGCTATTTACTTTCCCCAGAAAATGAATGCCCATTGGGGCACAGAAAGCATTTTTTTTCTGTTGGGAACGCTATGTAGGACACAACAAAATACAGAAAAATATCACTATAAATGTTGCCTTTTTTCATGTTGTGAAGATTTTTAAGTTCCCAGTTACATGAATTGAAACAAATTATTCCTCTCTAAAATAGACATTACAGAAAGCGTTATTATTATTATTATTATTATGTGCGTGTCCTAGCTAAGTGTTCTGTGAAATTAGGGGGAATCTTTTCATCTTAGCACTGGAGTGAAAATATAAGAGAAGTTCATCTTTCTTAAGATGCAACTCTGAATGGTGACTGTCTTCAATCAGTAAATGCAATTTCTTGCTTCATGTTTTGAATAAAGAACAAACTTGAAATAGAGTGGTCCTAAAGTTCAGCTTATAGTTTGATATTTGCTACACAGCTCAGTAATGCTACTTTAGTTTGATATATTGTAAAAATTGATAATAATTGACAATTATTACTGCATACAAAAAGCTTTAACAGCACAAACTATTCCTTTAAAAGTCTGCACAAATTGAACAAAATAATAAATCTCTGTAGTAGTGCAGATCATTTCCTTAAAGGGAATGTGTTAGCAAAAATCTGCTATGTAATCTGAGAGTAGCATAATGTAGGGAAAGAGACCCTGATTCCAGCTATACTGGGTGCAGCATTGTGATAGGATCAATGTTCTCTGTTCAGAATGCTGAGCTGTATATAACCCCGCCCACACCCCTGAGCTGTATATAGCCCCGCCCACACCCCATAGCTGTATACAGCCTTGCCCACACCCCTGAGCTGTATATAACCCCGCCCACACCCCTAAGCTGTATAGAACCCCGCCCACACCCCTGAGCTGTATAAAACAGCGCCCACACCCCTGAGCTGTATAGAACTTCGCCCACACCCGAGCTGTATATAGCCCCGCCCACACCACTGAGCTGTATAGAACCCCGCCCACACCACTGAGCTGTATAGAACCACGCCCACACCACCGAGCTGTATATAGCCCCGCCCACACCCCTGAGCTGTATATAACCCCGCCCACACCACTGAGCTGCATATAACCCCGCCCACACCACTGAGCTGTATATAACCCCGCCCACACCACTGATTGGCTCGCAGCTTTCTGTACACTGTGTATTGACAGAAAGTCGCTAATCCGTGCTGGGGTGTGGTTGGACCAGGCAGCACGAGACACCTAGTCCTGTAGTGAATCTCATGACGATAAAACAATGATTTTATTGAAACAGCAAAACACAGGCTAGTATGTGACACATCGCAGGAATCAGGCTCTCTGCCCAGTCATGTTGCTCTCAGATTACACAGAAAAAAAACTACTGACAGATTCCCTTTAACCATAATGATGCAAAAACCATGACGCCTTAGTGTAATTTTCACCACTTTCGGTCTTTTCACTCATTCCTCTGCAATATTGATTTCTTCTCTGCCTGTGGTTGGAGATATCTATCATTTACTGTACCTCATATCAATTTAGGATTTACTTCATCTATGTATCTATCTCTGTATCTATATATGTATGTATCTCTGTATCTATCTATATATGTATGTATCTATCTACCTATGTATCTATCCGTCCATCTATGTATGTATCTCTGTATCTACAGTACAGACCAAAAGTTTGGACACACCTTCTCATTTAAAGATTTTTCTGTATTTTCATGACTATGAAAATTGTACATTCACACTGAAGGCATCAAAATTATAATTCCACATGTGTTAGTTCATATTCTAGGTTCTTCAAAATAGTCACCTTTTGCTTTGATGACTGCTTTGCACACTCTTGGCATTCTCTTGATGAGCTTCAAGAAGCAGTCACCGGGAATGGTCTTCCATCAATCTTGAAGTAGTTCCCAGACATGCTTAGGACTTGTTGGCCCTTTTGCCTTCACTCTGCGGTCCAGCTCACCCCAAACCATCTCGATTGGGTTCAGGTCTGGTGACTGTGGAGGCCAGGTCATCTGGCGTAGCACCCCAACAATCTTCTTCTTGGTCAAATAGCCCTTACACAGCCGCCTGGAGGTGTTTGGGGTCATTGTCCTGTTGAAAAATAAATGATGGTCCAACTAAACGCAAACTGGATGGAATAGCATGCTGCTGCAAGATGCTGTGGTAGCCATGCTGGTTCAGTATGCCTTCAATTTTGAATTAATCCCCAACAGTGTCACCAGCAAAGCACCCCCACACCATCACACCTCCTCCTACATGCTTCACGGTGGGAACCAGGCATGTAGAGTCCATCCGTTCACCTTTTCTGCGTCGCACAAAGACACGATGGTTGGAACAAAATATCACAAATTTAGACTCATCAGATCAAAGCACAGATTTCCACTGGTCTAATGTCCATTCCTTGTGTTCTTTAGCCCAAACAAGTCTCTTCTGCTTGTTGCCTGTCCTTAGCAGTGGTTTCCTAGCAGCTATTTTACCATGAAGGCCTGCTGCACAAAGTCTCCTCTTAACAGTTGTTGTAGAGATGTGTCTGCTGCTAGAACTCTGTGTGGCATTAACCTGGTCTCTAATCTGAGCTGCTGTTAACCTGCGATTTCTGAGGCTGGTGACTCCGATAAACTTATCCTCAGAAGCAGAGGTGACTCTTGGTCTTCCTTTCCTGGGGCGGTCCTCATGTGAGCCAGTTTCTTTGTAGCGCTTGATGGTTTTTGCCACTGCACTTGGGGACACTTTCAAAGTTTTCCCAATTTTTTTGGACTGACTTGACCTTCATTTCTTAAAGTAATGATGGCCACTCGTTTCTCTTTACTTAGCTGCTTTTTTCTTGCCATAATACAAATTCTAACAGTCTATTCAGTAGGACTATCAGCTGTGTATCCACCAGACTTCTGCACAACACAACTGATGGTCCCAACCCCATTTATAAGGAAAGAAATCCCACTTATTAAACCTGACAGGGCACACCTGTGAAGTGAAAACCATTTCCGGTGACTACCTCTTGAAGCTCATCAAGAGAATGCCAAGAGTGTGCAAAGCAGTCATCAAAGTAAAAGGTGGCTACTTTGAAGAACCTAGAATATAAGACATATTTTCAGTTGTTTCACACTTTTTTAAGTATATAATTCCACACGTGTTAATTCATAGTTTTGATGCCTTCAGTCTGAATGTACAATTTTCATAGTCATGAAAAATCTTTAAATGAGAAGGTGTGTCCAAACTTTTGGTCGGTACTGGATGTATGTATGTATGTATCTATCCATCCATCTATGCAGGGCCGGACTGGGATTAAAATTCAGCCCTGGCATTTGAAGTTACACAGGCCCACTTGTCACATGGTGACTGTATAATATCTTTGTACACTTGTAGGCAGGGCCGGTTTTAGGCAAAGTGGGGCCCTAGGCAAAGTTTAAAATGGGGCCCAAAATGCTAATATATTGCACATCACACAAAAGCATTTCGGTTATATTTACAAGTGCTGAGTTCTGGCAGCTAAATGAGTTTGATCGACAATACTGAAGTTGTTCAACACTTGTTTCCCGGCCTCTTTCCACCGTCTGAGAAAGAATGATGGGACAGAATGATCACTAACAGATCACTAACCGATCCCCATACAGTATCATGTTATCAGCAGCACATCTACAGTTTACAGCGGCAATGTGCTGCTGAGAACAATGATTTTTGTTCCGGCAAAAACAATCTGAATATGCAGCATTTTACTTGTTTAGTAAAATACACCCCACAGTCCTCCATATAGTATAATACACTCCCTATTGTTCTCTATATATTAAAATACACTGCTCAGTCCTCCACATAGTATAATACACTCCTCATAGTCCTCCAGATAGCATAATACACTCCTCATAGTGCTCCATATAGTATAATGCACCGCCATAGTCATCCATGTAGTACAATTCACTTCCCATAGTATAATGCACCCCATAGTTCTTCATATAGTATAACGTATTCCCCATAGTCCTCGATACAGTATAATGCAGCCCACATATAGTATAATGTAGCCACCACCCTACAGATTATAATGCGGCAACCACAGAGTATAATGCAGCCACCCCACAGTATAATGCAGCCACCCCACAGAGTATAATGCAGCCACCCCACAGAGTATAATGTAACCCCATAGAATATAATACAGCCCACCTCCCCATAATATAGTATATAACCCAACCTCCCCCATAGAATATAATATACCCCCACAACACTATATACCACAGCCACATAGTACATAACATGGCCTCCCCATAGAAGATAATATACTCCCCATAGTATATAGCAAAGCCCGCATAGTATATAGCACAGCCCACATAGTAGATAACACAGCAGTATACAGCACAGCCCACACAGTAGTACATACAGCACAGCCCGCACAGTAGTACATACAGCACAGCCCGCACAGTAGTATATACAGCACAGCCCGCACAGTAGTATATACAGCACAGCCCGCACAGTAGTATATCCAGCACAGCCCGCACAGAGGTATATCCAGCACAGCCCGCACAGTGGTATATCCAGCACAGCCCGCACAGTGGTATATCCAGCACAGCCCGCACAGTGGTATATCCAGCACAGCCCGCACAGTGGTATATCCAGCACAGCCCGCACAGTGGTATATCCAGCACAGCCCGCACAGTGGTATATACAGCACAGCCCGCACAGTGGTATATCCAGCACAGCCCGCACAGTGGTATATCCAGCACAGCCCGCACAGTGGTATAGCCAGCACAGCCCGCACAGTGGTATATCCAGCACAGCCCGCAGTGGTATATCCAGCACAGCCCGCACAGTGGTATATCCAGCACAGCCCGCACAGTGGTATATCCAGCACAGTCCGCACAGTGGTATAGCCAGCACAGCCCGTACAGTGGTATATCCAGCACAGCCCGCACAGTGGTATATCCAGCACAGCCCGCACAGTGGTATATCCAGCACAGCCCGCAGTGGTATATCCAGCACAGCCCGCACAGTGGTATAGCCAGCACAGCCCGCACAGTGGTATATCCAGCACAGCCCGCACAGTGGTATATCCAGCACAGCCTGCACAGTGGTATATCCAGCACAGCCCACATCTCTCCTCCTCCCCCCGAGAATGTCACCACAGTCCAGCAAAAAAAAAAAAAAAAAACCACTCTACTCACCTTTCCTCGTGCCCCGCGTTGCTTCCTGCTCCTGTCTCAGCAGCTGCAGTCTGCCCGGGACACAGCAGGTGCGCGATGATATGACGTCATCGCGCACCCGCCGTGTCAGAGGCAGAGCGGGGAATGATGGGAGAGGGAGCGTCTGTAGACGCTCTCTCCTCCATCATTGCATTCAACTGTACCGGCGTCATAGACGCCGGTATAGTTGAATGCGATGGCAGGGGGGTGAGTCGGCGGCGGCAGGGGGAGGCGGATCGAGCGGCCCACGACTGGCACCAGCCCTTCTGGTATTTGCCAGAAGTGCCCGATGGCCAGTCCGGCCCTGCATCTATGTATGTATGTATGTATCTATCTATGTATCTATCCATCCATCTATGTATGTATGTATGTATGTATGTATGTATGTATGTATGTATGTATGTATGTATGAATGTATCTATGTATGTATCTATCTACAGGGGTTGCACCAAATAATTGAAACACCTAACGTTTTGGCATCATAATCTTCGAACATGTGATAAGCATGCAAACCGTTACATATGGTAATGTTTTGTAGTTGATTATTTGTCTTATGTGATATCTGTATGTAAATTAACTGTTTGTTTTGCATAATTGTAAGAACATTGATGATAACCTGATACCAATGGCAGACCTCTCGGATTTTCAAAGAGGCCAAATTGTTGGTGCTCGTATGCCAGGCGCTAGTGTAACAAAAAGTGCCCGAATGCTTGGCGTGTCAAGAAAGTAATGACTGCGTTTGAAAGAGAAGGAAAAACGTCCGCAGCAAAGCACAGGTCCGGCCGAAAGTCAAAGTTGACTGAGAGAGACCGTCGGACTCTAAAGCGAATTGTGAGAGAGGATCTCAAGACCACGGCTCCGAAAATCACTGCTGAGCTCAATGAACAACTACAGAACCCAGTTTCCACGAAAACTGTTCGTCGGGAGCTGCACAAATCTGGATTCCACAGAAGAGCTGCTCTCAATGACAAATGTTTCCAAGCGTTTAGAGTGGTGTAGAATCCTCCAGAATTGGTCCCTCATCGTTTACCCCATTTCCGACCTCCGGCCGAGTGTACGTTTGGAGACAGCCGAAAGAAGCATAGTGGAGGTTCTGCGATGATCTGCGGTGCTATTTCGTGGAGATCCGCCGGGCCAATGAGATCCCTTCATGGAAGAATTAACAGCCGAGATTATTTAGGCATTTTGGGCGACCAAGTGCCTCCAATGGTTCAAGCACTGTTCCTCGAGGGGAACGCCATCTTTCAGGATGATAATCCACCAATTCATACAGCTAGAATCATTAAAGCATGGCACGAGGAACATTCTAATGAAGCTGAGCATCTCATCTGGCCCCCACAAACGCCAGACCTCAACATTATTCAGCATTTATGGTCGATTAAGAGATTCAAGATAGACGTTGATTTCCGCCGCCATCGTCGCTCAAAGAACTGGAGGGTGTTTTAACTGCAGAATGGGCTAAAATTCCTTTGGAAACAATTCACACCTTGTATGAATCCATACCTCAGAGAATTGAGGCTGTAATCGCAGCAAAAGGTGGACCTACACCATATTAAACTAACTTTTGTTGATGTTTCCAGGTGTTTCCATTATTTGGTCCAACCCCTGGTATTTATGTATCTATCCATCCATCCATCCATTCATCTATGTATCTATCTATCTATCTATCCATCTATGTATGTATCTATGTATGTATCTATCATATCTAACTATCCATCTACCTCATATCAGTTTAGAATCTACTTAATATCTTTACCGATCCAAGAGGTGCAAAGCCTCTTGGACACACACCCTATTGGTCAAGTTCAACAGAATGATAAAAAAAAAAAAGAATGCTTTTAAGAAAATAAAAATAAGCATAATTTCTGCTATAGTTTTCTGGCCACAGTCTGCAAAAAAACAAGCATCAAAAAAGCTATGTGTGAACATACCCTGAAAAGAAAGAAATTATTGCTTAAAAATTATTAGGGTATGTTCACACGTTCCTGATTTCCATCCTTTTTTTTTCAGGACTGTTTTTTTAAAAAACTGCAGCTCTTGGCAGAAAACGCAGGTCCTTTTTTTTGGTCCTTTTTTTGTCCTTTTTTGATGCGTTTTTTGATCCTTTTTTTGATCCTTTTTTTATGCAGTTTTCTATGCAGAGTCTGTGTGTTTTCTAGGAAGTTTTTTAGGGTTAAAATGGCTGAAAATACCCTAACCCTACCCCTAACCCTAACCCTACCCCTAACCCTACCCCTACCCCTACCCCTAACCCTATTCTAACCTTATTTTTATTTTGATCACTGAGATAGATTATATCTCAGTGATCAAAATGCACTTTGGAACGAATCTGCCGGCCGGCAGATTCGGCGGGCGCACTGCGCATGCGCCCGCCATTTTGCAAGATGGCGGCGCCCAGGGAGAAGACGGCCGGACGGACACCGGGACGCCGGGTAAGTATAAGGGGGGGAGATTAGGGCACGGGGGGGGCATCGGAGCACTGGGGGGGGGCATCGGAGCACGGGGCGGTGGGATTGGAGCACGGGGGGGCGGGATCGGAGCACGGGGGGGCAGCCACACTCCGCCCACGCACTTCCGCCCGCTTCCCCGCACTTCCTGCTGCAGCGGTTCTGCACCACAAACCGAAGTAAAACCCGCAGATATTTTTTTCATCTGCGGGTTTTACTGCGGGTTTGACCTCACAATGGAGGTCAATGGGTGCAGAACCGCTGCGGCTCCGAAAAAAGAAGTGACATGGTACTTCTTTTTTCCCGCAGCTATTCAGCGCGGCTTTTTTTTTGATTTTCCGCATTGTGGGCACAGCAGTTCCTGTTTTCCATAGGGTACAATGTAATGTACCCTGCATGGAAAACAGCTGCGGACCCGCAGCGGGAAAATCGCGGCAATTCCGCATGAAAAAAAGGATCGTGTGAACATGGCCTTAATTGGCTAAAGTGTGCTCGCTGAGAGCCTGACTTCTGTGAACACCACTGAACCTGACAAGGAGTGTGTAGTAGCGATATTTTGATACTTCATTTCATTTACCATTTTCCCAGCACATTGGGGCCGGGGTCACTACATGGAACTGCATTAAACGTGGCCAAGTCCGCAGCTGTGCAGAGAAAACTTAGAAGGGGATGCATCGATGAATCATCTCTGCATCTATTTCATTCTCAGAAGTCGGGGTGGGGTGTAAGGCCATGTTCACACCTAGGAAGGGGGCAGCGGGTTCTCCCGCGGGTTTTCCCCCAGCGGATTTGATAAATCTGCAGGGCAAACCCGCTGCGGTTATCCCTGCAGATTTATCGCGGTTTGTGTTGCGGGTTCCGCTGCGGGATTTACCCCTACTATTGATGCTGCATATGCAGCAATATGCAGCATCAATAGTAATGTTAAAAATAATAAAAATAATGATATACTCACCCTCTGACGTCCCGATCTCCTCGGCGCTGCAGGCGGTGGTCCGGTTCCAAAGATGCTGTGCGAGAAGGACCTTTGTGACATCACGGTCATGTGACCGCGACGTCACCGCAGGTCCTGGTCGCATAGCAACCCTGCGACCAGACAGCCGCGTGCAGCGCTGAGACTTCAGAGGGTGAGTATATCATTATTTTTTATTTTAATTCTTTTTTTTTTTTTTTTACACAAATATGGTTCCCAGGGCCTGGAGGAGAGTCTCCTCTCCTCCACTCCGGGTGCCACCTGCACATTATCCGCTTACTTCCCGCATGGTGGGCACAGCCCCATGCGGGAAGTAAGCGGATCAATGCATTCCTATGGGTGCAGAACCGCCGCGATTCTGCACAAAGAAGTGACATGCTGCTGTTTGTAAACCGCTGCGTTCCCACGCGGTTTTTCCCGCAGCATGTGCACAGCGGTTTGCGGTTTCCATAGGGTTTACATGTTACTGTAAACGCAATGGAAACTGCAGCGGACCCGCAGCGGCAAAATCGCCGCGGTTCCGCGGTAAAAAACGCAAAGTGTGAACATGGCCTTACAATTCGCACTCTCAAAGTCCTTAAAGGGGTTGTCCTGTCCAAATCAATAAGCCTGCAGTCACTCTGTGTGACTGCAGACTTCTGAATCCCCCCAGCACATGCATTGTGGGGATTCACCGGTTTCCAATCCGGGACCGGAGGGTATGTATGAGATATACATACTCCAGACCAGTGGGCGTGGCCTTGCTCTCCATACACTTGTATTGTGAAAGGCCGCGCCCTCTAGTAGGACATGACCACTGGCTGGCCAAGTGTATGGCGCAAGGCCACGCCCACCGGCCAGGAGTATGTATAACTCATACATAGAAAAAACAGCAAAACGAGGCAGACATGCTTACCTGCCTAGGCCTCTAAACAAATGCACTATCAGGATCCAGTGGTCCCATGTGGTTAAGATGTAGTCTCCATCTTAACCACATAGGTCCACTGCATCCTGGTGCATTTGTTTAGAGGCCTAGGCAGGTAAGCATGTCTGCCTCGTTTTGCTGTTTTTTCTAATTTTTGGAGGATCTCTGAATCCTCTTCTTGTGCTCTTGCTGTTTAGAATTAGGACTCGTAAGCGTGGGGACCCTTGACGCGGGTTACGAGCTTGCGTATTTTGGCCAAAGTATAAACTAATACCTCACAAAAAAATTTTTATATATTTTTTTTGTGTTTTTTGCACTTTTTTTCGGGGTGCAGTTGGGCCCATTTTCTGCTTGTAAACTGTGGTGTCTGTTGACATGGGGTGCATTTGGATAGCACTGGGCAGGCCCGCCTGATCTAATAGAAGGGTGTCACTACTAGGCCTGCCTGGATGCTGTGCATCTCCATTGTGTGAGCAGCGCCACATGCAAGTCTTTTATGTGCAGCATTGTGCCAAGCAGAGTGGCTGCCTCATCGGTTATGCTGCACCTGTGTAGTCTCCATCTTAACCACATGGGTCCACTGCATCCTGATAGTGCATTTGTTTAGAGGCCTAGGCAGGTAAGCATGTCTGCCTCGTTTTGCTGTTTTTTCTAATTTTTGGAGGATCTCTGAATCCTCTTCTTGTGCTCCTGCTGTTTAGAATAACTCATACATACCCTTCGACCTTGGGCTAGAAACCGGCAAATCCCCTCAGAGCAGAATGTACGCAAGTGCTGGAGGATTCGTAAGTCTGTTGTGACTGCAGACTTATTGATTTTGATCAACCCCTTTAAAGCAATGGCAGTTTCCAGTGATATAGGATGGGCATAATGCTTTTAGACCAGCCAGCGGAATACTGTTGGTATCTACGCCTGCATTATGGCTCGCCAGCGTCCTTCTATCAGGAAGGTCAGGAAGCAGTAATAGCGGTTCTGGCGAGATGAGAGGTTTTGTATACCTGGGTAAGGAGTGTCTCCTTCTCTTCTGACTCTGCAGCACCAAGTGGCTCGGACTCATCAATCTTCCTCTGTTCTTCTTTTTGTACCTGAGATGCGTTTGGGAGGTCTGAGTTCCTGGGGACCTGAAATCAGAAGTCAAGATGAGAATAAGCTGTGCGGCTACAATGTTATTATACATTCACACTCGTATCAATCTTACTTTACAACACACGCTACAGAAATTGAGCCGGCTAAAGCCGATAAAAGGATTGATGGACTTCAGCGCGCAGCATTTGTCACGCGGAATAACACTGCAGCCCTTCTAATAACTGGCCATTAGAAATAAGCACATTTTGGAACAGTGGCAGATAAGTTGCACCTTTTTTTCCAACATTGCTTACACATCACTGAGCTGGACTAGACATAAATTAGAAAATGTAACTCGGTGCCTGCAAAAACGTCGGCAGGTATTAGGTCGTGGTAATTAATGGTTTGTGTATGAACATGCCAACACAGCAGGCGATAATGCAAGATATGGATGTAGGCAGATACAAAGCATGATCGAGAATTAGAAAGAAATTGGATTAATGCACATACAAACACTGGAAATAGAAAAAGGAGGTTCTGCAATCCCTAATTACGTCTCATAGTAAAGGTCACTTTATTGTTCTCACATTTTGGTCTTAATTTGTGAGGCCAGCAGCCATGTTTTCCTTACTGGCCTTGTGCGGTGTGACATGAGAGATGGCGCAGAATGACTCCTCGTAGTGGGGCAGCAGCGAGGATTACCTCTGCCCAGGTCCTAATTACTACATTACGCAGACACGGTGCCCCGCTGGCTGTCATGTTCTTTTTCTTTCACATGTAATAGGAAAAACTAGCCAATTACATGGGGAAAGTGTAACTTAATATAGAGTTATACTTTTACAAAACTGTAATTTGTCATAGGTGGTAAAATATTACCTAGTTCTATAATGACTAGACTCCCCCCCCCCAACACCCCCACAAATCTAACAGCGATTTCTTTGAGTTTCATTTTCATTTTTACAGCAATTATTGTGCAATACGAACTTGTATCGCTCTTTAAAATATTATTTTGTGGTTAACAAAAATGTATGACTTGGCAAATAAAGAAAAATGTATTATTTTTCCGTCAATGCAGTCATGTGAGGGCTTGGCCCTTTCACATGAGGAGCTGATCTCTTTATTGATACATGGGGTACACTTTTTATTGTATTTTTTGAGGGGAAAACAGGCAGGTGCAGTGATCAAAAATGGCAATAGTGGCGTTTTGTTTTTTGTTTTCCTTTATGGCATCTACCACCTGGATTTACATTTTCATAGACTGGATGTAACAATAGCATTACATTTAGTTTACCAATTTCTTTATTTTTCAATTAAACGTTTACATTTTTAAAAATATATTTGTTTTTTAATCATTTTTTTTTTAATTATTATTATTATTATTATTAATTGCTTAAACTATATCCTGCAACACTTCAGTGTGCTTCAGTATTGAGGCATAGAATAGATATAACACTCTCCTATCAATCCCAGCCTACGAGCACCCGCGATTATGTCATGGTGGAAGGCGGATAACAGTATCGATTGGAGTCCGTTCTGGTTGCTGCTGTTGGAGAACCTCTTGTCCCCAAATCACGTATATTTATCTTATAAGGTCACAAAGGGATTGAAGGGAACCTGTCATGTTCCCAAACGCTCTTAAACTTCAGATAATGCTACTGTGATAAAATGAACTCTATTCCTTCTGGGAGCCGCCGGCTTCCAGTCACTGCAGTGTGCCCAGAAAGGTTACAGTCACAATTCACAGCACATATAAGCACGCCCTAGCACTTTAATTGACAGCTCATTCTGCAGCATATTTTTTTCAGACTGTCAATCAGGGCGTGCTTACAGCCGCTGCTCACAATGCTGTGAACGAAGACTGAAGCTGGGCTGACCTGTCTGTATGACCAGACCTCCCAATCGTCCCGGATCCAGCGGGACAGTCCCAATTTTGACAGTCTCCCCTGCAGTCATGGGCGGGACATTAGTTTTCCCGCACTGTAATGTCAGCCTCATCTCTCCACCCGCAGAGCAGCACACCAGATATATGGCTGCTCTGTGGACACAGGACGTGTGATGAGGTCACAAGAGGGGAGGAGTCAGTGGTCACATGATCGGGGCCTCTGTGTATGCATGCAGGACTCTGCTGGTTGTCATGGTGCTGGATGAGGGTAAGTTTATGTGCGGGGTCAGGAGGTGTTTACATTGTGGATGTAGCAGAGCTGCGTGTGTACAAGGTGTATGGATCATTGCCGCACGCGTATGAGGTGTACGGATCGGAGCCACGTGTGTACGAGGTGTACGGATTGGAGCCGCGTGTGTACGAGGTGTACGGATTGGAGCCGCGTGTGTACGAATTGGAGCCGCGTGTGTACGAGGTGTACGGAGCGGAGCCACGTGTGCAAGGTGTATGGAGCGGAGCCGCGTGTGTACGATGTGTACAGACCGCAGCCGCGTGTGTACGAGGTGTATGGAGCGGAGTCGTGTGTGTGTACGAGGTGTAAGCAGTGCAGACGCGTGTGTACGAGGTGTACGGAGTGGAGCCGTGTGTGCAAGGTGTACGGAGCAGAGTCATGTGTGTGTACGAAGTGCACAAAGCGGAGCTGCCTGTGAACGAGGTGTACGAAGCGGACGCTAGGTGTGTCGGAACGGAGCAGATATTGCTCCTCGCTCTGACACTGACTGGCACAGGAGACACGGAGAAGTCTTTATCAGTGGCGTACCGGAGCTGCAGCGACGTGAGCAGTCAGCGTAGCGGCGCGGCTGGATGACATCATTCAGCGCCGCGGGAGTGGAAGCTGCCGGCTGCTGCGAGGGAGCGCGTTGAAAGGTGTGTGTGTAGTGGTGGAGAAGGCAATGATGGGGGTGTGAGGGCAATGATGGGGGTGGGGTAACCATGTATGGCCATTATACTGTACGCAGTATCATGTGGGGCCATTATACTGTAACCAGCATAATGTGGGGCCAATATACTGTACCCAGCATCGTGTGGAGCCATTATACTGTGAAGAGGAAGGAATATAAACCAGCTCACCTGTGATACATGTGTTTCGGGAGCACGGACCCGCTGTGTCCAGGCGTGTAGAATCCAAAAGAAAAAAATGTCCAGCTTCACCGAATCTGTGAAAAAAAGTTTTCTTTATTCAGAAACTTAAACATGGAGGATACAAACTTCAGCACAAACCATATGGGTAAGAATCTCAACACGTTTCTGGAGACTAAGCTCCCTTAATCATGATCAAGGGACCTTAGTCTCCACAAACGCATTGAGATTCGTACCCATATGGTTTGTGCTGAAGTTTGTATCTTCCATGTGTAAGTTTGTGAATAAAGAAAACTTTTTTTCACGGATTCGGTAAAGCTGGACATTTTTTCTTTTGGATTCTACACGCCATTATATTGTACCCAGCATCGTGTGGGGCCATTATACTGTAGCCAGCATCGTATGGGGCCATTATATTGTATGGAGCATCATGTGAGGCCATTGTACTGTAAGCAGCATCACGTGGGGCCATTGTACTGTGCGCAGCATCATGTGGGGCCATTATACAGTATGGAGCACTGTGTGGGCGTTATACAGTATTCAGCATCATGTGTGGCCATTATACAGTATGGAGCACTGTGTGGCCATTATACAGTATGGAGCATCATGTGTGGCCATTTTACAGTATGGACCACTATGTGTGGCCATTATACAGTATGGAGCATCATGTGTGGCCATTATACAGTATGGAGCACTGTGTTTCCACTATACAGTATGGAGCACTGTGTGGGCGTTATACAGTATTCAGCATCATGTGTGGCCATTACACAGTATGGAACACTATGTGTGGCCATTATACAGTATGGATCATCACGTGTGGCCATTATACAGTATGGAGCATCATGTGTGGCCATTATACAGTATGGAGCATCATGTGTGGCCATTATACAGTATGGAGCACTGTGTGGCCATTATACAGTATTGAGCATCATGTGTGGCCATTATACAGTATAGAGCATAATGTGGGGCCACTATACAGTATGGAGCACTGTGACCATTATACAGTATTGAGCATCATGTGTGGCCATTATACAGTATGGACCACTGTATGTGGCCATTATACCAGAGGTGTCAAACTGCATTCCTCGAGGGCTGCAAACAGGTCATGTTTTCAGGATTTCCTTGTATTGCACAGGTGATAATTTAATCACCTGCACAGAATGATTCCAGCACCTTGTGCAATGCTAAGGAAATCCTGAAAACATGACCTGCTTGCGGCCCTCGAGGAATGCAGTTTAACACCTCTGCATTATACAGTATGGAGCATCATGTGTAGCCATTATACAGTATGGAGCACTGTGTGGCCAATATATAGTATGGGGCACTGTGTGGCCATTATACAGTATGGAGCATCATGTAGGGCCACTATACAGTATGGAGCATTATGTGTGGCCATTACACAGCATGGAGCATCATGTGCGGCCAATGTACAGTATGGAGCATTATGTGTAGCCATTATACAGAATGGAGCACTGTGTGGTCATTATACAGTATGGAGCACTGTATGACCATATTTTTTTGTTTATAATTATTGTTTATGAAACAGTGTGATCAGCAGTGCTAAATGAGTGTGGTTGGGGTGTGGATATGGGTGTGACTAGTTGTGAAATGGGTGTGGTCAGAGGTGTTGCCTAAAATTTGCCGCTGCGCGCGCCACAAACTTTGTCCCTCTTTCTCTTCTTCAAAAGTTGGGAGGTATGGTATGACTGAAAGCCGGTGGCTCCTGGGGGAATAAGCTATGCTCCCAGGATGAATATTTGGTGAGTTTCTCCACCTTAGGGCCCGTGCACATGTTGCAGATTTGGTGTGTTTTTTATACGCAGATTTGTCACAAAACCTGAAGGGTTTCCTGATGCTAGCAAAGTGAATGAGAACCCTCAATTCTCATGACCATGTTGTTTGTTTTTCATGAAAATCGTGGTCTTCTATAAAGCTCAGGACATGGCTAAGCTTCACAGTACCATCAAAATAGCAGCCCATGGGGCTTTCACTAGGCCACTGGGGCGGCCCTAGCCAGATAGACCCACATCACCCTGACCAGGTCTAACCTGTTCAGAGAATCTCCAGAGGATGAGTCGGAGCCGGGCAAAAGGAAGGGAGGACAATATCCTCATTTAGGTTAAACGCGTACACCACCTTAGGAATGAAAGAATATAGAGGCCGCAAAACCACCTTATCTTGGTGGAGAAAGAGGCGCCAATTCCGAGAAGCGCCTGATGGAGGTGATGTCCACAAGAAACACCATTTTCCAAGACAGAATAGACAGAGAGACCTCTCGGAGAGGTTCAAAGGGAGAACTCCTAAGGGCCTCCAGTACTAGATTGGGGTCCCAGGAATCCACGGGTGTCCGGAAAGGGGGGCAGCATGCCCTACCCCTTGGGAGAAAAGTTCTGACTTGAGAGCGGGAGGGTACATTTTCCTGAAAAAGAATAGAAAGCACTGACAACTAGCTTTTTGGCAAACTAAGAGCAAGACCAGCGTCAAGTCCCGCCTGGAGAAACGTCAGAATGGAAAGGAGAGAAACAGGGATTTTTGTGTTACTCACCGTAAAATCCTTTTCTCAGAGTCATTCATTGGGGGACACAGGACTGTGGGTGTATGCTATTGCCGCCAGGAGGCTGACACTAAGTAGACAAAAAAAAAAGTTAGCTCCTCCTCCATAGTATACACCTTGCCACTGGCCCTGACAGCTCCAGTTTGGTGCACAAGCAGTAGGAGATAGAGAAAACAAAACAGCATTAGAGCAAAGACAACATGTCTAGAATAATACTACAGTCTGAACAACCCCATAGACAAATAAAATGAATAGGGAGGGAGCTGTGTCCCCCAATGAATGACTCGGAGAAAAGGATTTTACGGTGAGTAACACAAAAATCCCTGTTTCTCCATCGTCTCATTGGGGGACACAGGACTGTGGGATGTCCCAAAGCAGTCTCAGGGTGGAAAAAAAAGACTCACTGGAATAAACCCTTAGGCACTTACCGCCTATAGGTGAGATACCGCAGCCTGAAGAATTTTTCTTCCCAAACTTGCATCAGCAGAGGCCTGAGTGTGGACATTATAATGCTTAGAGAAAGTGTGCAGGCTGGATCAAGTTGTCGCCTTGCAAACCTGTTCTGCTGAAGCTTGGTGCCGAAGTGCCCAGGAAGCCCCTACCGCTCGAGTAGAGTGCGCCCTAATCCCAGCCGGGATGGCTGCACCCTTGACGCGGTAGGCCTCCTGAATGGTGGCTCGTATCCATCTGGCTAAGGTCGACCCAGAGGCTGCGAATCCCTTCCTGTGACCCACAGGAAGAACGAACAGAACATCCGTCTGTCGAAAAGAAGCGGTCCGAGAAACATATCTCCTCAGTGCTCTCACGAGGTCCAGAGTATGGAGAGCTTTTTCCACACGGTGAGAAGGTGCAGGACAAAAAGAAGGCAAGACTATGTCCTCATTGATGTGAAACGAGGAAACTACTTTAGGCAAAAAAGAAGGAACAGGTCTTAATACTACCTTATCCTGATGAAATTGCAGAAACGGCGACTGGCAGGACAAGGCCGCCAATTCCGACACCCGCCTAATGGAGGTTATAGCTACCAAAAACAAAACTTTCCAAGAAAGATACATTAAAGAAACTTCTTGGAGAGGCTCAAATGGAGCCTCCTGAAGAGCGCTCAAGACCAGATTAAGGTCCCAAGCCTCTAGCGGGGCTCTGGAAGGGGGGACCATGTGAGAGACTCCCTGCAAAAAAGTCTTGACCTGTGAAATGATAGCAATCCTGCGCTGGAAAAGAACCGATAAGGCTGATATTTGCCTCCTAAGGGTACTTGGAGCGAGCCCTGAGTCTAAACCAGCTTGGAGAAAAGCTAAAATATTAGGAACGGAGAACCGCAAGGGAGGAAGACCCTTCTTCCTGCACCACGAGAGAAAAACCTTCCAGGAGTGGTGGTAAATGCGCGCAGAAACCGTCTTACGAGCATTAATCATAGTGGAAGCTACCTTCTGAGAAAAACCGGCCTGGGTCAGAATCCAAGATTCAACGGCCAAGCCGTCAAACGAAGGGCCCCTAAGTTCTGGTGGAATATCGGCCCCTGCGACAGAAGATCCGGCCGCATTGGAAGCTGCCAAGGAACCCCGGCGATCAGCTGAACGAGGTCCGCGTACCAAGACCTCCGAGGCCAATCTGGGGCGACTAGAATTGCCGGAACTCCCTCTATCTTGATCTTCCTGACTACCCTTGGAAGGAGCGCCAGAGGAGGAAACAG
This sequence comes from Ranitomeya imitator, assembly GCF_032444005.1. Classification (NCBI taxonomy): domain Eukaryota; kingdom Metazoa; phylum Chordata; class Amphibia; order Anura; family Dendrobatidae; genus Ranitomeya; species Ranitomeya imitator. The sequence continues at coordinate 111,334,792 of NC_091283.1, read as the reverse complement.
ATACGGAAGACGAAACAGGTTCCAAGGAAGGACCAGTGCGTCTACGGCGAGAGCTCTTGGATCTCGATAACGAGCTACGAATCTGGGGACCTTGGCATTCCACCCGGTTGCCATTAGATCCACGTCCGGGATACCCCAGCGTTGGCAAATCTGCCGAAAAACGTCGGGGTGAAGAGACCATTCCCCAGATGCCAGACCCTGACGGCTCAGAAAGTGACGTTCGCCTATGGAAAACCGTACAAACCTTTGATGCGGAGGAAATATGGGAACATGCAGATAGGCATCTTGGATATCTATGGAAGCAAGGAATTCTCCCTTTTCCATAGCCGCAATAACCGAGCGGAGCGACTCCATACGGAAGCGACGAGTGCTGACGAAGTTGTTCAAACACTTTAGGTCCAGAATGGGTCTTACTGTCCCGTCCTTTTTGGGGACCGTAAACAGATTGGAATAGAATCCTTGGAACCTTTCTACCCCTGGAACGGGAACAATGACCCCGTTGGACTGAAGAGACTCGACAACTTTGAATAAAGCCCTTAGACGGGACTTTGCACTGGGAAGACTGGACGGAAAAAAACGATTTGGAGGGAGAGAGAGAAACTCTATTTTGTACCCTGAAACCACCAGTTCTCTCACCCATTTGTCGGAAACGACTGATAGCCAGGACTGATGGAACAGAAGTAGACGACCGCCTACCCTGTTGAAAACGACATGAGGGTGCCTCCAGTCATTTTGCCGAGGACCGCGGATATCTAGATCCCCTAGATCTTGATGGCTGATATCGCATTCTTGCCAATGGATTGGCTCTATATGATACCTGGTGTTCCCTGTCTTGGTTAGGCCGACTTGGAGGACCTGAGCTTGGTGCTGCAGACCACCGGGTGTTACGAAAGGATCTAAACCTTGCTTGAAATTGGCGACGAAAAGGTTGCTTCACCTTTTGTTGAGGAAGGAAATTACTCTTTCCCCCTGTGGTATCAGATATAAGTTGATCCAACTTTGCGCCAAAGAGTCGACCACCCTGATAAGGGAGGGAAGTAAGGGACTTTTTCGAAGTAGAGTCCGCCCGCCAATTTCTCAGCCATAGCGCCCTTCTGATAGCGATAGCATTAGCAGCTGCCAATGCTGAACAATTTGCCGTATCCAAAGATGCATTGATCAGATAATTCCCAGCCAAGGATATCTGATTAGACATCTCTATCACTTCTACAGGAAACTCCCTATCCTGAAGAACCTTAGTGACGGACTCTGACCAAGCTATCATAGCTTTGGCGACCCAAGTCGCCGCAAAAGACGGCGCGAGGGCAGACCCTGAAGCCTCAAACACTGACCGAGCCAGACTCTCTAAGAGCCGATCAGTTGGATCTTTAATAGCAGATCCATTGGGAAGAGACAGCAGTGTGTTAGAGGCCAAACGGGACACGGGAGGATCTACAGAAGGAGATTCTGCCCATTTTTTACAAATCTCGGGCGCGAAAGGATACCTGGTACCCAGAGCCTTCTGGCCTAAGAAACGTTTGTCCAGTCTCTCCATGTGACGTTGAACTAAATCCTCAAATTCAGGATGAGAGGAAAACACCTTATGAGGTTGCTTGAATCTTTTAAAAGACACCTTATGACTCGAAGGTAAGGTGGCTACATCCTCTACTCCCAAAGACTGGTTAACGGCCTCAATGAGACTGTCAACTGATTCTTGATAATCAGGAGCTTCTAAATCAAAAGACCCTTCAGAGTCAAGGTCCGAACCATGCTCACTCACTCCCACAGGTGAGGGAGACCGAGAGACGGAATTCACAGATGCAGATGCACCCGACGGACCGGGAGACGCTGTATGGGTACGCTACCCCCGCGTCTGCCTAGAGGGAGTACGGCCCATGCAGGCCGGAGGGTCCTGAGAATCGGAGGATCTTTCCGGAATAGATGGATGAACGTCCCTGACAGGGGTTTGAAGGGACTCAAACGCCTTTGTTAGAGACGCCATAGACTGCGTTAAGGATATGATCCACTCAGGGGGAGGTGCCGCAGTCTCAGATACAGGCATACCCTGCAGAATAACAGGCGGGGTAGCAGGTGGGGGCTCCTGAGCGCGTTCGGGATCGCAAGCTTCACAGAACTGGCTAGTCTGCGCATGCGGAAAAGCAGCCTGGCAAGAAAAGCAAGATGTATACAGGACCTTGAGAGACTTAGTCCTTCTAGACATGATAACTATTGCTGCAGAAGCTGCTATGAAAAAAAAACCCCTATGAGCTACTGGGTCTATAACAAAAAAAACTGCTGTCAGGCTGAGGGAAGTAGCACTTACCACATTCCTGTGTCACCGACCGTTCTGACCACCACACTAAACCGTGCTCTGAACAGAGACACCTCCTTTATAAAGATCATGAGCGGATGAAAGGTGGGAGGAGCCGCCATAAGGATCGTGCCACAGGCCAAATCAGGGAACTTGCTTTCCCCACCTGTGCTCTCCTAGGAACGCTGGAAGCGCGAAACCGGAAGAACGCGCCGCCGGAAGGGGCGGAGCTTCCGCCCACGACCCCTCAGGAAACTACAGCGACCATAATGCAACTGGTCGCCGGAAACAGTTGCTAGGGGCGGAGCTACCGCCCATGAAGGAAACTACAGCGACCATGATGCCGTGGGCCGCCGGAAGGAAGTGCTAGGGAGGAACTTCCCGTGCTTTGGAAATGGAGAGACATCCTGACACCGGCACCGTACGAAGTACGCGCCGCCTGCAGTATGGCGATATAACACGTGCAGTCGCGCAAAGAAGCAGGAGCCTCCCCCCCCGGAACCTCTGACAACACGCCAGGTTAGAGAAGAGGCATAAAAGAAAAGCCACATATAAATATATATATAAATATACATATGGGAAAAAGACGGTGCAGGCACCCTAACTCCTTCACCCTTCAGAAGGTGAGGAGAGGGACCGTCTGCCTCCTTAAGCACCGCAGATCAAAACATTGGTGATTGAAGTGGAGGCTGCACGGACAATGCATAAATGCCTGTACAACCTAGGGTTTCGTTACCTCAGGGTGGTCAGGTTTTTAGTCCGGCAATCCCACGACGCGGGAAAGTATACGTGGAGGCGACACTCACACGTGCTCGCCCGTTGTTGGTTTGGGGAGATCGGACCCCTTCAAAAAGGTCCGTCGCCCCTATCTTATCCTCAAGATAGCGTAATCTGGGGAAAAAACCCAGAGATGTGCCTCCTACGGACACTAAGCATAAACTGGAGCTGTCAGGGCCAGTGGCAAGGTGTATATTATGGAGGAGGAGCTAACTTTTTTTTTTGTCTACTTAGTGTCAGCCTCCTGGCGGCAACAGCATACACCCACAGTCCTGTGTCCCCCAATGAGACGATGGAGAAAAAAAGACGTAGGCGGGATGTGATTAGACTCACACCAGCTGAAGTAGGCTTTCTAATTCCAATAAAAGACCCGGGACAACAACGGATCCCAAGCCTGGATCATGGTCTAAATCACCCGATCTGAAAACCTGGACGCTCTCAGAACCGTGGTTTCAACAGCCACACCGTCAAATCGAGCGAACGAGAATTCTGGTGGAAGATTGGTCCTTAAGACAGATGATCCGGTCTGTCTGGAAGCCTCCACAGGGCGTCCGCGAGAAGATTGGGGATCCCTGCGAACCAAGACCTCCGGGCCAATGCTATCAGAACGACCATCACCCCTTCCGCCTTTATCTTCTTCAACAGCCTGGGAATAAGGGGGAGGGTAGGAAACAGATAGGGAAGAACAAACTGTGACCAGGGCATTGCTAGAGCGTCGGAGCCCACAGCGAGAGGATCGCAGGACCTAGAAACAAACTATGGAACCTTCCTGTTCAATTATACTAAGGGGGTGACAAAGGGGGATTTGATTTACTATTTTTTTTTTATTTTGATCACTGTGATAGACCCTATCATAGTGACCAACAGGAACCAATAGGAGAAATTTCCTATTGGTGCCAGGTACTGGCTGGCAGATCTCAGCGGGCGCACTGCGCATGAGCCCAATTTTTTTTCCCAGGAAGATGACGCTGGGCCGGGGGACAGATCAAAAAGGACTGGGGGATGGCGGAGGTACAGTGGGAACTCAGGGAGCATAATTTCTCTCTCCTCTAACGTCAGGAGAGAGAGAAATCATTGACACAGCCGGCACACTTTTTTTGTGATTGCCATTATTCAGTGAATAACGGCGATCACGTGATCGGATGTCAGAAAATATGGCCCTCATCATGTTCTCCGGGGTCTCAGCTACCCCTGGTAACCAAGATCCCGGAGTTTTTCCGACTCTAGAGGGTGCTACAGCCTTATTCCCGATCGCCGTCTTAAAATAAGTATCCTTAGCGGCCACCGTTTTAATGTGCATCGGAGGTCCTTAAAGCGTTAAGGCTATGCGCACACGTTGAGTAAAATTTCTGCACCATTTCTGCAACTCTTGGCAGGAAAAACGCAGCTGAAAAAAATCATTTTTCCCTACGTTTTTGACTGATCTGAGTGAAGTCAATGGTGAAAAACACAGGGCAATAAGGCTGAGAATTGACATGCTGCAGATTATATTTTGTACCAAATCTGCAAGTCAAAAATAAGCAACATGTGTATGACACTTCAGATTTCTCAATCACTTTGCTGGCATCAGGATTGCTTTAGGTTTATCTAGAAAATCTGCAAGGAAAAATACACACCAAATCTGCAACGTGTGCACATACCCTTAGGCATAAGACATTATAGTCAGCAATATCATCAATAAAAGCCTGGATTTATTGGGCCTTCATCTTATCACTACAGCACTGAGATGTATAATTACCCTTTCACAGGCTGGCAGCGTTTTAGCCCCTCAGAGCAGTATGGCTAGCAAGTCTCCGACGCCATAAAACGAGTACCGGTATATCAATATAAAGGTGTCATCCTCACCTGTGCTTCTATCACAGAGAATATTGGCTTTTTGTGAGTGTTCCATAGAAAAAAGATCAGGTTTACTACTACAGAATAATATCTTTTATGGTACTTTATGTAAGATTTGCCGCCTTTATTAAATGTGTTCCCTCTAAAGGGAAAGGGCAAATAAAGATGTTATAACAGGTATATATATAAATGTCTGCTACAATGTTGGGAGCAACGATACATCTGGGATTTGAAGAGATGATACCTAATTACAAGCCGCACATCCTAAAAAAAGGCGCTGTAAGTGTAGAATCTATGTGTGTGAATAAATATATACAGTTTAACCCCTTAATGATGTGCCCTAGTTTGCTTCCTAGTAACGCAGCTTTTCTTTTAAAAGCCAAAACTGAATTGAAACTGAAATGAATTGTAGTTTTAATGGAAGCATTCTAATTGACATTATTATACATATCACATAAAAAAATTATAATTTTTTGTTGTTTGTTTCACTGCATTTGAGACCCTGTAACAATTTTTTTTCTATCAACAGAGTATTATGGGAGGTATTATGCATTTAATAATCCATTTCATATACAGCACTGCGCAAAAGTTGGAAAATAAGGATTTTTGTGTACTCACCGTAAAATCCTTTTCTCCGAGCCAATCATTGGGGGACACAGGACCATGGGTGTTATGCTGCTGCCACTTGGAGGACACTAAGTAAACACACATTAACTCCTCCTCTGCAGTATACACTCTCTCTCTGGCTGAAACTCAACCAGTTCGGTAGCAAAGCAGTAGGAGCATTAAAGAAAAGACAGTAAACTATGTCAAAACCAAGGAACTATCAACAAGTCTGGTGTTTCACTGGTTGGGCCCAGTGATTGGCTCGGAGAAAAGTATTTTATGGTGAGTACACAAAAATCCCTATTTCTCCTATGCCTCATTGGGGAACACAGGACCATGGGACGTCCTAAAGCAGTCCCTGGGTGGAGAATAACACAACTGCTAATACCCCATGTACAGCTGAGGTACTGCCGATTGCAAAAACAGGATTTTTGGTTGCTTACCGTAAAATCTGTTTCTTGAAGCCTCCATTGGGGGACACAGGAACCATGGGTGTATGCTGCTGCCACTAGGAGGCTGACACTATGCAAATAAAAAAGTTAGCTCCTCCTCTGCAGTGTACACCCCACCGACTGGCATTAAGCTCTTCAGTTAGTGAGAAAGCAGTAGGAGAAAGAACAAGGTTGAAAAACCATAACCACAAACTTGAGAACTGTAAACGTGAGAACAGTCAGAGAACATATAACAAAAACATTGGGAGGGAGCTGTGTCCCCCAATGGAGGCTTCAAGAAACAGATTTTACGGTAAGCAACCAAAAATCCTGTTTTCTTTATCGCCTCTCATTGGGGGACACAGGAACCATGGGACGTCCCAAAGCAGTCCCACGGGTGGGAAAAACAGACTTCCATCAGGTCAGAGGACTCACCACTGCCGCCTGCAAGATCCTTCTGCCTAGGCTGGCGTCCGCCGAAGCGTAGGTATGGACCTTGTAGAATTTGGCGAACGTGTGGATGGAAGACCAAGTTGCCGCTTTGCAAAGCTGTAGGGCGGAAGCCCTGTGGTCAACCGCCCAGGAGGCGCCGACTGCCCGGGTAGAGTGAGCCTTAATCCCAGGAGGGGGCACTCTGTTCTTGACTCGGTAAGCCTCCAAAATTTCCATTCTGATCCAGCGAGCAATAGTCGCTTTAGAAGCCGGTTGGCCTCTGCGCGTGCCATCAGGAATGACGAAAAAGGAATCCGTCTTCCGGAAAGTGGACGTTCTGTCCAGATAGATCCTCACTGCTCTGACAAGGTCCAGCTTGTTCAACGATCGCTCCAGAGGATGAGTCGGAGCTGGACAAAAGGAAGGTAGAACGATGTCCTCGTTGAGGTGGAAGGTGGAAACCACCTTAGGAAGAAAAGAAGGTGGGGGCCGGAAGACCACCTTGTCCTGGTGAATGACCAAAAACGGAGGACGGCAAGACAGGGCCGCCAGCTCGGAAACGCGGCGAATGGACGTGATGGCCACAAGAAAGGCCACCTTCCACGATAAAACTGATAGAGGAATCTCCCTAAGAGGTTCAAAGGGAGAAATCTTCAGAACGTCCAGTACCAGGTTTAAGTCCCATGCCTCCACAGGGGCCCTGTACGGCGGGACGGCGTGGGCTACCCCCTGAAAGAAGGTCTTAACCTGTGGCCGAGAAGCCAAGGTCTTCTGAAAGAGGATGGAAAGCGCAGAGACCTGACCCTTCAGGGAACTAAGAGCCAGGCCCGAATCCAGTCCTGCCTGAAGGAAGGCCAAAAGAGAAGGCAGGGAAAAAACCATAGGCGGAACGCGGTTGGACTCGCACCAACGGAAGTAGGCCTTCCAGGTGCGGTAGTAGATCCTGGAAGACGAAGGCTTCCGAGCCTGAATCATGGTGTGAATGACCCGGTCCGAAAGGCCGGACGCTCTTAGAACCGCGGTCTCAACAGCCACGCCGTTAAACTGAGCGACCGAGAATTCGGGTGGCAGATCGGGCCTGTCTGGAAGGCGCCAGGGAGCGTCCGCGAGAAGGTTGACGAGCTCCGCGAACCAAGCTCTCCTGGGCCAATCCGGGGCGATCAGGATGACCGGCACCCCTTCCGCTTTGATCTTCTTCAACAGTTTGGGAAGTAATGGAAGGGGTGGGAACAGGTAGGGCAGCTCGAACTGTGACCAAGGAATGGCCAGAGCATCGACGCCCACTGCGAGAGGATCGCGGGACCTGGAGACGAACTGCGGAACCTTCCTGTTGATTCGAGACGCCGTGAGATCCACATCCGGAGTTCCCCATCGAAGACAAATCTGATGGAAGACCTCCGGATGCAAGGACCATTCCCCTGCCGCGAGGCCCTCGCGGCTGAGGAAGTCGGCAGCCCAGTTTTCCACGCCGGGGATATGCACCGCGGATATCACCGGAACCGTTGCCTCTGCCCAAAAGAGGATCTTGGATACCTCGGCAAGGGCCAAGGAGCTCCGAGTCCCCCCCTGATGGTTGACATATGCCACAGCCGTGGCGTTGTCCGTCTGGATCCGGACTGGAAGGCCCCTGAGGATCCTTTCCCAGTGGCGGAGGGACAGAAAAATGGCCCGAATTTCGAGGACGTTGATTGGCAGAGATGACTCCTGCGGCGACCAACGGCCCTGAACCGTCAGGTGGCGAAAAACCGCACCCCAGCCGATCAGGCTGGCGTCCGTTGTCACCACCTGCCAGTGAACCGGAAGGAAGGACCTGCCCTGGGAGATGAGAGGTGACGTCAGCCACCAGTTGAGAGACCGCTTGACCCGAAAGGAGAGTCTGATCGGCCGATCCAGGGAGAAGACCGACCTGTCCCACTGGGACAGAATGGCTTGCTGAAGGGGTCGCGAATGGAAATGGGCGAAGGGAATCGCTTCCAATGTAGCTACCATCCTCCCCAGAACCTTCATGGCCGAACGGAGGGAGGGAGGCTGAGGACCCTGGAGCGAGCGTATGTCCCGACAAAGAGTGGATCTCTTGTCTTTGGGAAGGAAGACTCTGCTCTGACGAGTGTCGAAAAGCATGCCCAGAAAGATGATGCGCTGAGAAGGAATAAGGCAGGACTTCTTCCGGTTGACCAGCCACCCGAAACGGGCTAAGGTGTCGAGAACAATGGACAGGCTTTCGTGGGCCTGAGCAAAGGACGGAGCCTTGATGAGTATGTCGTCGAGATATGGAAATAGGACCAAGCCTCTGACTCTCAAAATGGCCAACAGCGCCGCCATGATCTTCGTGAACACCCTTGGCGCGGTTGCGAGACCGAACGGCAGGGCGACGAACTGAAAATGATCTCGTTGCACTGCAAAGCGCAGGAAACGGTGATGTCCGGGAAATATCGGGACATGGAGGTAGGCGTCCTGGATATCTATTGAGCATAGAAACTCCTGAGCCTCCATGGAAGCAATTACTGAACGAAGGGATTCCATCCTGAAGTGTCTCAGGCGAACTCTCCTGTTCAGCAATTTGAGGTCCAGAATGGGGCGAACCTTGCAGTCTTTTTTCAGTACCACAAAAAGATTCGAGTAGAAACCCGTGAAGCGTTCTTTTTCTGGGACGGGAACGATTACCCCGGATTTGAGCAGAGAAGCGATGGCTGAGAAGAAGCCCGGAACTAGAGCGGGATCTCTTGGAGGACGGGATTGGAAGAAACGATCCCGAGGTCGGGAAGCGAACTCTATTTTGTATCCCGAGGATACAACTTCCCTGACCCATGCATCCTCTACTGCGGAAATCCAGACGTCCCTGAAAAGGAGAAGACGGCCGCCCAATCTGGGAGTTGGGCTGGAGTCTTGCCGAGTCATGCCGAGGTGGATCTTCCAGTCCTGGGCCTGGAGGATCTACCCTGGGAGAAGCGAGGACGCCAGGACGGAGTGGGCCTAAAGGACACCGCCTTCTTCTCTTGACGTATCTGTGGCCTCTGTTGCTGCTGGGAAAAGGAGTTTGACGCAGCAAAGCGCCGAAAAGGCCGAAAAGAACGAAACTGTCGTCTAGGAGGAGGGCGACGAGGCTTAGCCTGGGGGAGAAGAGAACTTGTACCCCCGGTGGCGTCCTTAATTATTTGGTCCAGCTGGGAACCAAAGAGACTAGAGCCCTGGAAGGGCAGACTAGTGAGGGACTTTTTGGAGGACAAGTCCGCCTGCCAGGCCTTGAGCCAAACCGTCCGGCGGATGGCAACGGCATTGCTGGAAGCCTGAGCCGCACAAGACGCGACATCCAGGGAGGCGGAAACCAGGTATTCACCAGCGTGGGAAATCTGGTTGGCAAGTTCCGCTAATTGCGCGGAAGGCGCCCCGTCCAGGATACCTCGCCGAAGATCCTTGGCCCATTTTGAGATGGATTTTGAAGCCCAAGTGGACGCAAAAGCTGGACATAAAGCCGCTGAAGCCGCTTCAAAAGCAGATTTCGGGGAGGATTCTATAACTCTATCGTTAGAATCCTTCAGAGATGCTCCGCCGGACAGAGGAAGCACCGTGTTGGTGGACAGCCTGGACACAGGTGGATCCACCGAGGGAGAGGCCGTCCAATTGGCGGTAAGTTCTGGAGAAAAAGGATATAGCACACCCAGGCGTTTTCCCCTCTGAAAACGCCTAGTGGGGTTCTTTCTCTGTCTGGACAAGATTTCCTCGAATTCAGGATGAGGAGCGAAAAATTTAGAAGGTGGTTTGGCCCGTCTAAACGAAACCGCCTGATCTGCGGGTTCCGTAGAGGGATCCTTGATGCCACAGGTTTGGTTTATTGCCCCAATGAGGCTCTGGACTGTCTCACTCATGGTGGCGATTTGGTTAGGATCCAGCTCCGAAATATCCTCCGAGGGCGCATCAGATAATGCCTCGCCTGACTCAGGGGAGGAGGATCGGTAGGACACCAACCGCGGGGGAGGGCCGAGCGGCGAGATGGAGCGCGAAGAGGACTCAGACCGACGTTCCTGTCTGGACCTTTTGTGGCTTATCAAGGAGGGCTCGGGCGGCGGTTCCTGTGACCCGCTGGCTACGGCCGGGGTCTGCAGGGGTAACCGATCAAGCGGGGACACCCGGGTTTGAGACACCCGTGTTAAATCGGCCACAGATTGTGACAGAGAGGCGGCCCAGCCTGGGATGGGGGGGATCACTCTCGGGCGGAACAGCCGGGGGATCCTGGGCAGTGGGAACAATCAGGTTGCTGCAGGACTGACACAGCGGGGAGGACTGACCTGAGGGAAGTTTGCTGTTACAAGACGAACAAGCAAAGTACGTGACTAAGGCAGAAGAAGAAGAAGTAGTAGGGGGACGAGAGCGGCCCCCTTTAGAGGTAGACATTTTGAGAGGTCCCTGAAGATGCCAGTGGGTTAGGGGACAGTAGGGCAGAGGGGGGTGTCAGTCTGCAGTGCAGCTACTCACGGACCCGGTCCTGGAAGATGTCCCACTTGCCGGTGGAGAACTCCTGCCCTGAGGTGCTGGATTCTGCGCAGATTCTGTGCCCACGGAGGATGCAGTGGCGAACGTGTGGGGCGCGCTGCGTGAGCTCCTGCAGCTAAGAAGCGGTGAGCACACACAGACGCTGTCCCTTGAGGAAGGGGGCGGAGCCAGACAGGGGGGCGCCGATGAGCAGGCACAGTATGTCGGGCGGGAGAAAAGCCCGCCTGATGAAACAGGAAGTGGGCGGAGCGCAGCACTGGAAGTAGGCCCCGGGAGAAGCCAGGGACTAAATTAGAAGCCGGTGACCGCTGAAATTGTGCGGGCGCAAAGGAAAGGATGCGGCGTCCCGTCTGACAGGCGCGGCAGCCGCCGCATGTAAAGAGGCGCCGGAAGTAGGCCCCGGGAAGAGCCGGGGCCTAAAGTAAAAGCCGGCGGCCGCAGGGACGACCGCGGCCGCTGGGAAGGACCGCGGCCGCGAGTCACCTAAAAAGGGTACGACCGCCGAGAAAAGATCGGCGCGGCTGCCTGAAGGGTGGTCGCGCCGCAGAGGGAAGAGCGAACGCATCCGTGAGGAAAACAGCGCGGTCGGACACCAGAGCCCCCGCGCCAAAGGTGGTGTCCCTAATTGTCCTCAGAGCAGAAAGGATGATAGTAGGGATAGTAGTGCGGCCGCAGAAATAGCAGTGCGGCCGCAGAAATAACAGTGCGGCCGCAGAAATAGCAGCGCGGCTGCCTGTAAGGCGCGCTGCACAAAGTAGCATGTAAGGTAGGGAATCCAAGAGGCCCCCTAAGAAGAACTGAAAAGGAGCACCAAATACTCACCTAACATCCCACGTCGTCGTACTAACCTTAAAAACATGGAAGGTATCAGACGTCCTTGGAGCTGGCGGACGTCCTCGTCTCCTCCGACCGACAGGCTCTGGAAGGCGAGTGGGTGGGGGACGGAGCCAGGACCGGACTTCTGAGCACGCTTGTGTGCCAGGATCATGGTCCTGGAGAGGGATCTATGAGGATACGGGGTGGCAGTACACGCCGTACTCATAGTCCGCTTGTGGGACTACAGGTGTGACTGCTCACCCTGTATCCCATCCGGAAAAAACCTGAAAAGAAACGACACACATTGAGGTAGATAAGGGTCTAATGAAAGACCCGTGTCCACCTCCTACTGACACTAAGCTAAACTGAAGAGTTTAATGCCAGTCGGTGGGGTGTACACTGCAGAGGAGGAGCTAACTTTTTTATTTGCATAGTGTCAGCCTCCTAGTGGCAGCAGCATACACCCATGGTTCCTGTGTCCCCCAATGAGAGGCGATAAAGAAATGCGCCTGCCAAGGGAAGCGTCTGCAGAAGATTGAGAATGAATGTGGTAGTGTTTTGTAAAAGTATGCAAGCTGGACCAAGTCGCAGCCTTGCAGACCTGTTGTGCTGACGCCTGGTGCCGAATGGCCCAAGAGGCGCTCACTGACAGAGTAGAATACGCCTTAATCCCTGCTGGGACTGGAGTTTTCCTGACACGATAGGATTCCTGAATAGCCGAGCGAATCCACTTGGCTAGTGTGGCTTTAGAAGCGGCTAGACTCTTCCTATGCCCCTCCGGAAGCACAAATAGGAAGTATGACTTGCGGAAGGAAGCCGTCCGCGAGATGTACCGTCGAAGAGCCCTAACTACATCAAGAGTGTGCAGAGCTTTCTCGATACGATAGGCTGGTGCCGGACAGAATGAAGGCAAAACAATCTCCTCATTGAGGTGAAAAGAGGTAACAACTTTGGGTAGGAAAGAGGGAGAAGTCCTCAGGACTGCCTTATCTGGATGAAAGATAAGAAACGGGGGCGGCAGGATAGAGCTGCCAACTCCGAGACTTGTCTGATTGACGTAATTGCCACTAAAAAATACCACATTCTAGGAAAGAAGGGTTAGAGAGACGCCCTGCAGTGGTTCGAAAGGAGCTTTCTGAAGAACCCCGAGAACCAAATTAAGATCCCATGAATCCAACGGCATCTTGTAGGGAGGCGCCACATGGGAAACTCCCTGAATGAACGTCTTAACTGGCAATCTGGTGGCAATTTTGCGTTGGAATAGAAATGACAATGCTGACACTTGTCCTTTGAGAGAACTAAGTGCGAGACCGGACTCTAATCCTGATTGGAGGAATTCCAATATGGAAGGAATGGAGAACACCAGAGGAGATCTTCCATGGACGTTGCACCCGAGAAGAAGACTCTCCAAGTGCGATGATAAATGCGCATGGACACGGGCTTCCTAGCACTAATCATGGTGGAGGACACCTCAGGAGAGAATCCAGCTTGGGCTAAAATCCAGGAATCAGCGGCCACGCCGTCAAAGACATGGCCCCGAAGATCTGGTGGTAAATCGGGCTCTGTGAGAGTAGGTCCATGCGATCTGGTAGTCACCAGGGGACGTCGGCAACCAGTTGAACTAGTTCCGCGTACCATGACCGTCGCGGCCAATCCGGCGAGACTAGGATCACTGGTACCCCCTCTGCTCTGATTTTCTTGATAACCCTTGGGAGCAAAGGGAGAGGGGGAAAAATGTACGGGAGCAAGAACTGATGGCAAGGCAGAACCAAGGCATCTGCTCCAACGGCGCGAGGATCGAGTGATCAGGCAATGAATTGGGGAACCTTGTTGTTTAGTCTGGAGGCATCAGATCCACATCTGAAGTCTGCCAACGACGACAAATCTGCTGAAAAACTTTGGGATGAAGAGACCACTCTCCTGTGGCGAGGCCCTGGCGACTGAGGAAGTCCGCCGCCCAATTCTCCACACCCGGGATGTGGATCGCCGATATGGGGGAATGGTTGCTCTCGGCCAAATGGAGGATGTGACTCTCTTCGTGCATGGCCGTCCTGCTGCAGGTTCCCCCTTGACGGTTGATATATGTCACCGCTGTGGCGTTCTCGGATTGGACCCTGATGGAGCGACCTGCGAGGAGATAGTGAAACCTGAGTAAGGCAAGTCTGATTGCTCGAATTTCCAAGATATTGATGGGGAGACGCGACTCTCAAGTGGACCAATGACCCTGTGCCGTGTGGTGGTGGTTGAAAACTGCACCCCAGCCCAAAAGGCTGGCGTCGGTGGTAACCACCAACCAGTGTACCAGGAGAAAGGACTTCCCTTGGTTCAGGGAAGACTTCAGCGTCCACCACCTGAGGGTCTGCCTGAACCGCAGAGGCAGACGGAAATGACGGTCGATGGAGAACGGGTTCCTGTCCCAGGCCAACAGCAGCGCATGTTGTAAAGGACGGAGATGTGCGAACAGAACTGCTTCCATCTCTGCTACCATTTTCCAGAGAATGCCCATGCTGAAACGAATGGAGTGAGGGACTGGTCGGGAAAGACTCCATGCTCCCTGTTGTAAGGCCAAGGCCTTTTCTCGAGGGAATACAACAATACAGAGAAAGAAGAAAAAAAACACAAAAATTGAGCTTATTTTGAGTTGGTACACATGCAGAGGTTAAAAGCATGTTCAATTGGCCACAAAACATTAAAACCTACAAGAGAAAAAAGTAAACGAAAACCCTGATGTAACTAAGTAAAAAAGCAAAAGTGCATTTAAATAATACAGAGTTTTTAGTAATACTGTTTTTTGATCAAAATATAGCACAAAAGCCATCCCACCTCGTCACGGTAACTCTGACCGGGACAGTCCTACACTGTCTAATATTAAAACCTTACCATGTGTCAATGTTGACCTCAGTGTGAATAAGGGCAGACATAAAGGACTGGGCCCAACCAGTGAAACACCAGACTGGGGAAGCCTTATATAGTCTCTATCTCATAAACAGGGAGGCCACACCTCGGCTTGCACAGAATGCAACAATACAGAGAAGAAAAAAAACACAAAAATTGAGCTTATTTTGAGTTGGTACACATGCAGAGGTTAACCCCTTCCCGACCTATGACGCATACGCTGCGTCATGAAAGTCGGTGCCAATCCGACCTGTGACGCAGCGTATGCGTCAGGGCGGAATCGCGTTCCTGCAGGCCGGGTGAAAGGGTTAACTGAAATTTCACCCAACCTGCAGGGACAGGGGAACTTGTACTTTAGCCCAGGGGGGGTGGCTTAGCCCCCACTTGGCTACGATCGCCCTGGTGACCCACTTTGTCACCACCCCCCAGATCTGATTGGAACCAGCGTCCATGTGACGCTAGCTCTCCATTCAGATGTGGGGGGGGGGCGGAGAAAATCATGGCTGCCTCGCTGTCCAGCTTCATGCCTTCCATGGAAGCTGAACAGCGAGGTGCCTGTATACTGCCCTGCCACATACAGCGATCGCCGCCGCCGCTGCAGTTATCGCCGCCACCGCCAGGTGCTCCCCTCTGCTTCCGACCTTCTCCTGCTCATGCCCCCGACCTTCGCTCCCTCCCCCTGCCCCCGGTGATCGCCCCTCCCCCCTGCCCCTGAGATCACCCTCCTGCTACTGCCGGATCCATTTCCTCCTTCTGCTGTATCGCACCTGACAGCCCCCGCCCCAGTGATCCCCCTGATCTCCCCCCTGCCCTGTGGATCACCCCCTGCCTCGCTGATGTCCTCCCCTGCCCCATTGATGTCCTCCCCTGCCCCGCAGATCTCCCCCCTGCCCCACAGATCTCCCCCCTGCCCCGCTGATGTCCTCCCCTGCCCCACAGATCTCCCTCCTGCACTGTGGATCGCCCCCTGCCCCGCTGATGTCCCCCCTGCCCCGCAGATCTCCCCCCTGCCCTGCTGATGTTCTCCCCTGCCCCACAGATCTCCCCCCTGCCCCGCTGATGTCCTCCACTGCCCCGCTGATGTCCTCCCCTGCCCCACTGATGTCCCCCCTGCTCTGCAGATCTCCCCCTGCCCTGTGGATCGCCCCCTGCCCCGCTGATATCCTCCCCTGCCCCACTGATGTCCCCCCTGCTCCGCAGATCTCCCCCTGCCCTGTGGATCGCCCCCTGCCCCGCTGATGTCCTCCCCTGCTCCGCTGATGTCCCCCCTGCCCCGTGGATCGCCCCCTGCCCTGATGTCCTCCCCTCCCCCGCAGATCTCCCCCTGCCCTACTGATGTTCACCCCTGCCCTGCTGATGTCCCCCCCTGCTCCACAGATCTTCCCCTGCCCTGTGGATCGCCCCCCTGCCCTGTGGATCGCCACCCTGCCCCGCTGATGTCCCCCCTGCCCCGCTGATGTCCTCCCCTGCCCCGCAGATCTCCCCCTGCCTTGTGGATCGCCCCCCTGCCCCGTTGATGTCCTCCCCTGCCCCACTGATCACCCCCCAGCCCCAGTTTATCCCATTAGGGTTGGGGCTAAAATTAGGGTTGGGATTAGGGGTAGGGTTAGGATTGGGGTTAGGATTAGGGTTGGAATTAGGGGTAGGGTTAGGATTAGGGTTGGGATTAGGGGTAGGGGTGTTTTGGGGTTAGGGTTGGAGATAGAATTGGGGGTTTCCACTGTTTAGGCACATCAGGGGCTCTCCAAACGCGACATGGCGTCCGATCTCAATTCCAGCCAACAACTTTTTTGTCCAACTTCTCTTGTTACCCTTGGCAAAATAAAAATTTAGGGGGCTAAAAAACCCTTTTTGTGGGAAAAAAATAATTTTTTGTTTTCACGGCTCCGCGTTATAAACTGTAGTGAAACACTTAGGGGTTCAAAGTTCTCTCAACACATCTAGATAAGTTCCTTGGGGGTCTAGTTTCCAATATGGGGTCACTTGTGGGGGGCTTCTACGGTTTAGGTACATTAGGGGCTCTGCAAACGCAATGTGACGCCTGCAGACCATTCCATCTAACTCTGCATTCCAAATGGTGCTCCTTCCCTTCCGAGCTTTGCCGTGCACCCAAACAGTGGTTCCCCCTCACATATAGGGTATCAGCGTACTCAGGACAAATTGGACAACAACTTTTGGAAACCAATTTCTCCTGTTACCCTTGTGAAAGTAAAAAATTGCGGGCTAAAAATCATTTTTGAAGAAAAAAAAGGATTTTTTTATTTTCACGACTCTGCGTTATAAACTTCTGTGAAGCATTTGGGGGTAAAAAGTGCTCACCACACATCTAGATAAGTTCCTTGGGGGGTCTAGTTTCCAAAATGTGGTCATTTGTGGGGGGTTTCTACTGTTTAGGCACATCAATGCAATGTGACGCCCGCAGACCATTCCATCAAAGTCTGCATTCCAAACGGCGCTCCTTCCCTTCCGAGCCCCGATGTGTGCCCAAACAGTGTTTTACCCCCACATATGGAGTATCAGCGTACTCAGGACAAACTGGGCAACAAATATTGGGGTCCAATTTCTCCTGTTACCCTTGTGAAAATAAAAAATTGCTTGCTAAAATATAATTTATGAGGAAAGAAAAATGATTTTTTATTTTCACGGCTCTGCGTTGTAAACTTCTGTGAAGCACTTGGGGGTTCAAAGTGCTCACCACACATCTAGATAAGTTCCTTGGGGGGTCTAGTTTCCAAAATGTGGTCTTTTGTTTGAGGTTTCTACTGTTTAGGCACATCAGGGGCTCTGCAAATGCAACGTGATGCCCGCAGACCATTCCATAACTTCACTACTTCCCTTCCGAGCCCCGATGTGCGCCCAAACACTGGTTTACCCCCACATATGGGGTATCAGCGTACTCCGGACAAACTGGGCAACAAATATTGAGGTCAATTGTTAGTAATTTGCACTTTTTTTGGTTTATATGCCCTGTAGTACATAGGTTTTATATTTCAGGCTTCCTCTGCATTTATATGCATATGTGGGCCTTTACATACACCTTTGCATGCCATGAGGTCCAAGTAATGAAGCGGTCTTTTATTAGTATTTGAATTTTACCTTCTGTTGTGTCCGTTCACTGCTTTGTGCTATAAGTATCGGAATATTTTCCTTTTTATAGGCTATTTTTATAGCACATATTTATTGGGTCTCCAAGCACAGGCACATCTTTGTAGTGCCACCTTGTTATGATTTAATAAAGATATAATTTTGTTATACCATATTTGCCTTTCTTCATTCTTGGTATACAATATATATTTGATTTTCATTTTGGGGTCTTGTTTCTTATTTAATATTCCGAATGGTCTGCAATTCATAATTTATAGCGGCCATATGATTGCATTTATATTGATTTCTTAGTATATTATATATATTTTCTATGATTGTGCAATTTTTGGTTTGCTATTTTATTCACTAAACGTAACATGATGCCCGCAGAGCATTCCATCAAAGTCTGCATTTCAAAACGTCACTACTTCACTTCTGAGCCCCGACTTGTGCCCAAACAATGGTTCCCCCCCCACATATGGGGTATCGGCGTACTCAGGAGAAATTGGACCCCAAAAGTTATTGTCTAGTTTGTCCTGTCACTCTTGTGAAAATAAAAAATAGCTTGCTAAAAATTAATTTTTGAGGAAAGAAAAATGATTTTTTATTTTCACGGCTCTGTGTTATAAACTTCTGTGAAGCACTTGGGGGTTTAAAGTGCTCACCACACATCTAGATTAGTTCCATGGGAGGTCTAGTTTCAAAAATGGGGTCACTTGTGGGGGAGCTCCAATGTTTAGGCACACATGGGCTCTCCAAACACCACAGGGTGTCCGCTAACAATTGGAGCTAATTTTTCATTCAAAAAGTCAAATGGCGCTCCTTCTTTTCCGAGCCCTGCCGTGTGCCCAAACAGTGGTTTACCCCCACATGTGAGGTATCAGTGTACTCAGGAGAAATTGCCCAATAAATTTTAGGATCCATTTTATCCTGTTGCCCATGTGGAAATGAACAAATTGATGCTAAAAGAAAAATTTTTGTGGAAAAAAAAGTACTTTTTCATTTTTACGGATCAATTTGTGAAGCACCTGGGGGTTCAAAGTGCTCAATATGCATCTAGATAAGCTCCTTGGGGGTCTAGTTTCAAAAATGGGGTCACTTGTGGGGGAGCTCCAATGTTTAGGCACAAAGGGGCTCTCCAAACGCCACATGGTGTCCGCTAACAATTGGAGCTAATTTTTCATTCAAAAAGTCAAATGGCGCTCCTTCTCTTCCGAGCCCTGCCGTGTGCCCAAAGAGTGGTTTACCCCCACATGTGAGATATCTGTGTACTCAGGGGAAATTGCCCAATAAATTTCAGGATCCATTTTATCCTGTTGCCCATGTGGAAATGAACAAATTGAGGCTAAAAGAAATTTTTTGTAAAAAAAAAAAAAAGTACTTTTTCATTTTTACGGATCAATTTGTGAAGCACCTGGGGGTTCAAAGTGCTCACTATGCATCTAGATAAGCTCCTTGGGGGGTCTAGTTTCCAAAATGGGGTCACTTGTGGGGGAGCTCCAATGTTTAGGCACATAGGGGCTCTCCAAACGTGACATAGTGTCCGCTAACGTTTGGAGCTAATTTTTCATTGAAAAAGTCAAATGGTGCTCCTTCCCTTCCGAGCCCTGTCGTGCGCTCAAACAGTGGTTCCCCCCCACATATAGGGTATCTGCGTACTCAGGACAAATTGTACAATAGCTTTTGGGGTCCAGTTTCTCCTTTTACCCTTGGGAAAATAAAAAAATTGTTGCTAAAAGATCATTTTTGTGACTAAAAAGTTAAATGTTCATTTTTTCCTTCCATGTTGCTTCTGCTGGTGTGAAGCACCTGAAGGGTTAATAAACTTCTTGAATGTGGTTTTGAGCACCTTGAGGGGTGCAGTTTTTAGAATGGTGTCACTTTTGGGTATTTTCAGCCATATAGACCCCTCAAACTGACTTCAAATGTGAGGTGGTCCCTAAAAAAAATGGTTTTGTAAATTTCGTTGTAAAAATGAGAAATCGCTGGTCAAATTTTAACCCTTATAACTAACTAGAAAAAAAAATGTTGTTTCCAAAATTGTGCTGATGTAAAGTAGACATGTGGGTAATGTTATTTATTAACTATTTTGTGTTACATAACTCTCTCGTTTAACAGAATAAAAATTCAAAATTTAAAAATTGTGACATTTTCAAAATTTTCGTTAAATTTCCATTTTTTTCACAAAAAAATGAAAAATTATCGACCTAAATTTACCACCAACATGAAGCCCAATATGTCACGAAAAAACAATCTCAGAACCGCTAGGATCCGTTGAAGCGTTCCTGAGTTATTACCTCATAAAGGGACACTGGTCAGAATTGCAAAAAGCGGCCAGGTCATTAAGGTCAAAATAGGCTGGGTCATGAAGGGGTTAAAAGCATGTTCAATTGGCCACAAAACATTAAAACCTACAAGAGAAAAAAGTAAACGAAAACCCTGATGTAACTAAGTAAAAAAGCAAAAGTGCATTTAAATAATACAGAGTTTTTAGTAATACTGTTTTTTAATCAAAAAATAGCACAAAAGCCATCCCACCTCGTCACGGTAACTCTGATTGGGACTGTCCTACACTGTCTAATATTAAAACCTTACCATGTGTTTTTCTCTGTATTGTTGCATTCTGTGCAAGCCGGGGTGCGGCTATGGATGCTGGAAACTCTCCTTTTTCCATGGACGCGACGACAGAACGGAGAGATTCCATTCTGAAGTGCCGAACCTTGACAAACTTGTTTAACAGCTCTAAATCCAGCATAGGCCGCAGCAATCCATCCTTCTTTGGGACCACGAAGACATTCGAGTAAAAACCCTTGAACCTTTGGTCCTGAGGAACCGGAATAATGACTCCGTCCCTTCGTAGCGCCTCTATGGCCTGAAGAAAGGTTGTTGTCTTTGTTTTGGGAGGGGAAGACCGGAAAAAACACGACGAGGGAGGGGAAGAAAACTCTATTTTGTATCCGGAGGACACCAGCTCTCTGACCCACTCGTCGTGCACAACCGAGAGCAGGATTGCTAGAGAGGCAAATCAGAAACCCCGCTTGACTGCAAAAGACCTTCAGAAAGATTTAGCACACTCTGGAATTGTGGTACATTGTTCTACTGTTCAGAGACACCTGCACAAATATGGCCTTCATGAAAAAGTCATCAGAAGAAAACCTCTCCTGTGTTCTAACCATAAAATTCAGTATCGCAAGTATGCAAAAAACATGTAAACAAGCGGTATGAGTCTAATATGAGTCCTAGAGGTCAGTGTGAAAATTGCAAGATTTTTGATTTTTTATATAATGATATAGAAACATCAAACCATTAGCAAAAAGTTAAAAAAAAATACAAACCTGACGTAAATAATTTGTACTGACACTTTCCATTTAAAGGATCCTTAGGATGCCATTTGTGCTGGCTCTCACACCATAGTCAGGCTTGGATTTTCTTCTATTACATTTAAGTGAAACATTCACCACTTTACAGACAAAGTGGGTGATATCCCTGGCACAATCTTGTAAGTAAAAGACATACAAAAGCACAGTCATATGCACCTTTGTCATACAGTATATGCACTTCATTAAAGATGGCTTTGTTGCTCAGGGTCCCCCTTCTATGAGCTACAATGAGGAGCAGCTCTCTACAAGTGACTGGTTCTGGCAGACTTGTATGACAATGACGGCCATTGATTTGTGTGGCCACTATGTACTGTAATTTGCATGGAGGCAGTGAAAACGTCTGGCTGGCCTCAAGCTTACCCCAATACATAATCTTGCCATTACCTTATAGCCAATAGTCTTTCTGTAATAAAGTATCTCTTTCTCCAGCAACTCAAACAATCTTGGAGGGAAAAACTGAAAATCTTGAATGTTGGGTTGTTTTGGAGGCCGTGGTGCCTGAATAAAAAAAAATATATATATATATATTTTAACATTGCTGTATTAATTACTGCAAAGTAGAAATGACCAATAATTATACCCAATGTCAATAGGTTTTTTTGCATTCATCACTGCTGGTTAGGATGTGGAATTAATTTAAATGTCTTGAAACAAAATAGATCTTACACTTGTGTGCATTGACAGAATATAAAAAAATCACCTAATATATTACGAATGGCAGGAACAATAATAATCCAATGCTAACACAGAGAAACTACAGACTCAATAACCTGTTAAGGACAAGGACATCCTGCCTAGTTTGAGCCTTGTATTTTCCAATAGCATGCATAATTTATTGTTTATGACATATATTATTTTCATATGTGCTCTTGAGAAAATCCATTCAATAAAGTAAATAGGAGTTGAAAAGATGAAACTTTGTACAAAACTTGTTTTTCAGTGGTGTCCACTCTAAAAAAAAAAAAAAAAAATGTCTCATGTTTTGGACTTCTGTCACTGCAGTGAATAAATGGAGTAAAGGCAAGTGTGAATACCATTGTTGGAATAATATTTAGAATTGAGAGTCCTCAGTGGTTGATACCTTTTAATGGCTAACTGAAAAGATGGTAACAAATTACAAGCTTTCGAGACTACACAGGTCTCTTCATCAGGCAAAGACTAAAACAAATTCTGAAGAATCACATATTTATACACAACACAGCACATCATTATTTCCTTGCAAGCAGAAAAAAAATGTAAAACCTGTCCATTTATAATGACCACGAACAAGATAAAGATCCCCAATTCACATCAAGACTACAAGATATCAGGTACTTTCAGATGCATCACATCTAATGCGGTGTACCTACCGTAATTATATGTACCAAATGTCCAGCTGGGGGGTCTGTATGTTGGGAAGACATGGCAAAAACTGAGAACAAGGATAAATTCTCACCGCCACACAATAAGAGAAAAAAGAATGGATCTACCTGCGGCCAAACATTTTTGTATGCCTGATCATAGCACCATGAACCTGAAATTACTTGTATTGAAAGGTAACTTCAAATCTCAGAGAGACAGGAGAATCTGGGAGTATAAACTCATGACAACCTTTGACACACTTAGTGCAGGAATGAATGTGTCGCATGGATTTATGTTTTTTACATCAATTAAGGAATTTGCTCCTCAGACTTTCTGGGGGCATCATAACACAGAACCACGCCCCAATCAGAGGACAACAAAACATTCCCTCCTTATCTAGGAACTGTCCCAATATTTATGGACACAACTGATTATCTCTTATCGCTCTCCCATAATGACAGTTCTGTGCTGTGCTGTGTATAAATATGTGATTCCTCAGAATTTCTTTTAGTCTATGCCTGATGAAGAGTCCTGTGTAGTCTCGAAAGCTTGCAATTTGTTACCATCTTTTCAGTTAGCCATTAAAAAGTATCAACCACTGAGGACTCTCAATTCCAAATATTTTTCTATCTACTGACTAATACAGTACCAAAATATATATCTTTCCAATACCATTGTTGGGTATTCAGATGATATCCTTTCTCTTCTATCCGCCCAATTGAATGTTGTAAAATCTGATTAACATAATAAAATAATAATATTTCTGGTCCTAGCACAAGTGTGTGATTGTAGATATAGTATTGAGCTGTATTTAGCAGTGATCAGGAGACAACACTGTAAGCAACAGAAGGACATGCTGCATTTCTGTACGTGCCATAAAATCTCTTTTATATGGTCTACAATGACGAGACCGAGAACATGGCTACTGCCCAAGGGGGCTGAGGGCATGACAAAAAAAGTTACCCCTTCATATTCAGGTGCTATTCAGCCCAAACATATTGGGGCACTCAGTCTGCATCTCAGAACTATGAAAGAGATAAAAAGGAGCAGCTGCCAAAGGAAAGCACAAAGAACTGACCCCTACATTGCACTAGCCAAACACGTGGAGAGGGCTGATAAGTACGAGAAGACAATTTCTTCATGAGGTGGACCATATACACAATCTCTTCATAGAGAGGGACCTTTAGACGGAAAGAAGAAGGTGCTGGGTGCACAGTTCTTTGTCCTGGTGAAGGGTTACATACATGGATAAGGGGAAGACTGGAGGCCATCTGGCATCAGACTGATGTCTAATCGGGGCACAGGTTACCTGCCTGGAGGAAACACATTCACAACACTTTGAAATATTGGACTAGGAGAATTAGGAATCAGTCAGCTGTTTTTGCAATGTAATCTGTGAGCCCCATGATGTAGGAGCAGAGACCCAGATTACAGTGATGTGACACTTCCCGGGCTGTGTTTTGTTGTTTCAATACAATCAGCGTTTTATCAGCAGGAGATTATCACTACATAACTGATCTTGTGCCTCCTAGTTCAGACACACCCCACAGCACTGATTATCAGCTGTCCCTATACAATATACAGGTGTGATGTGTCAGGGATATACACAGCTAAACAGCTGAGCTCCACTAGATCCACAGCAGAGAAAACTGACTCTCATGACTGCTGCACCCAGCAAACTATGTGATACATCGCTGGATTCAGGGTCTGTCCATACCTCATGCAGCTGTCAGATTACATTAGGAAAACCTGCTGACAGATTCCCTTTACAGCCATCAAAAAAGAGATACAAGGCAGAAATCAGACAATTCAGAGAACTAGAAGCAAGGCCTGCATTCTGGCCATACTGGAGAAAATTAAGGGATCGTTGGGAATAAAAAGACTAAGAGAGAGACCCGATTTTTCTCCCACCAACAAAAAGGAGATTTTTGTGTACTCACCGTAAAATCTCTTTCTCTTAGCCTCTAATTGGGGGACACAGGACTATGGGTGTTATGCTGCTGTCCACTAGGAGGCGACACTATGCAAAATCTGAAAAAGATTAACCGTGGCTCCTCCTCTGCAGTATACACCCCTGGACGGCGTCAGCCTTCTACAGTTTTGTGCAAAAGCATTAGGAGGAACGTAACATGAATAACATAACCATGCCTATAAGAAGGCAACTATATACGAGCTCAAGAAAATAATATGAGAACTCAACAGTAACAACGGCCCGGAAAGAGCAACAGGGTGGGAGCTATGTCCCCCAATTAGAGGCTAAGAGAAAGAGATTTTACGGTGAGTATACAAAAATCTCCTTTACTCTGTCGCCTCATTGGGGGACACAGGACCATGGGACGTCCCAAAGCAGTCCCTGGGTGGGAAGCAATGGACGAATATTGTGTAGACAGGCCCCTACACTTGGGACACTGCCGCCTGCAGAACACATCTACCCAGACTTGCGTCCGCTGAGGACTGGGTATGAACTCTGTAGTGTTTAGTAAATGTGTGTAGGCTAGTCCAAGTGGCCGTCTTACACACTTGTTGTGCCGAAGCCTGGTGCCGAATGGCCCAGGAGGCCCCTACCGCCATAGTGTGCCATAATACCGGCTGGAAGAGGAGAATTTTTAAGGCGGTAGGCCTTTTGTATGGTGGATTTGATCCACCTAGCAAGGGTAGCTTTGGAAGCTGGCAGACCCTTGCGGCCGCCTTCCGGAAGAAGGAAAAGAGAATCAGACCTCCGGAAAGACGCAGTCCTAGACACATATATACGCAATGCCCTGACAAGGTCAAGCGTATGCAGAGCCTTCTCCACTCTATGAACCGGGACCGGACAAAGGGAAGGCAGAGAAATTTCCTCATTGAGGAGGAAGTTGGACACAACCTTCGGATGGAAGGATGGGACCGTACGGAGGACTACCTAGTCCTGGTGAAAAGCCAGAAAGGGCAGTCTGCAGGAGAGTGCTGTCAGTTCAGACACCCTGCGTAGCGAGGTGATTGCCACCAGGAAAAACCACCTTCTGGGATAGAAGGCGGAGCGGGACCTCCTTAAGGGGTTTGAAGGGTGGTTCCTGCAATGCTGTCAGGACAAGGTTGAGGTCCCACGTTTCTAGTGGTCGTTTGTAGGGGGGAACCAATCGGGAAACGCCCTGAAGGAATGTCCTTACTTGCGGCTTGGTAGCAATGCGCCTTTGAAAAAAGCACTGAGAGGGCTGACACCTAGCTCTTAAGCGAGCCCAGGGACAGCCTGGCCTCCAGTCCCGATTGGAGAAAACCAAGTAGTTTGGGGAGGGAATAAGGGAATGAGGTCTGGCCACAAGATTCACACCAGGTAAAGAAAGCTTTCCAGGTATGGTAATAGATCTTGGCAGAGGCTGGCTTCCGTGCCCTGATCATGGTCCTAATAACGTCCGGCAAGAGCTCTGCCTGGGTTAGAACCAAGGTTTCAAGGGCCACGCCGTCAAATTGAGGGCCCCTGAGTTCTGGTGGTAGAACAGGCCTTGTGATAGAAGATCCGGGTGGTCTGGGAGGCGCCAGGGGGCATCTGCTGTAAGTTGTATGATGTCGGCGTACCATGTACATCTGGGCCAGTCCGGTGCGATTAGGATGGTTGGAACTCCCTCTTGCTTGATCTTCCTCACCACTCTGGATATCAGGGGGAGAGGTGGAAAAATGTACAGAAATTGGAACTGTGTCCAGTCCTGAATAAAAGCGTCTGCTCCGAGCGACCGCGGATCGTGTGTTCTGGCCATGAAGTTGGAGACCTTGGCATTGAAGTGGGATGCCATTAGGTCCACATCCGGGGTCCCCCAGCGATGGCAGATCTGGCGAAAAATTTCGGGAGGGAGAGACCACTCTCCCGAGTCTATTCCTTGTCGGCTGAGGAAGTCTGCTTCCCAGTTGTCCACACCCGGAATGTGGACCGCTGAGAGAACCGACCCTGTGTCCTCCGCCCAGTGGAGGATGTGTGACACTTCTCGCATCACTTGGGTGCTGCGGGTCCCCCCCTTGGTGGTTCACATATGCCACATCCGTGGCATTATCCGACTGAATTCTGATGTGAGAGGCTTCCAGTAAGCGATGGAAGGCCCTCAATGCCAGAAGGATGGCACGAATTTCCAGGATGTTGATTGGCATGGTCGCTTCCACTGGGGACCACTTGCCCTGTACCCTGCGGTGTAGGTGCACAGCACCCCAACCCGTCAGGCTTGCATCGGTGGTCAGAACCTTCCATTGACCTGTGAAAAAGGATTTCCCCTTTGCTAGCGAGATTGGCTTGAGCCACCAGTGCAGGGACCTCCTGGTTAACGATGTTAGCTGGAACTCCCTGTCAAGAGAAAAGGGATTCCTGTTCCAGGAACTTGAGAGTGACTAGTTGGAGAGGTCTGAGGTGAAACTGGGCAAATGGGACCGCTTCTATTGCTGCCCCATCCTGCCGAGGACTCTCACGGCAAACCGGAGAGATCGAGGGGGTTTGCGGAGGAGGGTGCGAACTCCTAGGCGGAGAGCCAGTGCCTTGTCCTTGGGAAGGAGCACTAGGCCCCAGGAGGTATTGAATAGCATTCCCAGGAAGGTCAGAGACTGACTCGGGGTTGGTGATGACTTTTGTAAGTTGACTAACCAGCCCATGCGACTCAGTGTCGTTGTGATTGAGACGCTGAGCTCACAGTCCTTGAAGGTGGGAGCCTTGATGAGTAGATCGTCCAAGTATGGAACGACTACTGTGCAGGACGTCCATGGTGGCTGCCATGACTTTGGTAAACACTCTGGGAGCCGTGGCGAGTCCGAACGGGAGAACCACAAACTGGTAGTGGTCCTGGTCGATTGCAAACCTGATAAATCTCTGATGGGCAGGTGCAATCGGTATATGCAGGTATGCGTCTTGTATGTCTATAGAGGCAAGATATTCTCCCTTCTCCATGGATGCAATGATGGACCGAAGGGACTCCATGCGGAAGTGACGAACTCGTACATATTTGATCAGTTGTTTTAGGTCCATCATGGGCCGTACGCTGCCTCCTTTCTTGGGGACTACGAATAGATTGGAGTAGAACCCTCGGAAGCGCTCGGCCGTGGGGACCGGTACTATGACTCCTGCTTGAAAAAGCAAGGAGATGGAAGGCACGAGCCTTGGCTGGTGGTTTTGGGGGGGACACAGAGGAAGAATCGGTCCGGTGGGTTGGAGGTGAACTGTATCTTGTATCCGGAAGACACTAGTTCCCTGACCCACCTGTCTTCTGTAATAGGCAGTCAGACTTGATGAAAGAGCAAAAGTCGGCCACCTACGGGTGTCTTCCGGAGTCCGTGAGTCATGATGAGGAGAAAGTCTGAGATTTTCCTCCTCTTGGCTTAGACTGGCCTGCTTTTGTCTTCCAGGTCTTGTCGGTCCTTTGCGTTGATCGTGAGTTGTCCCTGTGTGGGGAACGGTTACGATTTTTTGCTGGACTCGTGACGGACCAGCCCGAGGAGTTCCGAAAGGATCGGAATCGAGTTTGGTTACGCTTCTTGTAAGTGCGTTTAGGTTTCAGTTGGGGAAGAGAGGTACTCTTACCCCCGATGGCGTTGGATATCATCGTGTCCAACTGTTCACCGAAAAGTCACCTACTGAGGTAGGGAAGGTGTGTGAGGGACTTCTTTGAGGCTGCGTCCGCTTTCCATTCCCGCAGCCAGAGGATACGCCGAATCGTGATGGTGTTTGATGCTATCCCCACTAGACCCCTTGCTGAATCCAGAGCTTCATGAAGCATGTAATCTGCTACAACTGCTATTTGAACCGCTTAGCCCGACAGCTCAGGAGCGGATGCTTGGAGGCCAGCTTGTAAATTTTTGGAACAGGCCAGAATGGCCTTGGCAGCCCAAACTGAAGCAAAAGTGGGAGCCAAGGATGGCCCTGCAGCCTTGGAAATTGAACGAGCCATGCGTTCTACCTGCCGGTCTGCTGCGTCCCTGAGGGTTGAGCTATCTGGCAGTGAAAAGAGGGTCTGTGCTGCTAGTCTAGAGACTGGGGGGTCCACTTCGGGTGGATCTGTCCATTCCTTGGTGTCCTTCTGCGGGAAGGGGTACCTTGCCTCCAGATATTTGCGATTAGCAAATTTTTTCTCAGGCTGTGAGAGCTGCTTTTTAAGGACTGCTTTAAACTCTGGGTGGTTAGAGAAAACCTTAGGCGGCTTCAGAGCTCCTTCAAAGGAAATCTTGTGTTCTGGGGCCTCTGGTGGCGGATCAGAAATGTCCAACACCCGATGAATGGAAGAGATTATGTCCTCAACTAGCGCTGTATTGCTAGGGGGGGATTGGGATCAGGGACCCCTCCGTTTCCCTGTCTGAGTCGGAGTAACAGATGCCTTCCGAATCCAGTGTATCACTGAGGCGTCCCCTGCTGGGTGAGCTGGGGCGGAGGCCTTCTCTGGTCGGGGATTGCAGAGATCTGCATTGTCTGCCCCTGGAAGGGAACGGTCTAGATGACCTGGAACTACGGGGTCTCTCCCTAGAAGGGGATGACCGTGTGCTATGGGATGACGTAGATGGACTTGACCTATGGGTCCGCTTGCGTCCTGACCTAGACGTGGATGTGCCAGGGTCGTCCTGTTCCTGAGTCAAGCTCTCCCTTTGCTGGGTAACGGGCATAGCCGAGGCATGACTCTGCTGAGCCTGAAGCAATGTGGAGGTTTGTTATCTATAGACTGCGTCATAGATTGCGACCTCTGAGTGACCCATTCTGGCGTGGCATTAGACACCGAAGCATTGGCAGGGGCTTCTTGGGGCTCTGACATAGTAGTCTGGATGCAGTCCTGGCAGTGTGGGTACGTGCTGCCTCTGGGGAGAGCGGTCCTGCAGGCTGTGCAGGATGATAAATAGCAGTCCTGCCTGGTTCTCTTGGACCTTGAGCCCGGCATAGTGCACAGAGTGCAGAAGCGCTGGCTATGCAGAGGACCCTACTGCAGAGGAACCTATAGGGGAGCCTTATAGGGAATATGGATTCACAGCCGAGTAAAAAAAAAAAACAGCTATGATCTTACCCCACAAGTTTGCCCCTAGGTCCAGCGCCGAAGATCCACAGTCCTGTGCCCCCCGGAGACTGGCCGGTCTGATCCTGCTGACCAGGAGATGCAGGGTTAATCTGCAGCAGAAATGGCCGTCGAGAAGAAGAGGAAGGGGGAGAAGGGGGCGGAGAGCTGAAAAAAAAAAAGGCGGCAGAGCTGTGTAAAAACGCACCCTTTCTGTCTCGATCTGCCCCCTCTATGACACTGTAGAGTGTCATAGTTGTCATCCGGGGTGGGCCGTTGGGGGGGCGGAGAGGAGGCGGCGGCTTCAGCTAGGCCGAACACGCGGCCTAAATTAGATGCCTGATGCCCAGAAAGGCTCCAGGCCGGCGCAAAAGTCCGGGAGGGGGTCGGATCTGACCCAGACACCACCCCCCCGGGATTTAAAGGCAGGATAGCGGTGGGGCTATAAGCGGAAGGGGGGCCCGGTGAGAGGTCCCCCTGAGGTAGTATAGAGCTGGTGCTGCCACAGATACAGGGGCGCAGGGAGCCCTGGGTCCCTATTGTGCCATGCCTGCCTGCAATCCTCCCGGCCCCGACAGGAGCCCGCAGCTAGGCTGGGGTCCCTGGATGCAGGCGCAGTGTGCTGGCCCATTGCTGGGAGCTGCAGAGTGCTGCCTGTACAGGCCCTACCTGAGGCGTCTCAACCTAATGCCCCCAGAGGGGGATTAGGGAGGGTGCTGCTGTACCTTCAGGGGGCTTTATCCTCGCCTCGACCTCAACCCAGAAACCAAAAGGAATTGGGGAAGGAGGGGGGTCTAGACTTCAAACCAGCACCAGAGGGACTGGGGAAGGAGCGACATAGGGAATAGCCGTCTCGACTTCAACCGGGCACCCCGTAATAGGGGGCCGAGGAAGGAGCCATGCCGGGAGTCTCACAGGAGACCCACTTTTCTTCATCTGTAATCCGTCGGAAAAAAATGAAAAAACTGGAGAAGGCTGATGAGGTCCAGGGGTGTATACTGCAGAGAAGGAGCCACGGTTAATCTTTTTCAGATGATGCATAGTGGCGCCTCCTAGTGGACAGCAGCATAACACCCATGGTCCCGTGTCCCCCAATGAGGCGACAGAGTAAATAGGTATTTCAAATACATTTGGAGATACAGGAGAGGCTGGCTTCCTACTCATGATGGTCCACCTTTGGGGACATGTTTTTACTTAAATATTTGTATTTTGAGCTAAAAACCCATTTACAAAATTTGCACCAATAAGTCTTTATGGGCTCTTTTTTCCCTCTGCACATTCAACTTTAAAGTGAACTTTATTCCCACCAGCAGCGTTCGGCTTCCAGTTATAGTGGCCGCGCCGGTAGGGTCCTGTCATCGCTCAGTGTCTAGAGAGCGGCGCTGTAACTGCTCCCCCGGCACTAAGTGACAGTCTGTATAATCTGGTCAGAAATAAACTGGCTTTTGATAAGTCGGCTTGCACACCTACGCCATTGAACTGCTCCACTTGATGATGAGAACGGCCTCCCGGAGAGGTCTAGAATTGCACTGGCAGCAATGAACTGCCTCCAAAGCCACTACAATCCTGCCGGGGATTTTTATGTAAAAACTGAGCTGGGACCTTGCTGTTGTCTGATCTGAGAAGACACGCTGTTGACCTGGTAGGGTGACAAATTATAGGAAGGGTGAGGCTTGAAGAACGGTCGTGCTACTTGACTGGAGATGGTTTCTCAGAATGGAAAGAGAACTGGGTCTGAATGGAGAACAGAGACGGATTTTGCTGCCTGTAACTTTGCAAATGCTTCTCTACCTACAAAGAACCTGCTTGACGCTGGACTGGTGCTACATGCTTCAGGCCACATGTCACTGTGAATGGCCACCATGTTGCTGGAAAGGTAAAAAGAGCTCTGACTAATTCAAAGGACAAAGATATGGGCAGACATAGGTATTTTGAGTAGCAATGGCCACTTTAAAATCAGATTTTGCAAAAGACTCAATGATGGGAGACATATTATGCTAAATGGGCCAACTATCTCGGCTTAGATGCCCGACAATCACACTTATTGTATGTTTAAGACGCTTTCTTAGAGTCGTCTGACAAAAGACCATTGCTCCATATGAATGAATGTAACCTTAGTCAGTCTAAAGATGCACCAAATCTATTATCCAGTATAAGTCACGGTGAGAAATCTGGTGAATTGTAATACCGTCTAATCTAACGCATGCTGTCTAAAAGAGTGTTTTTCATTTGTTCCATCGTGTCTGTCAAGGGAGTTTGCCTCCATAAGAGGGAATGTGACAGAAGGATGCAATGAAGACTTCGGTGTCCCCTCCGGGACATAATTGAGACACAAAAGTTGTCCTCATGTTGTGTCAGATTTGCACTGGATAGAGTTGGCACATGCCGCGGACTAGATTTATTGTCTTCGTCACACTTAGTCATTATTTTGGCACAAAATCTTGGAGTAAAGTTAACAGTCGAGAAATGATATAAAAAATAGACAAGTGTCATAAATGTATTGTCATGATCCAAATCCCATTTCTGCTGTCTCACCTAGTTTTATCCTGTCTTCATAAAATGTTATACCTAGTGCAGGACCTGAGGGGAGTTGCAGGACTTTTATCTTTGGTGTTCTTTACATCCCTCAATCACCACTGTAACATAATGTATGGGTCCTTATAAAAGAACAGCTGTGGCTAGAGCTACAGACGCGTTCTTGTGCGCTGCCTTTTTGTATAGAAAGAAAGAGATGAATAACCTAATTGAATACATAGTCGTATTCAGAGAGAGCAATCTTAGATAAAGGGAACATGGACATTAAAAGGGTTGCAAGCTTTAAACTAAGAAAATGTAAGTAGTACTTTACCTTTGGTGCCCTTGGCTCACTAACACGTAAGGCATCTCTGAAATACGCATCCACAGCATAATTGGCTTTGCGCTCCCGTTTGGGGGGCTCTATCCACTCCAACATGCTTATCTAAATGTACAACCAAGAAAAAAAAGCACTTTAGAAAAGTATCCATTTTATGGGAAATTACAAATCAACGCGATGGCTTTAAGTGGCCAATTAGGATTGGATAGCAAGAAATGACATTAAGTTTCCTTCAAAACAACAACTTGATGACTCAGCTACAGCCAAGAAAAGAAACTTTCATCACCGATCCAGCATCGCCCTATAGTAAAGACAAAGAGCAAGGAGCCAAAGACAGAAAGGTTCCAGATAGCGGCAACAATAAATAAAATCTTCAATGCTTTATTCCATATTATTGAAAATTAGTTACAAAATGCGTGACTGTACATAGAGAACGTGCAGACGCGGTTCTGGCATTGCTGCCCTTGATCACTGAGCATGGTGCCAAAAGCTTGTCCTTTGTTTTAATTTAGGATTGAAATTATATCTTATATTTTGAGGCTATGTGCACTCGTCAGGATTTCTTGCAGAAATTTCCTGAACAAAACAAGACATTTTCTGTAAGAAATCCGCATGCGTTTTTTTTTTTTTTTTTTGCGTTTTTCTCACGTTTATTTTGCGGATTTTTTTGCGTTTTTTTTCCGGAGGTTCCCAATGCAATAATATAGTGGGAAATCCGCAAAAAATCTACAAAATTAATGAACATGCTGCACCGGAATGAGTTTTTTTCATGGAAAGAACGCTACACATGCATAAAAATTGCGAATGCATTATAAATGATGGGATTCATATGTATGCGTTTTTTAAGCATTTTTATTGCGCTTTTATAGCGAAAAAACCTGAACGTGTGCACATAGCCTAATATACATTTTTTTTTATTTCATAGCTTCAAAACATGTTGTAGATTGTGAAAACATTTAAAAGGAAACTATCTTTTAATTCATGTAGCCTAAACCCTAGGCAGCTTAAGTCAGAGCCTGGCTGTCACGGGGTTACCGTTACAGACAGGAGCCAGAAGACCACAGCGTCTGAGTTCTCCTACTCCTGCACTGAATAGAAGCACTTCACCTTCATATTAAACGGTGAAATTTCTTTTAGCAGTGCATGGGTTAATCTGCTCTGTTGAGAGCTCCTGGAGCTAAGGCTCTCATGCACTGTTAGCCTCTCCTATCCCCTATATAATCTGGGCCCTGACTAACTCCCATCGTCAGAGATAGCTTATTATGCTGCATGGACAGGAGGATAAGGGTTGGTGGTTATTTGAGTAGTTGGTTGGTGGATTTATCTGTGACTGTTGCTAGGTTTTGGGTGTGTGATAATTCCCTTTCTTCTCCTACTTTAGTTTAACCCCATCCTTAACTCCCTGGTGCATTCCTCTGTTGTATGTGTGTGTACATTTGTATGTGTGGTATTTTTGCTACCCCTGAGCGTATTAACTGGATAGTCTGGTTGGTGTACTATGGTGCACTACTACTCTTTTCTTCCCTGGGTGTGGGAAGGGTACAGACTGAGGGCAGATTCAGGAGCTAAGGAAAGGTATTTGGCCCTGGCATCTTCACCTTCAGAAGTAACCCGGGAAACAGGGTGAGCTAGGGCGCCCACTAGCATTAAGCACAGGGAAGGGGCCTCTGGTGCCAGGACACTCAATAACAGAGTCATGACATTTGGTACGACAATTGTAGCCAGATATGTTTTTTCTAAAAGGCTCCAATGTTTCAGAGAAAACAGTCTGAAGAGCCGGGCACCTTCTCCCTACTCCACTCTAGGTAATTGACAGGTCTGTCCCTATGTCCACACATAGTAGAGACCTGTCAATCACCAGGAGCAGGGCGGAGAGAGGCCAGCCATGGTTCGAGCAGAACTAGTCTTGTCACTCCCTATAGTCTCCGGCTGGCTACTCAAATTATATTTTCTCTGAAACGCAAGAGCAATTCAGATAAAAACATATCTGGTTGAAATCGTGCAGCTAGGCTGTGATTCATGATGGATGCGGTTCAGGCAGCATGGATTGAGTGACAGGTTCCCATTAACATTATAGGTACGGTTGAAGAAATGACAAAGCATGACCCATTCACTGCCTACAGATATGCAGCTGCTATTTCTCCGCAATATGACACACTCAAAGAGATTGGCCGGCAAAATCACAGGCTAAGTAGGATGTCAATCATTCTAACAGTGAGCATGACTGGAAGTTAAGACATGACAGCTCAGTGCTGCCCCCGTCACAGATGATTAGAAACGAGCAGGTGTAACCTGGACATCAATAAAACACAATTTTATCACCAGGAGATTATCACTAGAGGACTAGTAAATCTGTGCCATGTAGTCCTCTATATTCATAAATTCTGTATAATCCTGCCCCCACCACTGATTGGCACGTTTATGCCTATGCACAGTGTACATTGAAAGCTGCCAATCACTATTGGGGGCGGGGATAGATAGAGCTAGCCCAGCCTTCAGATAACTGGTAGATCTGCAGCAGAGAAAACAGGGATTGTATAAAAAATGCAGCAATCAGGAGTCTCTGCCCCTTCATCATGCTGTTCTTAGATGGGGCAGCAAAACCTGGTGACAAACTCCCTTTCAGAGGCACATTTCAGCAAATATTGGACTCACAGTCCGTGCACCTATAGTCATGCAATGGCTACATCTCTTCTGCAATAGACCCTGTACACTACTGTTTGCTGGAACCGCAAGGTTGGGAAATGAACCTTCAGAATAGTCCTGTGCTCCTGTGGCTGTGCGTAAATAGATCTCCACTATCCTGATGAATGGCTGGACACACATACTACTGCTTTCCACAAAGATCCCAGTCTAGCGGAAGGAAAGGACGCGATGGCCCTCATTCATCTCCTATACCACTCTGGTTAAATGAAAGTGGAACTCGGATTGTTTGCTATGGGCAATATAGGGAGGTTGAGGTAAGACAGTTCTGATTAAAGAGGCCTGGTAAGTCTTAAATACACCACACAGGGAAATCAGGGCTGTGTGTGACCCCATCTACCCTACAATTATATATTGGCACAGCGGAGCTTAAAGTGCCACTTAATTCTTTCTCAGTTTGACACAATAAATTCTTGATGTAAGGTTACATAGTTGATACGTATCTAGTAAGATGTAATATGTAATCTATAAAGCAGGTAAAATGTTACCTTTTGTTTTTCTCGATAATCCTCTCCTTCAAAGTTATATAAACTTGTTTCTGTATCCATCGAGAAGTTTCTGAGCGAGCTTTCCCCCATGTTCTCCATGCGCTCGGCCATTTCAGCAGTCTGAAAAGAAAAGGTTTCCTTATCTACAGAAGTAACACTGAAAATGGAGGTTTTAATGATAAAGATGGGTATAAGAATAATGAATAATTGCACATCTGATCCGCCTGTATGAAAGTGTATATTTCTTCTATGGTCACCTTGTCTGCACCGCACAGCAGGACACAGTATGGTTAATAGGTGTGCTTAATAATGGTGGGACTACTGGTGATGGCTGGCAGAAATCAATGGAACTGGAATAAATGACAAATAAGCAGCAATGCTACCTTCTTCTCTCCCCTTTCCAAAATCGTAGTAATGTCCTCATCTGTCAGTTCACTGTCCTTGGATGCAAACACATGGGTGGCTCCGTGGCGAATCATCTGAAGCATTTCATCCTTCCCAAGTTTATTTGATTGCTGATCGATAAGTCGTCCTAAAGTCAGACAGATGACATGGCTT
This sequence comes from Ranitomeya imitator, assembly GCF_032444005.1. Classification (NCBI taxonomy): domain Eukaryota; kingdom Metazoa; phylum Chordata; class Amphibia; order Anura; family Dendrobatidae; genus Ranitomeya; species Ranitomeya imitator. The sequence continues at coordinate 111,298,827 of NC_091283.1, read as the reverse complement.
TACCCATATCCCTATTATCATTCATTTACATAATAGGGTTTTTTGTGTTTTCTGTAAAGTTGTAAATATATTTGTATGTATTTCAGCATTTTCTGAAACTATAAAGTAAACCATGAGATTATGAACATGAAAACAGGGATTTAGATCAGCAATTTCTTTTCAATCCTTGCTTCTGTCTAGCAGCTGAGACTTAGGTTAAGAACCCACAATAAGTTTTTGGTGAGCTTCTGACGCTGTTTATTCATTGCGCACAAAACGCAGCGTCTTACAGTTCCAGCACATCTCTATGGGAGAACAGCTGAACCCAAGTGGCTGGCATCGACTCCGACCACAGCCATGAAAGGCAGATCAGACTTGGCCATCCAACGCTATGGGAATGATAGAAACAAACGGCAAGATACCTTGCTGGATGACTATAGAATCCAGCCGAAGCTTTAGCTCTGCTCTCTCCACGATCCTTTCTTCCACTGTATTGTCGGTAATGAGCCGAAATACCCGAACAGTCTTCGTCTGCCCTATACGATGGGCTCGATCCTGTTGCAAATAAAAAGTTAAAAAAAATTCTTGTGCAGAAACTTGATAACAATCCAAAAGTTAGTTATGAACCGGAAATACATAGGTGAGGGGTGCGGAGGGGGGTCTTTCTGGGAACAATAAACTTCTACAAACCCGTGGGGTGACATCTACTTATATCTGTATGTGTAGTTTGTCTGCAATTTACCCTATTAGTTACTGGGTGCTATACTGTCATCTGGTGATTTCTCTGCAGCATCTGACCCTAATTGTAGACAGTAATGTCAGACTAGTCCCATATTTAGCCAGCAATCCTCACATATCGAATCTAATATCCAGGATATAAAGTATTTCCCCTATTTGAAATATTTTACTTAAATATAAAAAAAAAAAACACAAAATGTAGCAACAAGTAACAGGACAAGCACAGAAGTTTATATTCCTAACCATTGCTTGTAAATCGACTTGAGGGTTCCAGTCTGAGTCGTATAAAATCACCACATCAGCAGTTGCCAAATTTATTCCAAGGCCTCCGGCGCGGGTACTCAGCATGAAGATGAATTTGCTGCTGTTAGGTGCATTAAATCTTTCTATGGCTTCCTGGAAATTGAAGAAGTTTTTACAGACAGGTTAGTTCTCATACACAGAACAAATAATGGACCACTGCACAGCACGAGCCGAGCACACGTGCTGCCAAATCCTCATATCCCCATTATGCATACACTAAAGGAGCACTCCAGCTATTCTGCACGTATAATGCTTACCCACCATCAGTAGTCTCACCGAGTACTTTATTTCATCCCTTCTCAGTTTCATCTATACATTCCTCCACCTTCATTATAGGACATTGGGTCATGTGATCACTAGTGTGACAACCAGTCCCCTGCATGCAGTACTGTGTAGTCACAATGTCAGTCTCTGACATTCTGTGACCCATAAGTTCACATCATCATCAGTCACATCCCTCCGGGCAGCTTCATGGGAAATACACACAACAAGAAGACGGAGTAAAAATGTCCCAAAACTCATGCTGGCTAAAAACAATATGTTTTATTGCAACCAATAATAACAATTCACCAATATATTAATGTAATAGCGCATATAAAACAGAAAGAGGTGTGGAGAAAGCATATAGGTAATCTGGATGGTATGGGAGAACCTAATCATCTAGGGCTAAGTACATAGTAGGATGTTTATATTGCAAAAGCATCGGCAGGAAAGTCTCCTGGTCAAAAAGAGACTGTAAGAGGCATGCATGTGCACAGACAATCCTCCATAATCAATTATAATATAAAGTCATAGAGCTTACCCATATGTATAGATGATTCGCCCAATTCCACCAGCGGCCCCCTGACGCACGTTTCGCGGTCAACTTCTTCAAAAGGTCTCTTTTTGACCAGGAGACTTTCCTGCAGATGCTTTTGCAATATAAACATCCTACTATGTACTCCAACCGGGGAAGATGCTGGCTGTGTTAAATGAGAAACAATTATCTGTCACAACTTTGGCAGGACCCAACCACAGGGGTTAACCTGCAGGGTAATAGTGTTCTAAAGTTGTGCAGCTGCAGCACCGAAGCCAAGAACCCAGAAGGAAAGGAACTTTAATCCTCCTGGCAGCCTCCGGCTTTCAGTCGTAGCTGGTGCGGCTTCAGTCACCGTTCAGTACATAGTGACCGGCAGCTGTAACCACATCCCGACACGGACTGACAGCCGTCTCAGCAGTGCATCAGTACAGAGGGAGCTGTCAGTCAGTGCGGGGGGGTGGTTACAGTCGCCACTATGTACTGAGCAGCGACTGAAGCCACACCTCTACAACTGAAAGCAGAGGTAGCAGGTAGGAATAAAATTAATTCCCTCCTAGCAGCCGGACCTTCAATGCAGCAGAGGCGGCAGCACGGCTTTAGAAGACTATTAGGCCGGCGTCACACTCAGCGTATAAAAATCCGGTCCGTAATTTACGGCCGTAATACGCAGAAAAGTCCCCAAAATAGTGGTCCGTATCTCCTCCGTAGGCAGGGTGTGTCAGCGTCGTTTGCGCATGGCATCCTCCGTATGTAATCCGTATGGCATCCGTACTGCGAGATTTTCTCACAGGCTTGCAAAACCGACATACGGATATACAAGGGATCCATGTGCTCAAAAAATAATAAAAAAAACTTATGTACTGTCATATATATATGCTATTCCAGTAGCAAGGTGACATTAACCCTTCATTACCCCATATCCCACCGCTACACGGGAATGGTAAGAGGGTGGCCAAGTGCCAGAATAGGCGCATCTTCCAGATGTGCCTTTTCTGGGGTGGCTGGGGGCAGATGTTTTTAGCCGGGGGAGGGCCAATAACCATGGACCCTCTCCAGGCTATTAATATCTGCCCTCAGTCACTGGCTTTACTACTCTGGTGGAGAAAATTGCCAATTTTTTCCGCAATTTAACCCTTTAATTTAATAGCTAGAGCGCCCAAATTTTGCACATACACACTACTAACATTAGTAGTGTGGAATATGGAAAAAAAATGGGGATAGGAGATGGTTTACTGTATGTAACCATGTCTCATATCATGTCGGGTTTAGGAAGGAGAGAGCAAAAGCCGGCAATTGAATTACCGGCTTTTAAGCTATCTAGCGCTGGATGAAATATTAATATATATACATATATGTGTCTCACTGACATATATATATATATATATATATATATATATATATATATATATATATATATACAGTGGGGCAAAAAAGTATTTAGTCAGTCAGCAATAGTGCAAGTTCCACCACTTAAAAAGATGAGAGGCGTCTATAATTTACATCATAGGTAGACCTCAACTATGGGAGACAAACTGAGAAAAAAAAATCCAGAAAATCACATTGTCTGTTTTTTTAACATTTTATTTGCATATTATGGTGGAAAATAAGTATTTGGTCAGAAACAAACAATCAAGATTTCTGGCTCTCACAGACCTGTAACTTCTTCTTTAAGAGTCTCCTCTTTCCTCCACTCATTACCTGTAGTAATGGCACCTGTTTAAACTTGTTATCAGTATAAAAAGACACCTGTGCACACCCTCAAACAGTCTGACTCCAAACTCCACTATGGTGAAGACCAAAGAGCTGTCAAAGGACACCAGAAACAAAATTGTAGCCCTGCACCAGGCTGGGAAGACTGAATCTGCAATAGCCAACCAGCTTGGAGTGAAGAAATCAACAGTGGGAGCAATAATTGGAAAATGGAAGACATACAAGACCACTGATAATCTCCCTCGATCTGGGGCTCCACGCAAAATCCCACCCCCTGGGGTCAGAATGATCACAAGAACGGTGAGCAAAAATCCCAGAACCACGCGGGGGGACCTAGTGAATGAACTGCAGAGAGCTGGGACCAATGTAACAAGGCCTACCATAAGTAACACACTACGCCACCATGGACTCAGATCCTGCAGTGCCAGATGTGTCCCACTGCTTAAGCCAGTACATGTCCGGGCCCGTCTGAAGTTTGCTAGAGAGCATTTGGATGATCCAGAGGAGTTTTGGGAGAATGTCCTATGGTCTGATGAAACCAAACTGGAACTGTTTGGTAGAAACACAACTTGTCGTGTTTGGAGGAAAAAGAATACTGAGTTGCATCCATCAAACACCATACCTACTGTAAAGAATGGTGGTGGAAACATCATGCTTTGGGGCTGTTTCTCTGCAAAGGGGCCAGGACGACTGATCCGGGTACATGAAAGAATGAATGGGGCCATGTATCGTGAGATTTTGAGTGCAAACCTCCTTCCATCAGCAAGGGCATTGAAGATGAAACGTGGCTGGGTCTTTCAACATGACAATGATCCAAAGCACACCGCCAGGGCAATGAAGGAGTGGCTTCGTAAGAAGCATTTCAAGGTCCTAGAGTGGCCTAGCCAGTCTCCAGATCTCAACCCTATAGAAAACCTTTGGAGGGAGTTGAAAGTCCGTGTTGCCAAGCGAAAAGCCAAAAACATCACTGCTCTAGAGGAGATCTGCATGGAGGAATGGGCCAACATACCAACAACAGTGTGTGGCAACCTTGTGAAGACTTACAGAAAACGTTTGACCTCTGTCATTGCCAACAAAGGATATATCACAAAGTATTGAGATGACATTTTGTTTCTGACCAAATACTTATTTTCCACCATAATATGCAAATAAAATGTTAAAAAAAACAGACAATGTGATTTTCAGGATTTTTTTTCTCAGTTTGTCTCCCATAGTTGAGGTCTACCTATGATGTAAATTACAGACGCCTCTCATCTTTTTAAGTGGTGGAACTTGCACTATTGCTGACTGACTAAATACTTTTTTGCCCCACTGTATATATATATATATTTTTTTTTTTTTTTTTTTTTTTTATGTGAACACATTTATTCTACCTATTCTATTGTAAGCGGTCAGTGTGATTTTACTGTACACCGCACTGAATTGCCAGCTTTTCTAACACCGCTGCGTATTTCTCGCAAGTCACACTGCTGGTCCGTGTGTAATCCGTATTTTTCTGGCCCCCATAGACTTTCATTGGTGTATTTTTTGCACAATATGGTGACAAACGCAGCATGCTGCGATTTTCTACGGCCGTAGAAGACCGTATAATACGGATCAGTAAAATACGGCTGATAGGAGCAGGGGCATAGAGAAGCATTGTACCGTATGTAATCCGTATTTTCAGCACCTCTCTTACGTCCGTAAAACATGGTAGTGTGACGCCGGCCTTAATCTACAGATTAACCCCATATTTGCAGGTTTATACCGTTTGGGGACATGGCAAGTTCCCTTTAGATTGTTGTAGGGGAAAAATAAACTGTGTAAAAAAACAAATCAAGGCAGCAAAATTGAGTCAGAAGCACTCATTGCCAATGAAAGTAAAAAAAAAAACTAAAAATATTATTCAACTACATAAATAGTAAGGCTGTGTGCACACGTTGCAGATTTTTCGTGTTTTTCCGCTATAAAAACGCGAAAAAAACGCATACATTATGCATCCCATCATTTAGAATGCATTCCGCAATTTTTGTGCACATGATGCGTTTTTTTCCACGAAAAAAATGCATCGCGGTAAAAAACACAGGATGTTCATTAATTTTGCGGATTTCCCACTATGTTATTGCATTGGGAACCTCCGGAAAAATCAGCAAATAAAAACCGCACCACAAACGTAGTTAAAACGCGAGAAAAACACTCAAAAAACGCATGCGGATTTCTTGCAGAAAATGTCCGGTTTTGCTCAGGAAATTTCTGCAAGAAATCCTGAATGTGTGCACATAGCCTAAGAAACTCAAAAATAATCTGGGTGAAATAGTGGAAGAGAGAAGTATAGTACCTGATGATCCAAATTAGTATTTACAAAAAATATATAACAAAAACTAATATTTACAATACTTTTATTTCAAACCAAAAAATAGAATTAAAAACTGACACAACACCCAAACCCCTTGTACTGAGAGTGGGTCAATAAAAACCTGGCCCGATGAATAGAGGGCAATGGGTGGGAGCAAATAGGTGGAGTATAGATTCTACACGTCCCTAAGATGCTCCCTGCCTGTCTGCGGAGGTTGGCACCCTCTTGGACGCAATATGGCGCCCCCGCTTCTCGACGGCTAGCCCTATAAGCCCTATGGGTCCCTAAACTAATATGGGAATGCTACACTACTGCTGATAACCCTAAATTACCCACTCCTTAGGGCCCAAAGATACTACACACACCAAATCGATGCCAGGTGGTATTTCACCAAAGTGTCTCAGCCCAAATGGCCTGGTCTGACCGTACAAAGCCCTACATACATATGCATCCGACCTACTCTGATGGCTAGTACACCCTCCAGAGTCCCTAACCGGACGTCCCTGCCTGCCAGCGGAGGTTGGCACCCTCTTGAACGCAAAATGGCGCTCCCGTTCCTAGGCGGCTATCCCTGTGGACCCTGACTAAATCCCTGCAAAAGTTGGGGATCCTATAAAGAAAGTGGTGCCTCAGGGGCTACACTAGTGAACCATAACCACGGATACCTATACCTCGGTCAGACCATAGATAAAGCCAGGATTAATAAGAAACACATAAACCAGACTGTCAAAAACTTGGGTATTTTTTACGGCTCACCAGACTTAATTGCAACTATTTCACAAAATAGAGGGGGGGGAGAGGGGGGGTTGTCATTTTCCCATATGCCTCCTGAGGAACCATATCGTGGGGGGGAAACGCGTAGAGGCGAGACCTGAACCCAGATAAGTGTATCAGTGTTTTTAACTGTTTATTGGTTTTTCACCATTTGTGGACTTATAACCAGGGTATAGATTTGCACCAATTTATATTTGTGTACATCAATGATTATTATGCAATAATGGTTGTGCAACCAAGTATTAGGCTGAGGGTGCCAATACTTTTGTCTGGCCCATTTTTGGAGTTTTGTGTGAAATGATCAATGTTTTGCTTTTTGCTTCATTCTCTTTTGTGTTTTTTCATTTAAGACAAATTAAATGAAGATAATAATACCAAATAATTTGTGTTTGCAATCATTTTCAGGAAGAAAATGAGTATTATCTGACAGAATTGCAGGGGTGTCAATACTTTTGGCCATAACTGTAGATACCATGTGTGGTAGTCCACACATCCATTTCTCGGTTTAACTTTCAATACTGTTGGATTGGTTTCTGTCCCGATATAAATCCGTTAACGGAATGGGGTTCTATCTAGCGAGGAACTGGTGGCAGTCCTACCTGGCTGACCAGGCACTGTTTCACTGGAGCTAGTGAAAGGGGCCTCTCAGCCTGTCAGGATTGTGGGCAAGTATGATGCCGCGTCAGTGACTGCATGGGCCACATCCTCTCACTCCCCGTGCCTCCCTGGGCCTGTGGACAGGGATTGTCTATGTAAAACTGTACCAAGCTGAACTTACATGTCCTAGGGGGGTATGGAACGTCACATTAGTGAAAGTGGGGAGACTGCACTACGTGGTCCTTCTGACGTAATCGTGACTTCAGGCGGGGTGGTGATGTGTGGGCTTGACACACCCCATCAAAAACAAGACCAAAAATTTGCAAAAAAAACCACTTAAAGTACCGTATGTATTTTTTGCAATAATTTTCCTGCCAACACATGCGTATCTTCAGCAGATTTTCTTTTACTATCAATACGGAACGTTTGTATATACCCTTATTGCTATCATCATCCAGTATCTTCACATTACAATTACTCGATGAATATCAACTATTTATTTGTGATGGAAGACTGTGACTAGGGAATTTCATCCTCTTAAATACAATGTAAAAACATAAAAAATGCCCAACAGCTCCATAAAGCAGGACATGTGCTACCTCTGGAGGTGGCTGCGTTGTAGATGCCATTATCTTGTGCTGGACATGTGGGTGCACCCAGACGGCAGCAATCCCACTGCACTGACATGATTTTTGCCATTTTCCTGGTATACCATATTACTTTTTAAGTTGTCATAAGGTGGCCTCAGAGCACATAGCGTAATGTACAGTCCACGCTTCTCCTGGATATATAGCTACTTCCAGGCATATTCTGTCCTCCGAATCGTCAGATCTAGTAAACAAGATGTTGTGCTGGAGAGGAGACGGCTGGAGCACTGAAGGCAGCCATTATACTAACAGTTCCAGGAAACACCCATGAGTACGATTCTAAAGAGAAGTGCTGCTGTTTACTGCAGGTTTGTCACTCTCCATATTGCTTTATTGAATTTAATCATAAAAGCAGCCATAAATACTGCATGTAAAGCTGGCAGGAATGTGTACAGGTAATAGAAGCCTGAAAATGGAACATAATCACTTTATACTGCTCATCTAGATGCTAATGGACGCTGGAGAGAAAGGCCTACAGTTCTGTGGATGAGAAACAGCTTTCATTTGTGACCCCAACCTGCTATGAGAGTGATAAGGACACGTTCACACTATCAGTATTTTGTCAGTTTTTTTACCTCAGTATGTGTAAGCCAAAACCAGGAGATGGTGATAAATCCAGAAGCCGTGACGTGTTTCTATTATACTTTTCCTCTGATTGTTCCTCTCCTGGTTTTGGCTTACATTAGATGTAACTGATGAAGGAGCCAGAGCGGCCCCGTAAAGCGTTGTCCGAATAAAAACCTTGTCCACGCCATCTATGTTCTCCTCCTTAAGACCGCATTTTTTTCTGTGTAATTATTGCTATGTATTTTGGAAACAGACGATCCCTCCTCATGTACTTCTAAACAAATAAGTGGACTGTTCTGTCCCCAAGCTGGTCTTGTAAGCATCCTCTAGCGATGGTGCCCAGAAAGCCTTCATCTTTCACACGCCACTAGTTTCCATTTTCTAAACAAATTATACTGCCCCCTATATTACACTGCTCTTACTACAATGAAATATCAGAAACTAAAGACAGAATGCACCTTGTGTTTGTAGATACTGCTGGGGTTATACTCTCATTACGATAGCTCCGACAGCATCATAGGGGTGAAGAAAAACAGGATTTTTGGTTGCTTACCATAAAATCAGTTTCTCGGAGGCTTCATTGGGGGACACAGGAACCATGGGTGTATGCTGCTGCCACTAGGAGGCTGACACTATGCAAATAAAAAAGTTAGCTCCTCCTCTGCAGTGTACACCCCACCGACTGGAAGTATGATATTCAATTAGTCAGAAAGCAGTAGAAGCAACATGTAAAAAAAGAGAAAACTCAAACTAACAATATAACACAATAAAACAGAGCTGTTCAACTTGGGAGGGTGCTGTGTCCCCCAATGAAGGCTCCGAGAAACAGATTTTACGGTAAACAACAAAAAATCCTGTTTTCTCTATCGCCTCATTGGGGGACACAGGAACCATGGGACGTCCCAAAGCAGTCCCTGAGGTGGGAACAGCAGAAAAACTCCATTTAGGTCGGAGGACTCACCACTGCCGCCTGCAAGATCCTTCCGCCTAGGCTGGCAACTGCCGAAGCGTAGGTATGGAGCTTATAACATTTGGCAAATGAGTGAATGGAACACCAGGTTGCCACCTAGCAAAGTTGTAGGGCGGATGCCCCACGGTGTACCGCCCAGGAAGCGCCCACTACCCGGGGCAGAGTGTGTCTTAATTCCAGGAGGAGTCACTCTGTTCTTGACCCAGTAAGCCTCCAGAAAAGCAGGTCTAATCCAGAGAACAATCGTAACCTTGGAGGCCGGCAGGCCTCTTGGCGTACCATCTGGAATGACAAATAAACGGTCCGTATTCCTAAAGAAGGCGGCCCTAGACAAATAGATCCTTACCGCCCAGACAATGGTCTAGCCTGTTCAGCGAACGCCCCAGAGAATAGGTCGGAGCAGGACAAAAGGTGGGAAGGACAATCTTATTCAAGTAAAAGGAGGACACCACCCTGGGAAGAAAAGGCGACGAAGGCCGTAAAACTACCTTATCCTGTTGAAGAACCAAGAAATGGGGCAACAGGAGAGAGCCACCAACTCCGAGGCGCGCCTAATGGAGGTGATGGCCACCAGAAACGCCACCTTGCAGGACAGAACAGACAGTGAGGCCTCATGGGGAGGTTCAAGGGGGGAACCCCACTGAGCCTCCAGAACAAGATTGAGGTCCCAGGGATCCATGGGAGTCTGGTATAGGAGAGCCGCAAATGCCACTCCTTGAAGAAAAGTTCTGATCTGAGAACGGGACGGATATAAGTCTTTGTACCGTGATGGCCAGGAGCTAAGGACTTCTGAAAGGGACTTCAGAAAGAGAATGGAAAGGGTTGCTACCTGACCCTTTAGAGAACTAAGGGCAAGGCCAGAATCAAGTCTCGCCTTGAGAAAACAGCCAAAATGGAAGGTTTCAACTTGCAAAGCTGTTAAATTGAGCAACCAAGAACTGGGCCTCCAGTGGGAGTCCGCGAGGAGATTGGTGAACCTTCTGGGCCAATCTGGTGCGGTCAGAATGACCGGCACCCCCTCCGCATTGATCTGCAACAGTCTGGGAAGAAAGGGAAGGGGAGGAAACAGATAGGGAAGTACAAATAGCGACCCAGGAATGGCCAAAGCATCGGTATCCACAACAAGACGATCGCAGACCTGGAAACAAACGGTGAAACCTTCCAAAGCAGTCGGGGATGCCAAGAGATCCGCGTCCGGAGTTCCCCATCAAAGGCAAATTTGAAGGAAGACCTCTTGATGCAGGGACCATTCTCCTGCCATAAAGCCCTCGCGGCAGAGAAAAAACACTGCGGCCTAGTTGTCCACGCCGGGGATATGCACTGCGGATAGTGCCGAAACTGTCACCTCTGCCCCGAGGAGGATCTTGGATACCTCCGCCATTGCCAAGAGACTCTGATTCCCTTCCTGGTGAATGAAATATGCCACAGCCGAGGCATTGGACATCTGGATTCTGACTGGCAGACCTCTGAGAATCCTTTCCCAGTGACTCAGGGACAGAAGAATGGCCCCTATCTCAAGAGTGTCGATCGGCAGAGAGAACTCTTGCTCCAACCAACGCCCCCTTCATGACGGATGGCGAGAAACCGCGCCCCAGCCGGGAAGGCTGGTGACCATTGTCACCACCTGCCATGGGCGAGAAGGGAGGACCGGACCTGGGGAATGAGAGGGGATAACAGCCACTAGTTGAGAGACTATTAGAATCGGACGGAAAACCGAATCGGACGATCCAGAGACAGCACAGATCTGTCCCACTGAGAAAGGATGGCCTGCTGAAGTGGTCTCAAGTGGAACAGAGCAAAAGGGAATGCTTCGATGCTGTCACCATGCGTCACAGGACCTTCATTGCTAAACAGAAGGAAGGCAGCCGAGGGCCTTGCAGAGAGCAAACTCTGACCTGGAGAATTGCCCGCTTCTCCTCGAGAAGAAAAAATCCCGACTGACAGATGTCGAACAGCATGCCTAAGAGGATGAGGCGCTGACTCAGAACAAGACAAGACTTTGTTCTGTTGACCAGCCACCAGAAACGGGACAGGGAGTAAAGGATGAAGGTGAGACTCTCCTGGGCCTGAGAGAGGGGCAGAGCCTTGATGAGGATGTCTTCGAGGTATGGAATGAGCACTAGGCCCCTGATCCTCAAAATGGCCATAAACGTAGCCATGATCTTTATGAAGACACTGGGAGCGGTCGCAAGACCGAGCGGCAGTGCAAGAAACTGGAAATGACTCTTCTGCGCCGCGGAACGCAGGAAACTCAGGTGCGCTGGGAAATCAGAACATGGAGATAGGCGTCTTGGATATCTATGGAGCACAGGAAACTGAACAAAGGAACTTCATCCTGAAATGTTGCAGGCAGAACCTTGTGTTCACTAACTTCAGAGCCAGGATGGGTCGAACTGCTCCGCTCTTCTTTGGCACTACAAGCAGGTTTGAATAGAAACCTGTGAAGCGTTTTCTTTAGCCAGACGAGAACGCGGTCTGTATTAGCTAGAGGAATCTTCCGATGCCGCGAAACAGCTGAACTGCCATTTCAGGGGAGGCCGGCGAGGCTTGGAGGGAACTCGTGCCTCCCGTGGTGTCCTTAATAATTTGTTCCAGCATGTAGCCAAAGAGACGGGCCCCCTGGAAGGGGAGGCTGGTAAGGGACTTCTTTGAAGACAAGTCCGCCTGTCATGTGTAGAGCCGGATATTCGCCGGATGGCCACCATATTGCTGGATGCCTGAGCTGCACAAGCCGCGCATCTAGGGAGGCAGATACCAAATATTTCCCTGCATAGGAAATCTGGTCCGTCAGGTCGGCTAGCTACCCCAGAGGAGCTCCAGCCAGGGGTGCCCTTACAAGGCTGTTTGGTCCATCTAGCTATGGTCCTTGAGACCCAGGTAGAGGCAATGGTCGAGGCACAAAGTAGAAGCAGCCGCTTCAAAGGCTGATTTATCCAGCGATTCTTTAATTGTATCCTTGGAATCCATGAGAGATGCTGCATTGGAAAGTGGAAGGACCAAGTTGGTAGACGGTCTGGGGACTGACGAGTCCAGAATTGCCCTCTTCCTGCCGAGAAATCAGCCCAGTTAGCGATGAGCTCAGGGGAGAAGGAATATAGGTTGCAGAGATGCTTCCCTATCTGAAAGCATCTGGTATGGTAAACCTTTCCCCTGGCAAGTACCACCACAAATTCAGTGTGTGGTACAAAGACCTTGGAAGTTGGTTTTGACCGTCTAAAGGAAACCGCCTATTCTGCGGGTTCCGTAGAGGTATCCATGATGCCTAAGGTCTGGTTGATCGCAACAATAAGGCTATGTACCCTATCACTCATGTTAGAGGCCTTTAGTAAAACCAAGTCTGAAACGTCCTCTGCAAACATGACCGAGGATGCCCGTCTGACTCAGGAGAGGAGGATCTGGAAGACGGATCACACCGTTCCAGAACGGAGGGCGAGATGGAGCGGGAAAGGGACTTAGAATTTCGCTCCTGTCTGGATCTCTTGTGGCCTGTGGTCGCTGCGCCTGACAGAGGAACGTGCCCGCCGAAGGAAGTAGGCACCGGGGCTGCCTGTAGAGGCCGCAGTGCCGGAGCGAGGAGGCAGAGCGGCCGCCCGCCGCCGGAATAAAAGGCAGCACGGCTGAAAAAGTCACCGCGTCGGAGGAAAGATAGGGCGGCCCCCCGGAAAAAGGAGAGGAAGAGAGGTGCCAGCAAGGACGCTGCAGTGCAGCGACGATCCCTGCCCGTGGGACCTGCCGAACAAAACAGGACAAGGTAGCCTGGTAACAGCAGTCCTCAGTATAATAAAAAGGCCCAGAGGGATCCCTCTCTTTTGATTTCCTAACTGGGACGGGTGGGGGAAATACTCACCTCAAAAACTCCCACGCCGTCCGTTACTAACCTTAAACCGAGTAAGGTGTCAGACGTCCATGGAGCTGATGGTGGACGTCCTCGTCTCCTCCAACCGATAGGCTCTGGTGGGCGACACACACCCATGGTTCCTGTGTCCCCCAATGAGGCGATAGAGAAATATGTATATGCTGTGTAGCATGGGGTATTTATTTGAAGTAGCCATAAAGGAAAGAGCTCCTAAACAGCTAAATAAATGGGGTGTAGTTGCAGACAGACAGAAGTCCAAAAAACACTCTTCTGTGCTCTGTTCAGTGAATGATGGTCTAATGCTGAAGTAGCGGGAGACAGTGTGACCACAGCCCTGCACTAAGGTCACACATTTGACATTCTGGGATTGTGAACAAACCATGTCAGGACTGGCTGCAGGTTTCCTGACCCAAATTCTACGGTCTCGTATATGTCAATGAGACTGCTGAGTTCAGACCAGGAGACCCATTTCCAGTCCGTACTCAGACCATGAAAGCTAGATGAGTAAAGCCCCCCATTCACATTGGATTAACGTCAGTCAAACCCACCAGTATCAACAAGCTCAGTCGACAATCTAATGGGCATGGGAGCCCCAAACAGATGAGTGATAGGGGATTTAAGTGTGTCTGACAGCATCTCTCTCATAGAGAACCCAGATGTGTGAGAGCTCCTGTGCATGAGAGAGACAGTCAAATAGGTGCTGTACGAACGATTATCCAAAAGCCATAATAGGTGTATGGGGGTTTAAACATTTCCCACTATGATTGACCATGCAGTTTATCTTCTACAGCATGATTAAATAATGACTGTTCCATCTAAATGTCAGAGACAGCTATGGGGGCTTCCTAAATCCTTAAAGGGGTTTTCCCACAAATAATTACCTTGCAATAAAAAGTTTCACAATCGGATGTGGTGAAAAAAAAATGTTCCTGTGCTGAGATAATCGTATAAATGTGCCCCTGCTGTGTACTCTGTAGTGGCTGTGCCTAACCAAGCAGAGCTGCTCCAGTTCATTATCTCAGCACAGTAACATTTTTTTAACATCCAATCATGCACCAGATTACTATACCAATTTAAATTAATTAAAATGTACTTTGTGGGACAAACCCACTAAGTGGATAACAAGAAGGCATAAAAAAACAGTCCATAAAGAGTTGGATTTTGCTGGGCAAAGTTTGGCATTATTGAATATAAACTTTACTATATGCATTTATATTTCTAAGTAAGATCTAATAAAAAATCTCTGCATCTTGAAAGCCTAGCTTTGCTGATAAGCAGGTTTATTAGACCTCGTGACCTACAAAGTCCTCAGCGGGGAAGATCCAGGACTGTAAAATCTTCCAGTGAGCTCTGTGTGTCTTCAGATGAAAGCTATCTGACATTACCTCTCTTTGTTCATGTGGTGTCTGTCCATCAAGGCGACAGTACTCATAGCCGCGCCACATGCAGTAATCTTCCAGAATGTCGAGCAGCCGGGTCATCTGACTGAATATCAGCACCCTAGATCCTACAGAAAGAAAGTATATTCACAGCTACAATGGTGCACTGTTCATCAGCATACGGCGTACAGAAATACCAGGCAAGCTTTCAAGCAATCACATTAATGGATTCTGGTGTTAACGTATGGTTTGTTATTCTCCAGAATATGATAGCATTGTTAAATGTGACATCAGACAAGAAATGGCTTCCTATATATCCTGTAATGTATAGAATAAATCAGCGTAACGCGTGATCCAGGCAGAGAAGGGCCGGGAGTCATTGTCTCACCGCTAAAGTAACGAAAAGACTGTGCGGCCACATCACCATCTAGTGGAACTAAAATACCTAGCAGCGTAAAGTCATCTTATCTAGTATTTGTAGGGCTTTTCCACTGTGTTTACTTTTGCAAGTTAAAAAAAACAGCACCGGCTATTACCTGCAAATAAATGGCAATTTATTAATTCAATTTTCACATAATTTTATTTAACAATGTGATTTCGAGGACCTGCTGCGTTTTTAGCATTCCTAAGCATGGCATTTTAGGGTTTTATTTAATTAAAGAGTAGAATAGGAATAGTACCCAGAACAGCTTTAATGATGCACACGGAAACGGCCGCAGCAAAGTCACATGTACGGCAGGAACAGGCAGCTCTGGTGCTAATGGGGCGATTAAGGAATCCTGGGGCTTCATTCTCTCCTCCACAAACCACAGAACAGCCTGCACTTCACACTTCTGATTGTGAAGTTCTGCTTCAGCCTCTGGACAATTGAATCCATTTTGACAAAAAACCTTTTGACTCTAAAGAGAAAAACTGCAGCAAACTGTGAATCAGTTCTAGATTTCATTATCAAGCGCTCAATCCCATGGAAGGCATCGGAGCGGTACGCTTCATGGTTCATCCCGCACACATTCACTATTTCCCAGAGAGAGGCGGACATGTTATCTCTCCCACCAGTAAAGGTACCTTCACACATAACGATTTCGTTAACGATATCGTTGCTTTTTGTGACGTAGCAACGATATCGTTAACTAAATCCCCTGCTGGGAGATCGTTGGTCGCTGGGAATGATCAGGACCTTTTTTGGTCGCTGATCACCCCGCTGTCATCGCTGAATCAGCGTGTGACGCCGATCCAGCGATGTGTTCACTGGTAACCAGGGCAAATATCGGGTTACTAAGCACAGGGCCGTGCTTAGTAACCCGGTATTTACCCTGGTTACCATTGTAAAAGTTAAAAAAAAAAAAACAGTACATACTCACATTCCGATATCTGTCACGTCCCCCGGCGTCAGCTTCCCGCACTGACTGTGTCGGAATGTGAGTATGTACTGTTTTTGTTTTTTTTTAAACTTTTACAATGGTAACCAGGGTAAATATCAGGTTACTAAGCGCAGCCCTGCGCTTAGTAACCCGATATTTACCCTGGTTACCCGGGGACTTCGGCATCGTTGAAGACAGTTTCAACGATGCCGAAGTCTTTCCCCTGATCGTTGGTCGCTGGAGAGAGCTGTCTGTGTGACAGCTCCCCAGCGACCACACAACGACTTACCAACGATCACGGCCAAGTCGTATCGCTGGTCGTGATCGTTGTGAAGTCGATTATTGTAACGGTACCTTAAAGCCCATCTTTATGGGAGGATAATAGGATCAGTTCTAAGCAAGCTGACAATTGCCACTACCTACAGTCATGGCCGAAAGTGTTTGTTGGCACCCTTCAAATTGTTCCAGAAAATGAAGTATTTCTCCCAGAAAATTATTGCAATTGCACATGTTTTGCTATACACGTTTATTTCCTTTGTATTGGAAATATACAAACAAAACGGAGAAAAGAAAAAGCAAATTGGGAATAACTTCAACCAAAACCCACAAAAACTGACATTTTGGCCCACTTTTCTTTTGCAAACTGCTCCAGGTCTTTCCTATCTGAAGGCACCTTTTCCCAACAGCAGTTTTATGATCTTTCCACAAGTGATCAATGGGAATTAGATCCGGACCCATTGCTGGGCACATCAGAACTCTCCAGAGCTTTGTTTCCATCCATTCCTGGGAGCTTCTTGAAGTATGTCTGGGGTCATTGTCCTGCTGGAAGACCCGACCTAGGACGCAAACCCATCTTTCTGACACTGGGCACTATGTTGAAACCCAAAATCCTTCAGCAGTGGGGTCCTCCTGGGTCTCCTGCCATAGCATTTCATTTTCTTCAGATGTCAATGGACAGTTTGGGCTGACACTGATGCACCCTGAGCCTGCAGGACAGCTTAAATTTCTTTGGAACTTGATTTGGGCTACTTATCCACCATCCGGAGTAGCTCCTCTTTCTGTTCTCCTTACTTATTGTGGCATATACCGACACACAATGCAAAGATTGTGTAACCTGTCATCAGTTATTCTCTGCCGTCCAAGTTCAGGGAGATTACCTACAGTGCCATGGGTCGTAACCTTCTTGATTATGTTGTGCACTGTGGACAAAGGAACATCAAGATCTCTTGAGATGGACTTGTGACCTTGAGAATGCTGATACATGTAAAACAATTGTGGTTGTCATGTTCTCAGACAGTTCTCTTCTCCTCTTTCTGTTCTCCGTGCTTAGTGTGGCACACACAGACACACAATGCAAAGATTGAGTACATTTCTCCCCTTTTCATCGGATTTCAGGTGTGATTATCACATTGCCCACACCTGTTACTTGCCATTGGTGAGTCTGAACAAGCATCACATGCATGAAGCAAAGTTGTTTACCCACAATTTTAGAAAGGTGCCAACAATTTTTGGAGTTTTATGTGAAATTATGTCCAGTTTGCCTCTTTTTTCTCTGTGTTTTGTGTTGTTCCAATACACATAAAGGAAATAAATGTGTATAACAAAACGTTTAACTGCAATAATTTTCTGGGAGAAATACTTCATTTTTCCACTATGCCATCTAAAATCCATATCTTTGCAATTTTACATCAACACAGCTATATAAGGACTTTATATTTTGCAAGATGTGTTATTTTGAGTGGCACAGTCTACCATACTATGTGGTGAAAAACAGGAAACAGCAATTATAACGTGGGTGAAATAAAAAACACAAATTCCAATGTAGTATTTTTTGTGTTTTGTTTAATTCCTTTGTGGTACAATGACCCGGTGGCTATGATCTTTGGGGTTAGTACAGTTATAGTGTCCCTAGATTTATATAGTATTTTAATACTTTAAAAAAATTGGTTGTAGTTACTATAGTTACTATATTACAAGAATCATTCCTTTTTATTTTCCGGTCAGTCTTTATGATTTTCTGACCCCTGTTTATTCATTCTTTGGGAGGGAAATGAAGCAAGTTTTTTTTCTTTTGGGCATTATTGTGATGAATATTTTTGATATCTTATTAGTTTGGACAATTACACATGCTGCAATATGAAATGTATTGCTTTTTTTTTTCAATTATGCTATTTATGTTTCAGGAAAAGTAGACTGAGTACACTCATTTTTCATTAGCCCCCTTAGGATACTTAAAGCTGCAATCGCTTCATGGCTTATACAATTCTGTAGAGTAGTATTGCAGTCTATTGGGAAATTTCCGATCTCTTATGACGCTCAGCCACACGCAGAGCTTCACAAGCGTACAAACATGGCAGCCACAGGGGCCTTTGGTAGGTTCAGCTATAACAATGCCAACGGCATCCTGCGATCGTCGTCATGGCAGTCGGCCGCTTCCAAGAGATTAAACAGAGCTGGCTCCAGTAGCAACAGATAGTCACAAGTGGTGAGGATGCAACTCAGCTGGGGCTTGCACAGTACGGGGCGGCCTCAGCTACTGAGCCTGTTCCATAATGTGACAGTGTACATATGCTATATACAGTATGTACAACAGATGTCACCAAGGGGTTAAAAAGTGATCCTTTACACTGTGCACTGCGCTGGTTTTATATTAATGGGGTGTTCCCTACTCATAAAGTGACGGCATACCAACCAAGGTTGGGTAATGCTTCTCCTACAGATTTATTGGGCTTCTCCATTTTGTTGCAGCAGCTATACTTCAAATGAAATGATTTATAACTGGCTGCCGCCACAGGTACCGACTGGTGTTTGGTGGGGTGTCGCGTGTGAGATTTCCCACCAATCGGACATTGATGACTTATTCCAAGAGGAGGTGCAGACGGCCGTATTATCGGTCCGAGTGTGATCTGAAAACATAATGGATCGCAGCCTGACCAATGTTATTCTATGGGGCAGTGAACATGTTATTTTTTTCCACAGACAGAGTCTGTCCGAGGAAAACTTAATTACATGCCCGATTTACATCCGATATTCAGATCGCACTCGGCCACGCAAGTCAATGAGTGCGTGGAAATCATCAAGCTGCAGTCGGATGTCATCTGTGTGCAGGCCACTTTTCGACCACCGACTCAATAGAGAAGATGGAAAATTTTGTTCTCCATCTTCTCCTCAGTGCTCTCATTGTCATATCGGACACATTGCAATCACACTATGCTGACACTGATCGGAGTTTGATCAGTGTCCTTTGCATAATTGGCCGGATTCTCTCGGATGAGAGAATATACAGCTGTCTGCACGAGCCCCAAGGATAGGTGATCAGTGTTACATGGCCAGACAACCCCTATAATGAGCTTATCCAAGGACCATACTGGGTCTGTATTTGTGTGCTTAAGACTCATATTTTCTAGAGTTAATGCCAGAAGTCATTCCCTAGCAGTGTTTGGTGAATCTGCATTGTATGTGAAGCTGTACCAGCCTCATGGGTAAACCGTACAGCAGCGCAGGGAATTACCTACCTTGTTCTTTCAGCTTTCTAAGCAGTTTGTCCAAAGCCACCATCTTACCACTGTTGAACACCAGATGAGTGTCGGTGGTGTACGGGGGACCTGGCTCAGCCCCATCAAACAGGTACGGATGGTTGCAACATTTGCGCAGCTGCATCAGTATGTTTAGCAGACGCATTTTGTCCATTTTCCCAGCAGAATTTAGGATGTCGATATCTTTCATTAAAATTTTTGTGTACCTAAAGAGTTGTAAAAAGTCAGATTAACACTGAAAGCACAAACAGCACATTCAGAATTTCTCTTAACAGCCCACATAGCAGTTTAGTGTACTCTGGGCTGGTACCAGCTCCCCTCACCTGCAAGTATGAGGTCTAGAGAACCCGCTGCTATAAGGCTTGTAAATGGGGCTTAATGGTAAAGCATTCACAAATACAGTGATCCCCAAATATAACGTTAGGGGGTATTTGCTCGTGAAAGTTTATTGTTTCCTTTTTTCTGGGGTTATTATGGGTTTTTTTTTATTATTATTACCGGTACTCGTGTATATGCCAAGTTTTTCAGCACATTTTTTTGTGCTGAAAAGGCCCCCCTCGGCTTATACGCGAGTCAATTGTCCAGAAAGCCAGTGGGGGAGGTGGAGCAGCGAAGCAGCAGATCACAGGAGCCAGAAGTCGGCGGCTGCGGCTGTAACTGTACCCGCTGCTAAAGAGAAATGAATATTCATTTCTCTTATAGCAGCGAACAGTGACAGCCGCCGGCTTCCAGAAGATATCATACCCACCCACTAGCGTGCCCTCGCAGCATCTCGGTGGTCCCGGCGCCTTCGCAGCATCTGATGGTTCCGCCTTCCAGCAGCTCTTCTGATGCGATCACATGGCGCCGCTCATTAAGGTAATGAAAATGCACGCGTCTCCACTCCCATAGGCGTGGAGCGCATATTCATTACCTTAATGAGTGGCGCCACGTGATCGCTCAGCACAGGAAGAGCTGCAGGAAGCCGGAATCCCTGAGATGCTGCGAACGGTGCCGGGACCACTCAGATGCTGCGAGGGTACGCTGGTGGGTGAGTAGGATAGGAGATAAGGAGCCATGCATACCAGCATGGGATGGGGGAGCCATGCATAGCAGGACAGGGACTGGGGAGCCATGCATACCAAGACAGGGACAGGAGAGCCATGCATACCAGGACAGGGAAGGGGGAGCCATGCACACCAGTACAGGGATGAGGGGACAATGCATACCGGGCTTATACTCGAGTCAATAAGCTTAGCCAGTTTTCCGTGGCAAAATTAGTTGCCTCGGCTTATACTCGGGTCGGCTTATACTCGAGTATATACGGTAATTTAACAAAAACTGTCTTGTGATCAAAGCTGCAGAAATCCTCCCCAACTATAAGCCTGGGGTCTGCTCTAACTACAAGCACTGTTTATGGTAGCCTGTACTCTGAGCGCTATACTGCACAGCTGAAGTGTCAGCATTGTGCGGGGAGAGAATAATGTTGGCAGCACCAACATTATCCTTAATGGCTGACCCAACTCCAATGTGTGATGGGTAAGGGTCTGACCCAACTACAATGTGTGATGGGTAAGGGTCTGGCCCAACTTCAATGTGTGATCGGTAAGAGTCTGACCCAACTACAATGTGTGATCGGTAAGGGTCTGACCCAACTACAATCGACCAAACCGCTGCATGACCAGCTCTACCCTCGCCTACTGTATCCTCACCCATCCCTTGTAGATTGTGAGCCTTCGCGGGCAGGGTCCTCTCTCCTCCTGTACCAGTTATGACTTGTATTGTTTAAGATTATTGTACTTGTTTTTATTATGTATACCCCTCCTTACATGTAAAGCGCCATGGAATAAATGGCGCTATAACAATAAATAATAATAATAATAATGTGTGATCGGTAAGGGTCTGACCCAACTACAATGTGTGATCGGTAAGGTCTTCTGACTCAACTCCAATGTGTGATCTGTAAGAGTCTGACCCAACTACAATGTGTGATCGGTAAGGGTATGTGTCCACGTTCAGGAAACGCTGCGTGTTTGACGCTGCGTAGAGCCGCAGCGTCCAGATGTTACAGCATAATGGAGGGGATTTCATGAAATCCCGTCTCCACTATGCGGTAAATCACGCAGGCGGCAGACCCGCGTAAACTGACATGCGGCACGTCTTTTCAGAACACAGCATGTCTGCTTACAGTGCGGCAACGCTCCTTCGCCGCGCCGTAAATTTCCCATAGATAATCATTAGATGCGGTAAAACCTCATCTAATGATTAGTGAAATGCGTAGAAACTGCGTTAATGCAGCTTACTACGCATGTCACATGCTGGCTTACCTGTCCCGTCGCCGGACGCCCTGCGTCCACTGCAGTTCTCGCGGTAAGGTAGGTTCTCGCAATAACTTAGCTTAACGCGAGAACTGCCGTGCACGTGACGGGGGTTATCTCCGGTCACACTAGGCTGGTTCTCATGGTCAGCTGACCGTGAGTGCTAGCATGTAGGTGACTGCTGGAGAGTTATCTCCAGCGATCATCTACAAGCTCTGCTATGTCTGGATGTCAGGCATCCAGATGTAGCAGAGCTGGACTCGTCGTGGGACACTCGTTATGGGATATCTGCGGACAGGGAGAATGAATTTGGTTTGTTTTTTTTTGTAGGACAAGGGTCTTCAAGAGGATTGAGCGTACAATAAAGATATGGTCAAAAAGTCTGTGTAATCATTTCATGAAAATACTTTTATCTAGTGTCTGTGTTTTGTTTACACTTTACTAGGATTAATAATGGATAGGCGTCTTATTGACACCTCGCCATTATTAACCGGGCTTAATGTCACCTAAGGTGTCATTAACCCCTTATTACCCCATATCCCACCACTACTCGGGAGTGGGAAGAGAGAGGCTAAGTGCTGGAATTGGCGTATCTTATAGATGCGCCATTTCTGGGGCGGCTACGGGCTGATATTTGTAGCAGGAAGGGGGAGGGGGGGGCAATATCCATGGTCCCTCTCTAGGCCATGAATATCAGCCCGCAGCTGTCTGCGCAGCCTTTCTGGCTACAAATTATAGGGGGACCCCACCCCACATCATTTTTTTGGGGGGGGGTCCCCCTATTTTTATAGCCAGTAAAGGCTACGCAGACAGCTGCGGGCTGATATTGATAGCCTGGGAAGCTCCATGGGTATTAACACCTTCCCAGGCTACAAATATCAGTCCCCCTGTCGCTGGCTTTCCCTCTCTGGCGCAGAAAATTGCGCGGGAGCCCACACCATTTGTTTTTCAAATTTTATTTTTCACTTAAACATATTGCATTTAAGGCCGGGGTAAATACCCGACACTGCCGCGGGCACTCAGGACCGGAGCGTTCAGCTGCATAGAAATACTTGCAGCCACACACTCCGGTCCCGAGTGCCCACGGCAGTGCCGGGTATTGAAGCGAGAGACTTATGTGAGTTTCTTGCGAGTGTGGCCCCGGTCAAACGCAGATTTCATGGGTGTATGTGTCTTATTTAAGGTCGGGATCACACATGCAAGAAACTCGGGACGACTCTCGCATCTTAATACCGGCCACCGGCACTCGGGACAGGAGCGTGCAGCTGCATGGAAATACATGCAACAGCACGCTCCGCTCCCAAGTGCCGGCGGCAGTGCCGGGTACTAAGATGCGAGACTCGTACGAGTTTCTCGCATGTGTGATCCATCTATCGTATCCATCTATCGTATCCATTTATCTATCGTATCCATCTATCTATCGTATCTATCATATCTATTATCTATTATCTATTAATATATCTATCTATCGATATATCTATATATAGATAGATATATTTATAGATAGATATATCAGTAGATAATAGATAGATATATCGATAGATACCATAGATAAATACGATAGATAGATACGATAGATGGATGTGATAGATAGACACGATAGATAGATATGAGATAGATAGATAATAGATAGATAGATAGATAGATAGATAGATAGATAGATAGATAGATAGATAGATAGATATCTAGCTGTATGTGTAAAAATTATTCTTCAATGGAGTATGTAAATGAAGAGGTTGGACAAGAAATGACATCACAATTTTTTTTTTTGTATATCTTTATTTAGCTTACAAAAACACACACAAATCCGCATGAAAAACGCATGTAAAAAGGCATCAAAAATGCAGGTGACCTGCCAGTGACCTCAGGTGTAGATTTGGTGCCGATTTTACCGGCATCAAATCCTGAGCAAATCCTGATGCAATCCTGACCATGGACACATACCCTAAGGGTCTGACCCAACTGCAATGTGTGATCGGTAAGAGTCTGACCCAACTGCAGTGTGTGATCGGTAAGAGTCTGACCCAACTGCAATGTGTGATCGGTAAGGGTCTGACCCAACTGCAATGTGTGATCGGTAAGAGTCTGACCCAACTCCAATGTATGATAGGTAAGAGTCTGACCCAACTGCAATGTGTGATCGCTAAGAGTCTGACCCAACTGCAATGTGTGACTGGTAAGGGTCTGACCCAACTCCAATGTGTGATCGGTAAGGGTCTGACCCAACTACAATGTGTGATCGGTAAAAGTCTGACCCAACTGCAATGTGTGATCGGTAAGGGTCTGACCCAACTCCAATGTGTGATCGCTAAGAGTCTGACCCAACTGCAATGTGTGATCGCTAAGAGTCTGACCCAACTACAATGTGTGATCGGTAAGAGTCTGACCCAACTGCAATGTGTGACTGGTAAGGGTCTGACCCAACTCCAATGTGTGATCGGTAAGGGTCTGACCCAACTACAATGTGTGATCGGTAAAAGTCTGACCCAACTACAATGTGTGATTGGTAAGGGTCTGACCCAACTACAATGTGTGATCGGTAAAAGTCTGACCCAACTGCAATGTGTGATTGGTAAGAGTCTGACCCAACTACAATGTGTGTTCGGTAAGAGTCTGACCCAACTGCAATGTGTGACTGGTAAGGGTCTGACCCAACTCCAATGTGTGATCGCTAAGAGTCTGACCCAACTGCAATGTGTGATTGGTAAGAGTCTGACCCAACTACAATGTGTGATCGGTAAGAGTCTGACCCAACTGCAATGTGTGACTAGTAAGGGTCTGACCCAACTCCAATGTGTGATAGGTGTAACAACCCTGCTGGCATCACTGCATGGCCTCCCATCCCCCACCTGCATTACACTCAAACTCACTTACTTCACTGGGCCTTGTTGTGACTTCTCTCTGCTGCCAACTCCATGCTGTGTGCCTCATGTCTGCTGCTTGCTCTGTGCATGCTCTGTCTGTGTGCATGGGGGGCGGCGCCGGCAACTCCTGTGTCTTATTGAGTTTGTGTGCACCTTGCTAAGGTGTCCCCGCCAATTGCCATGAGGCTTACTGTATTTAAGAGATCCCCACCCATTGGTGGGGGCCTGTGCAACTTACTCCCTCAGTCAGTTCTTAGCTGCTGAGGTGCCAGGCCCTGTCTCTGTTACTCTTATGTCCGCCACCCAGGGGGCGTTGTACCCTGGTCTGTGCCCTGTGTTTGCCAACCAGTGGGGCCTCGTACCCTGGCCTATGTCCGCCACCCAGAGGGGCGTTGTACCCTGGCTTGTGTCCGTGTCTCTGTGCCTTGTCCTGTTCCTGACTTTGTCTTAGCCTAGTGCTGTTCCTGTGTCCATTTATATCCCTGCCTTGGTTTCCTTTCCCTGCTGTGCGTACTCTGTGTCTTGCTTTGCTCTGCTTTTGGCTTTGCTCTCAGCTCTGCACTCTGTGTCTTGCTCTGCACACTGACTTTGCTCGGCTCAGCTCTGTGTCTTGCTCTGCACTCTGACTTTGCTCTGCTCTCAGCTCTGCACTCTGTGCCTTGCTCTACTGTCAGCTCTGCACTCTGTGGCTTTGCTCTCAGCTCTGCTCTCTGTAGCTTTGCTCTGCGGCTCTGCTCAGCTCTCGCTCTGTGGCTCCGCTCCTTGCGGTTCTACATCTCTTGCTCTTCGCTCCGCCTCCTGCGTTTCTGCATGTGGCTCTGCCTCCTGCTCTTGGCTCCACCTCCTGCATTTCTGCACTTGGCTCCGCCTACTGCGTTTCTGCACTTGGCGGCTCCTCCTCCTAGCTCCGCCTTCTGTGTCTCTGTTTTTGGCTCTAGCTCCTGTGCTATTGCGATGCATCCGCTCTTGCTGTCTTTCTCTACCTATTCTTAAGTCCTCCTGTCTGAACAGGTTCTTGTCTGTTTAACATACCTGCCTGCAGACCAGTCCCTACCGGTTCTTCCAGTGTACCAGCCTAGTCCGCCTGTCCTGCCAGAGAGCCACCCGTACCTGCCTACCAGAGAGCCACCCGTACCTGCCTACCAGAGAGCCAGCCGTGCCCGCCTGTCTGTGTCACTGTTGTACCCATCTGCCTGCCTGTGTCCCAGCCGTATCTGCCTGCCTACCAGAGAGGAAGACGTTCCCGCTTGCCTACCAATGTCTCTCTTGTACCTGTCTGCCTGTCTGTGTCCCAGCCGTGCCCGCCTGCCAGAGTGCCAGCCGTGCCCGTTTGCCTGTCTATGTTCCGTTCCCTGGTGGGATCAGCATCCACAGCCAGACACCACCCTGGAGTAGCACCTGGAAGCTTCCTGACGCACAAGTCTGACCTCAACTTCAGAGACTCCAGCGAACACCAAGGAAGCTACTTAGTTACGCCCCTTCCAGGGAAGTCTGGTCTGTAGTCCAGTGGGGCCACAGCCCCACACGCCCACGCCAACCAGTCTAGGGCGCAAGCGTGAGAATAGGTAAGAGTCTGACCCAACTACAATGTGTGATGGGTAAGGGTCTGACCCAACTCCAATGTGTGATGGCTAAGGGTCTGACCCAACTCCAATTGGTGATCGGTAAGGGTCTAGCCCGATATCATTGTGTGATGGGTAAGAGTCTGGTCCAATTTCAATGTGTTGTTGGTAATGATCTGGTCCAATTCCAATGTGTGATGGGTAAAGGTCTGGTCCGATTCCAATGTGTGATGGGTAAGGGTCTGGTCCGATACCAATGCGTGATGGGTAAGGGTCTGGTCCGATACCAATGCGTGATGGGTAAGGGTCTGGTCCGATACCAATGTGTGATGGGTAAGGGTCTGGTCCGATATCAATATGTGATAGAGTAATGGTCTGGTCCAATACCAATGTGTGATGGGTAAGGGTCTGGTCCGATTCCAATGTGTGATGGTAAGGGTCTGGTCCGATACCCATGTGTGATGAGTAAAGGTCTAGCCCGATATGAATGTGTGATGGGTAAGAGTCTGGTCCGATACCATTGTGTGATGAGTAAGGGTCTAGCCCGATATCAATGTGTGATGGGTAAGAGTCTGGTCCGATTTCAATGTGTTGTTGGTAATGATCTGGTCCGATACCAATGCGTGATGGGTAAGGGTCTGGTCCGATACCAATGTGTGATGGGTAATGGTCTGGTCCGATACCGCTCCTATCAGTAGAACACAGACCCCAGTACTTGCTGGAGCTCTGGAGCATCTCCACTGCGGTGCTACTTCCAGACGTGTTTCAGATTATGATTAGTGGCTTATTCTATGGATGTCAACGCTGGAAAACTCTAAACTTCATTACCATAAAAGCATCAAAGGCCTTATCAAGAGGAAAACATGCCGAACTGTCAGGGGCATCTTGACAAAGGCATGTAGCCAAAATATTGCATCTACTGGAATCAAGACTCCTGGGCCTTTGAATCTACTATTTGAGAAAATGTGCAGCCATGAACAATAGATAAGCCATCAGTAATTAATATCTGATGATGCAGCTAAAATGCAGCTGTGATATTTAGGGAAACAGGAACACATGGGCTACTTGCACAGTGAACAAGTCTGTATGATCATGTTCACACACCACCAAGAAATCTGAAGACACAAAAGAGAATAGTAAAACCAAAAACACTCAGTTTGAAAAAATGTTGCAGTAATCCGCAAGTGCTAGTAAAAGATGTAAAAAACAGGGTATTTGGTTGATACGTTTTTTGCAAAAAATGTATACTAAGCTGCTCTACCAATCTTCACGGTATACCCTTATCAGAGCAGTCCTAACTAATGTATGCAATCCCTATCTGATGTATTTAAAAACCTGATCATCTGTATATAACCTGTGTGAACAGGGTTCAGAGAGGAAAAATCCATGTGTGCATACAGGGTAGAACAGCTTTTGTGCAGATAGCCCATTTTTGCAAAAAATGTTTCCATAATTGTTCTCTTGTGTTTACAAGACTGGGGAGTTCCACCACTCCTCTTGGGCTATCTACACAAAAGCTGTTCTACCCTGTATGCACACATGGATTTTCCCTCTCTGAACCCTGTTCACACAGGTTATATACAGATGATCAGGTTTTTAAATACATCAGATAGGGATTGCATACATTAGTTAGGACTGCTCTGATAAGGGTATACCGTGAAGATTGGTAGAGCAGCTTAGTATACATTTTTTGCAAAAAACGTATCAACCAAATACCCTGTTTTTTACATCTTTTACTAGCACTTGCGGATTACTGCAACATTTTTTCAAACTGAGTGTTTTTGGTTTTACTATTCTCTTTTGTGTCTTCAGCTGTGATATTTAGGAAGACATTTCTTGGCAAATGGATCTCGGATGCATTTGATATATGTGTGATGACAGCCTCATTCATGAAAGCCTAGAGCAGAGGTAAGCTCCGCCATCACTGTTCCATTACACCTCTAAAATCATCCGTGCTTGTAATCTTCAATGGGAGCATATGTTGTGACTACTGTTTCCTTTAATTTGCTGCTTACTACTGGACAAGGCTCCTGCAGCATTGTGAATGTAGCTCTGCAGCGTTGTGACTGTAGCTCTGCAGCATTGTGACTGTAGCTCTGCAGCAGTGAATGTATTTCTGCAGCGTTGTGACTGTAGCTCTGCAGCATTGTGACTGTAGCTCTGCAGCATTGTGAAAGTAGCTCTGCAGCGTTGTGAAAGTAGCTCTGCAGCATTGTGAAAGTAGCTCTGCAGCATTGTGAATGTAGCTCTGCAGCATTGTGAATGTAGCTCTGCAGCATTGTGAATGTTGCTCTGCAGTGGTGAATGTAGCTCCGGATTAGGCTGTAAATCAGGATTAGTACAAGTACAGCAATGTATCTACAAGTGTAAGCAACATTTCTAAAGTAATACTGAAAAGCTTTCCGATTCCTGCTCCTACACACAGGCACCAGCACAGCACTACACATAACTGCATTCATCAGAGTGAAGCATAAATGGCTCTTACCATTCTCTCTGCATTTTACTGAGCCCCAGATAAATTTTGACTTCCTTCTTTGGAGGGAGGCTTTTTTCAACTTCAGCTTTTATACGACGCAAAAGAAATGGTTTTAAAACCTGGTAAAATACATAAAGATGGAGTGAAAAATATGTTCAAAATCAAGAAATAAATAAAGTGGCCATCCACAGATAAAGCAGCACTTACTGCATGAAGTCTTTCAACAAGCTTCTGATCTCCAAGACAATTGTTAGTGTCGAACCAAGAGTCAAAATCCTGTAAAGTAAAATGCGTCCTGATAAAAGATGTGGTCAGATACGACATTACATACGCAGCAACAAAAAGCATGAAGAAAAGGTGATTTACAACAGCATTGATTCTAAAGTGAATATCTGTAAAATTCAGACATTTCCCTGGTGCTACCGGAGGAAAGCCCGACATCATGGCCACTGTACAGGGGAGGAGGTTGCAGTTGTACAGAGTCCTATAGTGTGAGACCATCAAAAAGGTCCATGTGCGCCATATGACTGGAGTAACACTGTATAAATCACTGTATTATGATGTTACATGGGGACTCGGTAACGTCTCTTTAGTTAGACCTGTACTTCTAACCTATTGGGAGAACAGTCTGCAATGTATTTTCGGCTGAAAGTGAATAATCGCTGCGATAGTGTATAGGGCAGCTGTACATTGTTGTGACTGGTGAGGATTGGATGATAGTAAGAAATGACGACTTACGTCCGCAGAGTTGAACACATCGGGTAGAAGGAAGTTGAGTAATGCCCACAATTCATGGAGGTTATTCTGAAGTGGAGTGCCCGTCAATAGCAAACGGTTGGTGGTCTTGAACTCTCGGACAATCTCAGAAAGCTAAAGGACAGACCAAACAAACAGATATAACCAGACTGAGCGGAGGATTCTGGAGCTTTCATTATGATTTGAACATTTAGAATACGAGATGCAGAAATCAACCAATGTTCTGTGGCGAAGATTCACTCACGATCCAATCCTACACTGATCCTTTAGTTGGGCTTAATTCCCCTGCAGGGATCCAGAGATTCAAAAATACAGATAAGACATTTGTTGCTTACCAACAAATATGCATATCTGCAAAATGATAAGAAAGATTTTCAAGCATGTCTCCAATGATCCATAGAAAACCTCCTCTGATATCTACCTCCATGAGTCATTTACAAAATATAATGTCTGCTGGCTTTCCCCACCTACAGGAAGCACACACTGTATGTATCAATATTGGGAGGGAGTAGGGAGAGACCGATTACTGCAGCCCTTTACTTCCTCCCTGCTTATATCTTACAGGATCTGTCTGATATATGTATCACCATATTGAGGGAGTAGGAAGAGACCGATTACTGCAGCCCTTTACTTCCTCCCTGCTTATATCTTACAGGATCTGTCTGATATATGTATCACCATATTGAGGGAGTAGGGAGAGACCGATTACTGCAGCCCTTTACTACCTCCCTGCTTATGTCTTACAGGATCTGTCTGATATATGTATCAACATAGGGAGGGAGTAGGAAGAGACCGATTACTGCAGCCCTTTACTTCCTCCCTGCTTATATCTTACAGGATCTGTCTGATATATGTATCAACATAGGGAGGGAGTAGGAAGAGACCGATTACTGCAGCCCTTTACTTCCTCCCTGCTTATGTCTTACAGGATCTGTCTGATATATGTATCAACATAGGGAGGGAGTAGGGAGAGACCGATTACTGCAGCCCTTTACTACCTCCCTGCTTATGTCTTACAGGATCTGTCTGATATATGTATCACCATTGGGAGGGAGTAGGGAGAGACCGATTACTGCAGCCCTTTACTTCCTCCCTGCTTATATCTTACAGGATCTGTCTGATATATGTATCAACATAGGGAGGGAGTAGGAAGAGACCGATTACTGCAGCCCTTTACTTCCTCCCTGCTTATATCTTACAGGATCTGTCTGATATATGTATCAACATAGGGAGGGAGTAGGGAGAGACCGATTACTGCAGCCCTTTACTTCCTCCCTGCTTATGTCTTACAGGATCTGTCTGATATATGTATCACCATATTGAGGGAGTAGGAAGAGACCGATTACTGCAGCCCTTTACTTCCTCCCTGCTTATGTCTTACAGGATCTGTCTGATATATGTATCACCATATTGAGGGAGTAGGAAGAGACCGATTACTGCAGCCCTTTACTTCCTCCCTGCTTATGTCTTACAGGATCTGTCTGATATATGTATCAACATAGGGAGGGAGTAGGAAGAGACCGATTACTGCAGCCCTTTACTTCCTCCCTGCTTATGTCTTACAGGATCTGTCTGATATATGTATCACCATAGGGAGGGAGTAGGAAGAGACCGATTACTGCAGCCCTTTACTTCCTCCCTGCTTATGTCTTACAGGATCTGTCTGATATATGTATCAACATAGGGAGGGAGTAGGAAGAGACCGATTACTGCAGCCCTTTACTTCCTCCCTGCTTATATCTTACAGGATCTGTCTGATATATGTATCAACATAGGGAGGGAGTAGGAAGAGACCGATTACTGCAGCCCTTTACTTCCTCCCTGCTTATATCTTACAGGATCTGTCTGATATATGTATCACCATTGGGAGGGAGTAGGGAGAGACCGATTACTGCAGCCCTTTACTTCCTCCCTGCTTATATTTTACAGGATCTGTCTGATATATGTATCAACATAGGGAGGGAGTAGGAAGAGACCGATAACTGCAGCCCTTTACTACCTCCCTGCTTATATCTTACAGGATCTGTCTGATATATGTATCAACATAGGGAGGGAGTAGGAAGAGATCGATTACTGCAGCCCTTTACTTCCTCCCTGCTTATATCTTACAGGATCTGTCTGATATATGTATCAACATAGGGAGGGAGTAGGAAGAGACCGATTACTGCAGCCCTTTACTTCCTCCCTGCTTATATTTTACAGGATCTGTCTGATATATGTATCACCATATTGAGGGAGTAGGAAGAGATCGATTACTGCAGCCCTTTACTTCCTCCCTGCTTATATCTTACAGGATCTGTCTGATATATGTATCACCATTGGGAGGGAGTAGGGAGAGACCGATTACTGCAGCCCTTTACTTCCTCCCTGCTTATGTCTTACAGGATCTGTCTGATATATGTATCACCATATTGAGGGAGTAGGAAGAGACCGATTACTGCAGCCCTTTACTTCCTCCCTGCTTATGTCTTACAGGATCTGTCTGATATATGTATCAACATAGGGAGGGAGTAGGAAGAGATCGATTACTGCAGCCCTTTACTTCCTCCCTGCTTATGTCTTACAGGATCTGTCTGATATATGTATCACCATAGGGAGGGAGTAGGAAGAGACCGATTACTGCAGCCCTTTACTTCCTCCCTGCTTATGTCTTACAGGATCTGTCTGATATATGTATCAACATAGGGAGGGAGTAGGAAGAGACCGATTACTGCAGCCCTTTACTTCCTCCCTGCTTATATCTTACAGGATCTGTCTGATATATGTATCAACATAGGGAGGGAGTAGGAAGAGACCGATTACTGCAGCCCTTTACTACCTCCCTGCTTATATCTTACAGGATCTGTCTGATATATGTATCAACATAGGGAGGGAGTAGGAAGAGATCGATTACTGCAGCCCTTTACTTCCTCCCTGCTTATATCTTACAGGATCTGTCTGATATATGTATCACCATTGGGAGGGAGTAGGGAGAGACCGATTACTGCAGCCCTTTACTTCCTCCCTGCTTATATTTTACAGGATCTGTCTGATATATGTATCAACATAGGGAGGGAGTAGGAAGAGACCGATTACTGCAGCTCTTTACTTCCTCCCTGCTTATGTCTTACAGGATCTGTCTGATATATGTATCAACATAGGGAGGGAGTAGGGAGAGACCGATTACTGCAGCCCTTTACTACCACCCTGCTTATGTCTTACAGGATCTGTCTGATATATGTATCACCATTGGGAGGGAGTAGGGAGAGACCGATTACTGCAGCCCTTTACTTCCTCCCTGCTTATGTCTTACAGGATCTGTCTGATATATGTATCAACATAGGGAGGGAGTAGGGAGAGACCGATTACTGCAGCCCTTTACTACCTCCCTGCTTATGTCTTACAGGATCTGTCTGATATATGTATCAACATAGGGAGGGAGTAGGAAGAGACCGATTACTGCAGCCCTTTACTTCCTCCCTGCTTATATCTTACAGGATCTGTCTGATATATGTATCAACATAGGGAGGGAGTAGGAAGAGACCGATTACTGCAGCCCTTTACTTCCTCCCTGCTTATATCTTACAGGATCTGTCTGATATATGTATCAACATAGGGAGGGAGTAGGGAGAGACCGATTACTGCAGCCCTTTACTTCCTCCCTGCTTATGTCTTACAGGATCTGTCTGATATATGTATCACCATATTGAGGGAGTAGGAAGAGACCGATTACTGCAGCCCTTTACTTCCTCCCTGCTTATGTCTTACAGGATCTGTCTGATATATGTATCAACATAGGGAGGGAGTAGGAAGAGACCGATTACTGCAGCCCTTTACTTCCTCCCTGCTTATGTCTTACAGGATCTGTCTGATATATGTATCACCATAGGGAGGGAGTAGGAAGAGACCGATTACTGCAGCCCTTTACTTCCTCCCTGCTTATGTCTTACAGGATCTGTCTGATATATGTATCAACATAGGGAGGGAGTAGGAAGAGACCGATTACTGCAGCCCTTTACTTCCTCCCTGCTTATATCTTACAGGATCTGTCTGATATATGTATCAACATAGGGAGGGAGTAGGAAGAGACCGATTACTGCAGCCCTTTACTTCCTCCCTGCTTATATCTTACAGGATCTGTCTGATATATGTATCACCATTGGGAGGGAGTAGGGAGAGACCGATTACTGCAGCCCTTTACTTCCTCCCTGCTTATATTTTACAGGATCTGTCTGATATATGTATCACCATATTGAGGGAGTAGGAAGAGATCGATTACTGCAGCCCTTTACTTCCTCCCTGCTTATATCTTACAGGATCTGTCTGATATATGTATCACCATTGGGAGGGAGTAGGGAGAGACCGATTACTGCAGCCCTTTACTTCCTCCCTGCTTATGTCTTACAGGATCTGTCTGATATATGTATCAACATAGGGAGGGAGTAGGGAGAGACCGATTACTGCAGCCCTTTACTACCTCCCTGCTTATGTCTTACAGGATCTGTCTGATATATGTATCAACATAGGGAGGGAGTAGGAAGAGACCGATTACTGCAGCCCTTTACTTCCTCCCTGCTTATATCTTACAGGATCTGTCTGATATATGTATCACCATAGGGAGGGAGTAGGAAGAGACCGATTACTGCAGCCCTTTACTTCCTCCCTGCTTATGTCTTACAGGATCTGTCTGATATATGTATCAACATAGGGAGGGAGTAGGGAGAGACCGATTACTGCAGCCCTTTACTACCTCCCTGCTTATGTCTTACAGGATCTGTCTGATATATGTATCAACATAGGGAGGGAGTAGGAAGAGACCGATTACTGCAGCCCTTTACTTCCTCCCTGCTTATATCTTACAGGATCTGTCTGATATATGTATCAACATAGGGAGGGAGTAGGAAGAGACCGATTACTGCAGCCCTTTACTTCCTCCCTGCTTATGTCTTACAGGATCTGTCTGATATATGTATCACCATATTGAGGGAGTAGGAAGAGACCGATTACTGCAGCCCTTTACTTCCTCCCTGCTTATGTCTTACAGGATCTGTCTGATATATGTATCACCATATTGAGGGAGTAGGAAGAGACCGATTACTGCAGCCCTTTACTTCCTCCCTGCTTATGTCTTACAGGATCTGTCTGATATATGTATCAACATAGGGAGGGAGTAGGAAGAGACCGATTACTGCAGCCCTTTACTTCCTCCCTGCTTATGTCTTACAGGATCTGTCTGATATATGTATCACCATAGGGAGGGAGTAGGAAGAGACCGATTACTGCAGCCCTTTACTTCCTCCCTGCTTATGTCTTACAGGATCTGTCTGATATATGTATCAACATAGGGAGGGAGTAGGAAGAGACCGATTACTGCAGCCCTTTACTTCCTCCCTGCTTATATCTTACAGGATCTGTCTGATATATGTATCAACATAGGGAGGGAGTAGGAAGAGACCGATTACTGCAGCCCTTTACTTCCTCCCTGCTTATATCTTACAGGATCTGTCTGATATATGTATCACCATTGGGAGGGAGTAGGGAGAGACCGATTACTGCAGCCCTTTACTTCCTCCCTGCTTATATTTTACAGGATCTGTCTGATATATGTATCAACATAGGGAGGGAGTAGGAAGAGACCGATTACTGCAGCCCTTTACTACCTCCCTGCTTATATCTTACAGGATCTGTCTGATATATGTATCAACATAGGGAGGGAGTAGGAAGAGATCGATTACTGCAGCCCTTTACTTCCTCCCTGCTTATATCTTACAGGATCTGTCTGATATATGTATCAACATAGGGAGGGAGTAGGAAGAGACCGATTACTGCAGCCCTTTACTTCCTCCCTGCTTATATTTTACAGGATCTGTCTGATATATGTATCACCATATTGAGGGAGTAGGAAGAGATCGATTACTGCAGCCCTTTACTTCCTCCCTGCTTATATCTTACAGGATCTGTCTCATATATGTATCACCATTGGGAGGGAGTAGGGAGAGACCGATTACTGCAGCCCTTTACTTCCTCCCTGCTTATGTCTTACAGGATCTGTCTGATATATGTATCACCATATTGAGGGAGTAGGAAGAGACCGATTACTGCAGCCCTTTACTTCCTCCCTGCTTATGTCTTACAGGATCTGTCTGATATATGTATCAACATAGGGAGGGAGTAGGAAGAGACCGATTACTGCAGCCCTTTACTTCCTCCCTGCTTATGTCTTACAGGATCTGTCTGATATATGTATCACCATAGGGAGGGAGTAGGAAGAGACCGATTACTGCAGCCCTTTACTTCCTCCCTGCTTATGTCTTACAGGATCTGTCTGATATATGTATCAACATAGGGAGGGAGTAGGAAGAGACCGATTACTGCAGCCCTTTACTTCCTCCCTGCTTATATCTTACAGGATCTGTCTGATATATGTATCAACATAGGGAGGGAGTAGGAAGAGACCGATTACTGCAGCCCTTTACTACCTCCCTGCTTATATCTTACAGGATCTGTCTGATATATGTATCAACATAGGGAGGGAGTAGGAAGAGATCGATTACTGCAGCCCTTTACTTCCTCCCTGCTTATATCTTACAGGATCTGTCTGATATATGTATCACCATTGGGAGGGAGTAGGGAGAGACCGATTACTGCAGCCCTTTACTTCCTCCCTGCTTATATTTTACAGGATCTGTCTGATATATGTATCAACATAGGGAGGGAGTAGGAAGAGACCGATTACTGCAGCTCTTTACTTCCTCCCTGCTTATGTCTTACAGGATCTGTCTGATATATGTATCAACATAGGGAGGGAGTAGGGAGAGACCGATTACTGCAGCCCTTTACTACCTCCCTGCTTATGTCTTACAGGATCTGTCTGATATATGTATCACCATTGGGAGGGAGTAGGGAGAGACCGATTACTGCAGCCCTTTACTTCCTCCCTGCTTATGTCTTACAGGATCTGTCTGATATATGTATCAACATAGGGAGGGAGTAGGGAGAGACCGATTACTGCAGCCCTTTACTACCTCCCTGCTTATGTCTTACAGGATCTGTCTGATATATGTATCAACATAGGGAGGGAGTAGGAAGAGACCGATTACTGCAGCCCTTTACTTCCTCCCTGCTTATATCTTACAGGATCTGTCTGATATATGTATCAACATAGGGAGGGAGTAGGAAGAGACCGATTACTGCAGCCCTTTACTTCCTCCCTGCTTATATCTTACAGGATCTGTCTGATATATGTATCAACATAGGGAGGGAGTAGGGAGAGACCGATTACTGCAGCCCTTTACTTCCTCCCTGCTTATGTCTTACAGGATCTGTCTGATATATGTATCACCATATTGAGGGAGTAGGAAGAGACCGATTACTGCAGCCCTTTACTTCCTCCCTGCTTATGTCTTACAGGATCTGTCTGATATATGTATCAACATAGGGAGGGAGTAGGAAGAGACCGATTACTGCAGCCCTTTACTTCCTCCCTGCTTATGTCTTACAGGATCTGTCTGATATATGTATCACCATAGGGAGGGAGTAGGAAGAGACCGATTACTGCAGCCCTTTACTTCCTCCCTGCTTATGTCTTACAGGATCTGTCTGATATATGTATCAACATAGGGAGGGAGTAGGAAGAGACCGATTACTGCAGCCCTTTACTTCCTCCCTGCTTATATCTTACAGGATCTGTCTGATATATGTATCAACATAGGGAGGGAGTAGGAAGAGACCGATTACTGCAGCCCTTTACTTCCTCCCTGCTTATATCTTACAGGATCTGTCTGATATATGTATCAACATAGGGAGGGAGTAGGAAGAGACCGATTACTGCAGCCCTTTACTTCCTCCCTGCTTATATTTTACAGGATCTGTCTGATATATGTATCACCATTGGGAGGGAGTAGGGAGAGACCGATTACTGCAGCCCTTTACTTCCTCCCTGCTTATATTTTACAGGATCTGTCTGATATATGTATCAACATAGGGAGGGAGTAGGAAGAGACCGATTACTGCAGCTCTTTACTTCCTCCCTGCTTATGTCTTACAGGATCTGTCTGATATATGTATCAACATAGGGAGGGAGTAGGGAGAGACCGATTACTGCAGCCCTTTACTACCTCCCTGCTTATGTCTTACAGGATCTGTCTGATATATGTATCACCATTGGGAGGGAGTAGGGAGAGACCGATTACTGCAGCCCTTTACTTCCTCCCTGCTTATGTCTTACAGGATCTGTCTGATATATGTATCAACATAGGGAGGGAGTAGGGAGAGACCGATTACTGCAGCCCTTTACTTCCTCCCTGCTTATATCTTACAGGATCTGTCTGATATATGTATCAACATAGGGAGGGAGTAGGAAGAGACCGATTACTGCAGCCCTTTACTTCCTCCCTGCTTATATTTTACAGGATCTGTCTGATATATGTATCAACATAGGGAGGGAGTAGGAAGAGACCGATTACTGCAGCCCTTTACTTCCTCCCTGCTTATGTATTACAGGAGATGTCTGTCTGATATATGTATCAACATAGGGAGGGAGTAGGGAGAGACCGATTACTGCAGCTCTTTACTTCCTCCCTGCTTATGTCTTACAGGGGCTGTCATACATATGTATCAACATAGGGAGGGAGTAGGGAGAGACCGATTACTGCAGCCCTTTACTTCCTCCCTGCTTATGTCTTACAGGGGCTGTCATACATATGTATCAACATAGGGAGGGAGTAGGGAGAGACCGATTACTGCAGCTCTTTACTTCCTCCCTGCATATATTTTACAGGTGCTGTCGGAGTGTCTTCACAGAGAACTTGCAACATAATAAAGTCCTATTTTTATTATAGCATGGAATTGATTCAAGCAGGTTTTCTCTTTCTGCTAATGGATGGAAGGGGAAAGAGTATGGAGAGTAACGTACTGGTAACTGGATTGCAGCTCCAATTTATCTGTAACATTACATACAATGATAAAAATTGTATGCTCCTGAATTACGAAGGAGATGTGTGCAGCACAAAACGTTAACACTTAAAGGGGTTTTCTCAAGTTTGGGAGTTAATTCCTATCTTAAAGATAGGAGATAACTTTCTGATCTCTGGGTCCAACTACTGTGGCCCTTATTGATCATGGGAACCGGAAATGTTCATCATGTACACCACCGCTCCATTCATTCTAATGGGAGTGCCGAAGATCAGCAGAACCTCCGCTCAGCAATCTCTGACGCTCTCATTAAAAATGAATGGAGCGGTGGTGTGCATGATCGATCTCTGCTCCATTCACTCAACATCGATGGGGACCACAGCAGTCGGACCACCCACGATCGTAAAGTTATCGCTTGAGCATACCCTTTTAAAGGACACTTCTAGACAGCTACTGAAGGCATATTTTAACTATCGGTCTTAATTACGCAACTGACCTTAGATTTTTCATTCTTTATTCTGTGTGCCTCATCAATAACAAGGTATCTCCAGTTGAATTTCTTAAAAACAGATTTTTCCCTTATGACCATTTCGTAGGAGGTAACACAAACATCCCACTCTCCGGGCATCATGACATCTCGTATGAAGGCCGCCTAGTTTACATATGAAA
Source organism: Ranitomeya imitator (assembly GCF_032444005.1). Taxonomy (NCBI): domain Eukaryota; kingdom Metazoa; phylum Chordata; class Amphibia; order Anura; family Dendrobatidae; genus Ranitomeya; species Ranitomeya imitator. The sequence continues at coordinate 111,259,760 of NC_091283.1, read as the reverse complement.
TAAGAAGACATTGAACATGAACTGAGCAAACGACACTTTACAATAGAAAAAATGCATAGTTGGGATTTATTGTTATAATCAACCTGTCACCAGTGAACACATAGTACATATAGTGTGTAATCCGCTGTCCATTAACCCCTTTACCCCCAAGGGTGGTTTGCATGTTATGGACCGGGCCAATTTTTACAATTCTGACCACTGTTCCTTTATGAGGTTATAACTCTGGAACGCTTCAACGGATCCCGGTGATTCTGACATTGTTTTCTCGTGACATATTGTACTTCATGATAGTGGTAAAATTTCTTTGATATTACCTGCGTTTATTTGTGAAAAAAACGGAAATATGGCGAAAATTTTGAAAATTTCGCAATTTTCCAACTTTGAATTTTTATGCAATTAAATCACAGAGATATGTCACACAAAATACTTAATAAGTAACATTTCCCACATGTCTACTTTACATGAGCACAATTTTGGAACCAAAATTTTTTTTTTGTTAGGGAGTCATAAGGGTTAAAAGTTGACCAGCAATTTCTCATTTTTACAACACCATTTTATTTTAGGGACCACATCTCATTTCAAGTCATTTTGAGGAGTCTATATGATAGAAAATACCCAAGTGTGACACCATTCTAAAAACTGCACCCCTCAAGGTTCTCAAAACCACATTCAGGAAGTTTATTAACCCTTCAGGTGTTTCACAGGAATTTTTGGAATGTTTAAATAAAAATTAACATTTAACTTTTTTTCACAAAAAATTTACTTCAGCTCCAATTTGTTTTATTTTACCAAGGGTACCAGGAGAAAATGGACCCCAAACCTTGTTGTACAATTTGTCCTGAGTACGCCAATACCCCAAAAGTGGAGGTAAACCACTGTTTGGGCGCACGACAGAGCTTGGAAGCGAAGGAGCGCCATTTGACTTTTTAATGCAAAATTGACTGGAATTGAGATGGGACGCCATGTTGCGTTTGGAGAGCCATTGATGTGCCTAAATATTGAAACCCCCCACAAGTGACACCATTTTGGAAAGTAGACCCCCTAAGGAACTTATCTAGAGGTGTGGTGAGCACTTTGACCCACCAAGTGCTTCACAAAAGTTTATAATGCAGAACCGTAAAAATAAAAAATCATTTTTTTCACAAAAATTATCTTTTCGCCCCCAATTTTTTATTTTCCCAATGGTAAGAGAAGAAATTGGAACGAAAAAGTTGTTGCACAATTTGTCCTGAGTACGCTGATACCCCATATGTGGGGGTAAACCACTGTTTGGGCGCATGGGAGAGCTCGGAAGGGAAGGAGCGCCGTTTGACCTTTCAATGCAAAATTGACAGGAATTGAGATGGGACGCCATGTTGCGTTTGAAGAGCCACTGATGTGCCTAAACATTGAAACCCCCCCACAAGTGACACCATTTTGGAAAGTAGACCCCCTAAGGAACTTATCTAGAGGTGTGATGAGCACTTTGACCCACCAAGTGCTTCACAGAAGTTTATAATGCAGAGCCGTAAAAATAAAACAAAAATTTTTTCCCACAAAAATTATTTTTTAGTCCCCAGTTTTGTATTTTCTCGAGGGTAACAGGAGAAATTGGACCCCAAAAGTTGTTGTCCAATTTGTCCTGAGTGCGCTGATACTCCATATGTGGGAGGGATCCACCGTTTGGGCGCATGGGAG